>NW_027512977.1:1057500-1376868 GCF_048772815.1 Callospermophilus lateralis | reverse complement strand
GGATATGTAGTCATTAAACATCTCCTTCTTTTGGAGATATGTCTTCCATGTCAAGACTGGGAGCCATAAATAAAAGCCTATGCTGCTTCCATTATCAACAGTGCAGTCATGGAGGAAGATGGACGTCCACCAAGAGGACAAAATGACATGAAGACAACAGGAAGAAGAGCCCTGGTTGGTTTGGGGGTGGTCAGAGATCAAATTTTACTACTTGAGCTCAGAATTAAAAGATAAGGTAAAAGTTCCACAAGGAAATGCACAGAGGGACGGTATCTAAGCAGAGGGAACAAATTGCCCTATGTGTCAACTTTCCATGACTGTGACAAAATACCTGAGAGATGGTTTACTTATGAGGAGGAAAGGTTCATAGTTGGAAAGATTTTGTTGAGTCCACAGTCACTTGGCTCTGTTGTTTGGGGCCTGTGATGAGACAGAAGAGACATCAAGGCAGGGAGCAAGTGAAGAAGCAAAACTGCTTACCTTGTGGCAGACAGGAATCAAGGGAAAGAGGACCTGGCCAGGGTCCAGATTTCCCCTTCAAGGGCATGCCTCCAGTTACGTAGCTTTCTTCCACTAGGTCCCACCTCTCAGAGGTTCCTTTACCTCCCTATGGCACCCCTTTTCCTTATGGACCTGTGTGGAACATTTAGGAACCATGTCTACACTGATCATAGGGTTTCCAAGGGCATGAAAGATGGCCTCCAAGAAGACCTGGGGATACTGAAAGCATTTTGCAGAAGGGGAAGGGGCTATTAAAAACAGAGTCACTGAAGAGGAAGCTGAGATAGAAGTTTTAGCAAGTTCTTGTGTAAAGATGAGCAAGAGACCCGGGTCAAATGAGGCACCCATGGTCCCAGATGAAGTTTTCCGTCCAATTTAATTTTTTTTAAAGCTATTCAACATAATCACAGGTGGAGTGCTTTCCTGGCGAGATAAGAGAAGCTTGCATGAGCCTCTTGATAAACCTTTCTGAGCCTGGGGGGACTCAATATGGAATCCCAGCTGTGGTTATATGTAAGACACAAGCAATAAACAGATGTGAAATGGCCCTATTTGTCTCAGTCTATCCCAGTCAGTGGCCTGAAGTTAGTCTAGGTTTCTTCTGGTGTCTGGTGTCAAGAAATTAGGGAGTGCATCTTTGGAAAATCGAAATTTATAATGTGGAGTTTAAAACCCAAATTAACTATTTGACTCCTTTGACTACTAAATATAAGTTCCAGTTCACTTGCTTAGACAAAACTAAAAGAAAAAAAAAAAAGCATTGTAATAAACAAGGCCTTTAACTGGAAAAGCCATACTGAGGTATAGCTACCCGCAAACTTATATTTTGCACTCCCTTTTCCAAAAGAACAAATCGAAGGCCTTGTAGCACAAACTAAAATAGTTCTGAATACAAACTTTATTGTCTTGGTGTCTCTGCAGGGATTTTCTTTGGATTTTTATATTAGATTAATTCCTGATAACAAATTTATGACAGCAAGCAGAGATTGACAGAAATCTCTCTCTCTCTCTTTCCCAGTTCAGCTCTTAACCAGTTTGGATTGTGGACCTAACACTCCATGGTATTTTTAACTCTGGGAGATTTGTCCAAACCTGTTTTCAGATTCCACCTACCCATGCTCTGAATTATTACATCTGTCTGGTGAAAGATCCAAATGACCATCCTACAGATATCTTAATTACAGTCCACATCACCAGACAGACAACATAAATTATAGTTAGCTTCCCATTAGCTACGTAAATTGAATCAGGCACTTTGCAGACAGTGAAAAATACTAGACCATCCAAAAGTTAAGAGAGGTTTGTCGAATGAAAGAAGTTATTCACAATTGGACTTCAGAGTGAACCACAAACTGTTGCCAGAAGCAAATGTATCTTCTGGTTGGATGTTGTTGTGTCTGGTAATAGATTTTTGGATTGTTGCAGAGAGCAAGTTGGCATTTAGTTGATTTGGGGAACAGATTGCATTTCTTGAGTTTTCTTCTTTTTGCTTCCATTTTTGAGGCTTGGGAAATTTTTGCCTTCATTCCAAGTTTGTGGAAATCATTCAACACAGGACATCTGCTTGGGCTGAACCACTTGTGATCATCTGGGATTGCTTGGATTTCTGTTCCGTCCCTCAAGGTGCTATTCTGAACACATGACAAAACGGCTTACATTTTTCTGAGCATATTGCAACTCCCGATAGATTTGGCCATCACACATCATCCCCATGCAGATAAGTACATATTCTTTATGGTTCTGTGGGGTACACTCACCATTCCCCAAACTCTAGAAGCCTTATTAAAAATACTTCATCTGCCTTTTTTGACTCCAGCAAAACTTGCAGTTTGCAGCTGACTAGCAGGAATTAACACACAGTCTCTCTGATGTCTTAAAATCACCAATGGCCAGGTGAAGGAAGGTGGTTTGGAAAAATAATGACATTAAGAGAGAAATAAAAAGAAAACTGCAACTGCTGCAGAAACTATTGCTTAGGATAGAGTGGCAGACCTCTCTCTCTCTCTCTCTCTCTCTCTCTCTCTCTCTCTCTCTCTCTCTTCCCTAAAAGCCCCAGATGCTGGTAGGAGTTGAGAAATGACAACTTCTTGCAAGTATGCTGAAAGAAGAGCCTTTTAAAGGGGTCTTTTGTGTCTCAGTTTCCCTTTTCCCGTTTTCTGTGAGCAAAGCTGGAATTCCGACAATTGTTCCTAACTTCACGTAGGTTCTCATCTCTAGGCCACATCCATACTGGGGAATGAAGAGAACTTAAAGTCGGCCTGGGAAGGGTCGAGGAAGAGGCTTGGATGCTGAGAGTCCCAGTCTTGCAGTTTTCTTTGAAGTGGACCTGGTTAGTTCCCCAGGGAATTCGAAAAGAGACACCCAGCGTAGAAGTTCTGCCCATGGACTCTGGACATTTTCCTATGGTAGGTTTGAACATCCTTAATTATTCATCGAGGAGATCAGCAAACAGCTAACAGGGTCTGGAATGGCCAACATCACCATGGAAATGGTTGGATAATTCAATTCTCAGCTCTATTCCTAGCCTCTTCCTCCACAAAACAACAAAACCATTAAATTGCTTATCTTTTCTAACTCAGTAGAGTCAAAATTTCTGCATCTTTGCTTCTTGTTCTCTGCATTTCCATCATGTGAGGCTATTTAAGACCCTATTTCCAGGTGGGTGAGATGGCACATGCTTGTAATTCCAGGGGATGTGGAGGCTGAGGTAGGAGGATGGTGAGTTCAAAGCCAGCCTCAGCAATTTAGCAATGCCCTAAGCAACTCAGTGAGACCCTGTCTTTAAATAAAATACCAAAAAAAGGGCATAGCAGAAACATTCTGAGGTGGGGGTTCTGGATTTTAATTGGTGGGGGGACAATGAAGTCCATAATTGTGCTCATGGGATGCCTGGCTGGAAGGACACACCCTGCTGGCTGTCCCTACAAACCCTGAGTGTGGCTTACTCTTCATGATGTACAAGGCGAGTTCCGCTTTCTTCACTTACTGTATGGTGTCGCATTGAGGACAAAAACGTCAGAAGAACCTTAATATATCATTTAGTTTAACACAATGCTTTTGCAGAGGGAGAAATTGAGGCCAGAAAAAGAGAACAACTTGGTTAACCTCTCCCAACCACCAAGTGGAAAAGCTGAAACTAGAACTCGGTTTTGAATTTTAGACACAGGAAAACTTAAGCTTTCTCCCCAAATGTTCTGACCCTGCACCATCAGGAAGATTGTTCAAGCCTTATTATCTTCAGTCCTGAGGGAGAATCATCTGTGTTCCCATATAATTCTGGCTACGGTGAACTTGCTGTGAGTTCCTATGACGTGTGTGGAAAGTTATTTTCTGCTTTCACCCCTACACCTTGACTAAATCTATCATTCTGGACCACAAGTTACACCACCCCAACAGCCCATTTCTGTTCTTGAAAGGGACATTTTTTCAAAATATGGCATATTTCATCTTTTTCCTGCCATCTTGTGAGGGGAGATGATGGCAAAATAGAAATGATCCATCATAATCCTTTCAAATGCCAGAACACTCTGCTTCCTATGAATTAATGTTGACTCTCTGTCACAAGTGAAAACGATGGCTGTCAGGGACAAGAGAACTAGTAGTTTGAAAAGATTCAGTTCCCACATACATGATCCCTGAAATCAACTTCAATTTATAAGTTGTCAAAATTTATCCCACATAATGAATTTATCATCCCAGACCAATAGCTCAGAGGGTCCTTTGAACCTCACTATCCACATTTTCAGAGAACTTTCAATTTAGAATCAAACTAGGTCTTCTGATGGAGGTATATGTGTGGTGACCACAGGAAGGTGCTTTCACCGAATAAATATTTATTGAGCATCTACTACGTGCAGCATATGATCACGGGTCATTCTGTTTATTGGTCAGGGCAAGCAGCAGGTAAAGGGGTTGACATTGCCTCATCCCAGAGATTCATCGGAAAGAATGAAACATTCTCCAGATTTCAGCCACCTAAGTGGGCAACCAGAAGAGTGTTCTCAATTCAAGTGGCTGCCACTTTCACCTCAGAACAAGCTTTCAGGGAATTTAGAGAAAGAAGCAATCACTTAGAACTGTGGAGAGCAGAAAAGGAGGAATTATTTTTGTAGGATTGATAGATGAGGTAACACTGCAGCAGGGCCTCAGAAAACAGCAAAAGAAAATTGAACTTGGGAAAGTGAGCACAAGGCAAAAAAGTCTAAAGAAAATGTAAATCATGGAGTATGCAAAAGCACTTACTACAGTAAATAATTCTGTTGCTGGTGGTAAAAATAACAAAATTTTTGTTGAGCCTCAAAAATGTCCTAGGCACAATGGTGAGTGTGTTATATGCATAATTTAATTTATAATCTTCAAAATAACCCCAGGAGACAAATTTCATTGTTTTGTTTTCTATTTTACACAGGAGGGAACAGGAGGCTTAGAAGGTTAACCAGTTTGTTCAAGGTCACCCAAGATGCAGAACCAGGTATTTTGCCCCAGAACCTATGTTTATAAACTGCAATGGTGTGGTGGAATTGGTTTATGAGGGAAAGTAAGTGCTGGTTTGAAGGCCTGAGACTTCATTCTGCAAGATTAGGGGTGCCAGGGAAGGATTCTGAATAATGAGGATGACCACCAATGTCAGTCTTCAGGAAGATCAACGTAGCAATACCATGATCATAAGTAAAGAAATACTCCCCTAGAATTCTCACAGAAAATACGTATGCACACATACGCATAGCTTTCCAGAACAAAGACTATTTCCCAGTGTCCACATATTAGCTTTTCTGGCTATGACAAAAGACCTGACAAAAACAACGTAAAGAAGCAAAGATTTATTTTTGCTTGTGATTTCAAAGGTTTCAGTGTGTGGTTAGCAGACTCCATTGCTTTCAGGCATCATGGCCAAAAGGCATGGTGGAGCAGAGCTACTCACCTCATGGCAGCCAAAGGAAGCAAAGAGAAAGGGAGAAAGGGGGTCAGGAGATAAGACATAGTCCCCAAGAGTATGCTCCAAGGACCCACTCCCTGCAACTAGGTTCCCTCTCCTATAGTTTGTAACACCTCCCAATAGTGTTTTTAATTATGAACCCATCAATGTATTAATCCCCAATGATCCAATTACTTTCCCAAAGCTCCATCTCTGAGCATTGCTGTACTGGTGACCAAGCCTTCAACACAAGAGCCTTTGGGAGACATTCCAGATCCAAGTTATAACATTCAGCTACCTTATTAAAAGACAAATACCGTCAATAGGAGAGAGACTCCATCCCTCTCCCTACCCATTTCAGGAAATGCTCGAGATCATCAGACTGCATAGCTCCAGCACAAAAGAGGCTGAACCCAATCCTCACAGGTAGCTCTTTGAAGATGTAACCCACAAATTGCTTCATCTTTAAACTTTTGTGGACATGAAAATCAATTACAGAAAGAGGAAGTGTGAAGGTTATCTTTGACCACTTTCTGCCTTCAGTAGTATAAGCCTCTAGCATTTATTTCATTTTTTTGTACATAAAACTGATACCTTTTTTATAGCAGTGGAACCCAACAAGATGTGAGAGGGTGTTCACGAGAAAAATAAAATGATAAATTACATTCCAAGCCTGAAAAGAATTCACAGTCTTGGTTATCCACTTCACTGCAACCAGGTAATATACTGAAGTTTCTTACGAAGTTCACGTTGATGTGAGATATCACTTTTTAAGCATCACATGCAAACTTCTTTATTTGTGGTCCACAAGTGACATTAAAAAAAAGAAAAACACATTTGTGGAAAATTGCTATTTGGCTCTGGAAATTCAAATGCTCATGAGCAATAATAAGTATCTCCACAAATTGAAGTTCTACCATAAAGGAATAGCAAGATTGCATTATGGATTTTATAGTTCAATCATTTATCACTAAATAAGTCTTTATTGGTCCTCTACTACATGTCAGGGAATACCAGGAGAACAAGGCAAACTTGGTTCTTCCTCTCTTTGAACTTATGTTCTTAAAGGGCAACTAGATAAATAAATAAGTCATATAGCTAGTTCAGAACAGCTTGTAAGTGCTACAAAGAAAATAAAAACTAAGATAACAGTAACTAGTGTAGGAGAGGGAAGTCATCTATTCCTTCATCATGCAAAGTTTTCTACAGCACATTCTAGATCATGCTAATAGGAAAAGACTCAGTCCCTTGGTGCTGGCTTTGTAGCAATAGCTGACTGTTCTCTGATGAGGATGCTTTGTTACTTAAATCTCTCTCAAACTGAGGATTCCCAGCCGTTTGCAAGTGGCATTCCCATTCATCTCTGTAACACACCTGAGAGGCAAGAGGTTCAAGCCTCATTACCTCTCTTTAAGGAAGAGGGAGGGCAATGACTTGAGAGCCACCTTCCACCAAATATTAAGGAGCAAAGCGGTTGTGGGGTGATGCTGTTTACGTTCTGAGATTCCCTTTTTCCTAGCCTTTTCCACACGACCATTTGTTCTAGCTTTCAGGGGAGGCAGAGAGCTGCTAACACATGCCCAGAACTTTTGGAAATAAACCAGCTCATTCTGAACTCGGGAAAGAAAGAAAAGCATATTTGTTATGAGATGAAAAATTATATTCTCAGCCATCATTAATATAGTTTGTTTACCTAAACTTATTAAACTTTCCTAGGTGAGGAACCATAAACCGAATCACACACTAAGAATTTTTGTTGAATATTTTTGTGGGATATTTTAGGGTTTCTTTTTCCTCTTTGAATACAACAAACCAACACATTTTAAAAGTGGAAATTTCTCTGATGCGAATGCATGCTAGCTACTTTAAGGAGAACTTGGTATAAGACAAAGAAGAATAGATTGTTATTTAAATGGCCCCAAAGATAAACAGAGAACCATAAATGAATATTCTGCAAGGATGGAAGAATTGCTTAGTTCAAACTCTTCCCATTATGGACCCGATTTGAAACCAGGAAAAAATGAAATGATGTATCAGAGGTCTCACAGAGATGGAGTGAGATTCAGATTTTAGTTTCTTGGTTACAAATCCAGAGCTCTGTTACAAGCTTTTAGAATATTTCAGTGAAATCCATGCATCCTTGGACTTCCCAATGATTGTGTGAAGACACAGTGGCTTAGAAACAATGAAGTCATTTTGTTTATCTCATAATGAGGGGAAGCGGGGAAAACTCAATGACTCAGATGCCTTACACTTTTTACATTCAAAAATTATAAACCAGGCGCGGAGCCAAATGCCTCTAATCCCAGCAGCTGGGAGGCTAGGGCAGGAGAATCATGAGTTCAATGCCAGCCTCAGCAAAGGTGAGGCGCTAAGTAATCCAGTGAGACCCTGTCTCTAAATAAAATACAGAATAGGCCTGGGGATGTGGCTCAGTGGTTGAGTGCCCTTGAGTTCAATCCCCAGTATCAAAAAAGAAAAAAAATTATCATAATTAAAGACATACCAAAAAACTACAAGAATAATACAAAGAATTCTCAGGTGCTTTTTTTATCCAGATATCTCTTTCCTTACCTCACTCTTTTTTTTTTTTCTGTACTCTCTCCCCTGATTTCTTGAAGGGTAAGATATGGACAGATCTTTTTATCCTTAAATTTTTTGGTGTGTAGTTCCTAAAAGTAATAATTTTCTCCTACAGGACCACAGTAAAATTTACAAAACCAGGACAATTAACAAGGATAGAATACTATTACCTAATTAGAGCTCTTATTCAGATTTTTCCAATCTCCCTGGCAATTTTGTTTATGGCAAAAGAAAAATCCGAGATGATGTTTGGTTTAGTCGTCATGTCTTTTTGAGTTTCCTTTAATCTTGAATGGTCCTTGGGTCTTCATATTTTACAACCATGTCATTTTTGAAGATGACAGGCCAGTTGTTTTATAGAATGCCTCTCAATTTGGTTTTGTCAGGTCTTTTATCACCATTAGATTCAAGCTATGCCCTCTTGGCAGGAGGACCACAAAACTGACGCTGAGTTCCTGTTGGAGCTTTGCATCAGAAGGCACATGACACAAATGCATCCCATGAGCCAACTGCATCATTTGCTTATGGTACTCTTCACCCGGTTTCTCTATTGTGAAGTTATTCTTTTACCCTTTGTAATTACCACGTGGGAAAATGCTTTGAGACTCTGTAAATATCCTGTTATTCCTCAAACTCTCACCCATTGGTTTTAGCATCCATTGAATATTCTTGCCTAAATCAGTTAATATGATGATGTCTTCCCAAAATAATGACCTGCTTCATACCAAATCATGAATACAGAAGTAGACCCAGCCATACAGGACTCTTTCTAATTATCCAATTCCTCTTTCATGCTTTGCTTCTTTTCGCTCCTCTCTCTAGAGGCACAGTAACTCTGGGAGTTGAAAAATTAAGTTTTCAAGAAGAGATTAAAAGAAGTGACTTTATTTTGCCTAAAGAAATGCAGTCAAGGGGTAGCAATAACTGTACTATGTGAGAGAAGATGGCAGGCTTCTGGAAGGTACATTTTCAGCAAATCCTGTTTTTCACAAAATGATCTGCAAAGTTGGCATCTTGAAACATGAACCAGAGATGCTCAAGTTGAGAGTGCTGTATTTTAAAATCTTATTTTAATAGCTAAGCTCTCAGGAGTATGAGCTCTGCAGTCAGACTGTCTAAGGTCAAACTGTGGATCTGCCACTTACTAAGACCTCGGACAAGAATAACCTCTTTAAGTCTTTCCCCTCATCTGCAAAATAGAAATAATAATAGTAATTATCATCATGGGATACTACTGCAAAAATTTTAAAGATAATATATGAAAAATAACCAACAGAGAGCTTTCTTGCAAACTATATACCTAACCAACATTTCTTGGGCATGTTCTGATTTTGAGTTACTGAAATAGCCATTAGGGACACAAGAATAAATAAGATTTACCTTGTTTTATTAAGAACCAATAAAGCAACAATAAAAACACCTACATCGTGACTAAAATATAAAATGATGGTCAATACAAATATAACTGCATGGAGAAGAAATAATGAATGATTTTAAAAAGATTTTTTTAGTTGTACATGAACACAACATCTTTTTATGTATTTATTTTTATGTGGAGCTAAGAATCACATGTGGGAGGCAAGTGCTGTACCACAGGGCTATGGTCCCAGTCTGTGAATAATTTTTTTTTGACCCAGCTATCCCTCTCCTCAGTCTATACCCAAAGAACTTAAAATCAGCACATTACAGGGACATGGCCACATCAATGTTTATAGCAGCACATTTCACAGTAACTAAAATGTGGATCCAACCTAGATACCCTTCAGTGAATGAATGGAGAAAAAAAAATGTGGCATATATACACAATAAAATATTACTCAGCAATAAAAGAGAATAAAATCATGGCTTTTGCAGGTAAATGGAAGGAGTTGGAGAAGATAATGCTAAGTGAAGTTGGCCAATCCCAAAAAACCAAGTGCCAAATGTTTTCTCTGATATAAGGAGACTGATTCATAGTGGGGTAGGGAGGGGGAGCATGGGAGGAATAGATGAACTCTAGATAGGGCAGAGGGGTTGGAGGGAAAGGGAGGGGTTAGAAATGATGGTGGAATTTAATGGACATTATTATTCAAAGTACATATATGAAGACACAAATTGGTGTGAATATACTTTATATACAACCAGAGATATGAAAAATTGTGCTGTATATGTGTAATAAGAATTGTAATGCATGCTATCATATATAAATTTTAAAAAATAATTTAAAAATTGTCCACAAAAAAAGAATTTTTTTTACAATGCCTTTATTCTATTTATTTATTTTTATGCAGTGCTGAGGATTGAACCCAGGGCCTCACACATGCTAAGCAAGTGCTCTACCACTGAGCTACAGCCCCAGCCCCATGAGTGATTTTTTAATGAGGACAATAAAAAGATTTTTAAAAGGAGTTTAATTAATTACTTCTTATGGTACTGGGGATTAAATCCAGATGTGCTCCATCACTGAGCTATATCCCCAACCCCCTCCCCTCCGACATTTTTTTATTTTGAGGCAGGCTCTCACTAAGTTTCAGAGGCTGGCCTCAAATTTTTGATCTTCTGGTCTCTTCCTCCCGAGTTGCTGAGATTACAGGTGTGGCCCACTAATCCCAGCAGATTATTTTATTATTGATTTTTTAAACAAAAGTAGAATTTTGCCACTTTGAAAAAGTAGGGCTAAAATTCCAGTAGCTAGAGCAGTATAGTCCAAGATGGAGAAGTAAATGCTCGTGTCATGTTCTTGGATATCCAGAGTCTGGTGTGACTGGAGCATGGATTTCAAAGTGGAAACAGTTAGAAATAAGGCTGGAAGGTAGTCTTCCTCCAAGTGTTGGCCATCTGATTGATGAGTTGCGTAAATCAATAAATACTCACTTGGCACCTACCATGTGTGGAGGATTCTGTTGGACACTAAAAATAAAATGGGGGATAAGGCCGATATGGAATCTGTTCTTGTGCAACTAACCTTTGAGAAGTGCTAGCTACACGGGTACCATCAGAGATTTTATCTAAGAGCTATATAAAAATCTATAGGAAAGCAAGGGCAAAACATTATGAACCCAAATATCCTACAAACATCCGATTAGTAAGATGTTTGGGGCAAAACTCATTAGAAATAAATAGAATTGTTAGTGCTAGTGAAAGAAAGCTCTTCCATTTATATAAATATAGCTTATAATGTCATTCTCACTTGTCATTTGATTGTACATACAATCCTGAATGAAGGAAGGGAAGTATAATTATCCTAATTTACAGACACAGAAACGGGTTCAGAAGATTAAATGGTTTGCTTGAGGTTTCAAGCAAATTTTCCTCCACAATTTTATATTTTCAAGTGACAAAAATCATGTTCCATGTTGACTCTGCCTGGTGGAAAATAACATGAAAGTCTTTCATCTTCTTACAGTGGAGTAATTTGTCTAAATCAGAAATTTTATAAGGGTTTTTTCAGAATGTGAATTTATAAAAAGGGTTAATGGCTAAAAAAGAGATTAAAAGATTCAAGATGTAAAAATATATTTTAATATGGAAGGTTAAAAGAAAAAGAAATGTTTCTAGATGAGATAATCTCTGTGTGGTAAAGTAAAAGTTGTGAAATGACATTTAAAAAGATTTTGAGGAAACTAGACTTACTTTAAAAGTTTGAGAAGGGAAGAAAGAAAAAAAAAAGTATTTGTACATGGCAGATTGAGACAAAGCTTCTTAATGGAGTAAAAAAGGCCTTTGGTTGAAGGGCAGCCATGTAAACTAATATTAAGCGATTTAAACAGAATCTAAGCCTCCTTTAAAATAGTAAAGATGTAGGAAGATAGAGAAGATGTAGGAAGACAAGAATTTTTAACCCACAAAGTAGGAAACAAAAGAAAACTAGGAAGAAAAAAAAGCAACTAAGGGTGTATGTACAAACCTTAAATGAAAACTAGAAGATAGAAATAAGATAGAAAATGGTTGAAAATGTCAAGTAAAGGTATTTCAGATAGAAAATGCAAAAAGCTAAGACAACTATTAGATACAGACATTCAAGATAGAATTAAAACGTGCTTATTAAAGCAAAAAGGGAATTGGAAAGGGGTATATATCCCCCAAAGATAAACTTAAAATAACCCTTTTTACTCTAAACCTTTTAAATTTGGATTCATCAGGACTTAGTGCTACAGAAAGACATATGTATCCAAAAAATGTACATAAGACTAAAGTACTTTGGAAAGATATTCTAACAGGACAATGGAAAGATCCTGACCCAGTGATTTTCTGGAGTCGGGGTTCTTTTTGTTTTTCCACAGGAAGAACAGCAGCCGATTTGGATTCCAGAAAGACTAACTAAAGCAATTTCTACAGATCAAAAAGAAGATGATTTGACTCAAATCCATAACAGCTGATATCCAGAACTCCAGCTTGGCCATTCTTACATCTGCGACTGTGATTAACCAAGATGCTTTTTTCAATATCTATTTTATTATTGCATTTTTCCACATCATAAGGTTCTATTTTATTTTTTGAGCTCATACAAACCTAGGTTAATGTTTTTTTGATCAGTTTTATTTTTTGACTGTGGAGTTTTTAAACATTGCAATGGAGATTTCACCTAGGTAAAGCTACAAGGCCTTTATTATTATCTTATGTGTTGTACGTTTGTTTGCACATTTGTGTTTTGTGTTGTATGTCTGTGTGTGCGTATTTCATATATGAGGAGCGCTCATGAGAAAATGGATCCAAATTATCATTTTTTTTTATTCACGTGATTTAAATGGCTTAATTTAAATTAGGTAAACAGCTGTTAAGGATTGTTTTTAAAGGTGGTTAACAGATCTGCTTGTTTACTAATTTAAATCAGGTAAACAGCTGTTAAGGATTGTTTTTTAAGGAGGTTAACAGATCTGTTTGTTTACTTTCACCTTTCCTTTTCATTATATTTAATAATTCTTTTCAGGTTAATGTCTTTTTAGCATCATTGCCAGAATTCCTATCTTCATCCCAATGAATATAACTCAACAAGTATGCTCAATCAAGGAGTCAACTTACTTTGGGAGGAAACGGACTTTGGGAGGAGATGGACAGATTGAAAGATTCCTCCCCTTTGAACTGCTTACAGAACTTGCCTGGACTATGTAACTACGTTTAGTGCAGCAAATTGTGGTAATGCTGGCATATCTTTGCTGATGGTGTCACCAGTGATCTTTGCTGATGGTGTCACCAATGATGCAATTTTTCCAAAGGAACTGTCAATTGGCTTGGTGTCGTGGCATTTCTGTATCCTCCTCCCTTCTGCTAGTGATGTTTTAAATTTGGGGGCCAATGGCTATATGCTGGACCGGCAGTCAGTGACGGGTATGATCCAGTTGCAATGGTATCAACCTAAGACAGGAGGCTGACGCCTAAAAGTCAGTTACCTAAAGGTCAGTTTTCCGATGACGGGTAAGAGCCATATGTTGAATTGGACAACCTACCAGGCGCGGTCCTTAAGCCACATTAACCTCACTCCCCCACTGGCACCAAGGCCAAATTTGGGGGCCAACAGAGGTGAGGCAAAGAACCTCACCCCCCCACTGGTGCATAGACCTATCCACAAGTATGGCTGTATGCTGGACCGGTAGTCAGTGACGGGTATGATCCAGTTGCATTGGTATCAACCTAAGACAGGAGGCTGACGCCTAAAGGTCAGTTTTCCAATGACGGGTAAGAGCCATATGTTGAACTGGACAACCTACCAGGCACGGTCCTTAAGCCACATTACTTGTTGTTTAATTAATCAGAAGGGGGGAGATGCTGGGAGCCATCAGCCAAGTAGGTATGACAAATTCCTTGCCAGCTTACTCCCATGCTGTCTAGTGGAAGGACTTCTGAAAGGTGACCTTGCTCAAGGACCAGGGCAGGATCCGTGTTTAGGGTGTTCCCCCTTTAGAATAGGGCAGTTTAGCATAATAGGAGAGTAGGGTGTTTCCCCTTTAGAATAGGGTGGTTTAGTAATAGGAGATTAGGGTGTTCCCCCTTTAGAATAGGGCGTATCCTGCTGCTGAGTTCCTCTTGAGTGCTTAGGGTCAGACAGTATTTTTTGAGAGACAGAAGCCCATGCGGTGTGGATTTAGGCAGGAGAGGATTTGGGCAGAGAACGGAGTGGATTTGGGCAGAGAACGTGGATTCCCCCAGAACGTGTTTGTAGACGGCCGGTGTGAGTTCGGGAATAAAGAATTGCTGTTTGAATCTACAAGCTGTGTGGAGACTCGTGATTTGTGCTCAGCAAAAGACTGCGGCACATTTATATAAATATAGCTTATAATGTCATTCTCACTTGTCATTTGATTGTACATACAATCCTGAATGAAGGAAGGGAAGTATAATTATCCTAATTTACAGACACAGAAACGGGTTCAGAAGATTAAATGGTTTGCTTGAGGTTTCAAGCAAATTTTCCTCCACAATTTTATATTTTCAAGTGACAAAAATCATGTTCCATGCTGACTCTGCCTGGTGGAAAGTAGAACATGGCCCTATTTCCTCAGCCAAAAGAACCTTCTATTTATAATAGGGGAAGATAAAGAGCATTTAGAGAGAGAACAAAGTTCTGAACTAGACTAAGGCTCTGTTCTACTTAAAGACCATTCTCCTACCTGCCTTCATAAAACAGCCCAATACCTGGCTGCCACTTACTAATAATTATCCTCCTTTCAGGCTTCTACAGACTCATATATCATTCCCTTTTGTTTTTGGAGATCTTAAGTTTTGATTCACTGTGACTTTCTCCAGTACTACTTCTGTCACAATTCCTGATGGCTTTCCACTGCCTGACATCTTTAACTTTCTTTCTCTCTTCCATTAACCTGTGCCCCAACCAACCTCAATCACTCACTCCCACCATCATCCAGGACCTTATCATTCCCCCCCTCTCAATTTCAAATATCACACTGTGGAAGGTGGATCTACCAACTCCTCTCCTTCAGGCTCAATACTAACTCTTCACACTTGGACGTCACAGGAGGGCGTCCAAGGATGTACCAATAGGGGGACCTTGACTCAGGACAACAGGGTCTCTGATGTACTGATGGGACAGAACTTTAGAATGTATCAGATAAGGATAAAGAAATTTCTTTAGCAAAGATTTCTTTAGCAAAATAAGTAGTAGATGAGCCGTTTTAAGAGTTGCAAGTGCTTTTGGAGTTCCTGGGTTCTTCTTTTTTAATTTCTCACATCATTTATTTTCTAATGCATACCTTGACCCTATAATACAAAACACAATGTGGAACAAAAACAAACAACTTGAAGAAGGATCTAATCAGATCACCATTTACCTGATGTTTCAAAAGATGCAGAAGATCATTATGTATTTTTTTCTGGATGCATGCATGTGTGGTAAAGTACAAAAATACATGTGAGAATAACAATCTTCACATTCAGGACCTCTGCAGATTTTACCCAAATGAGATTAGGAGAATAAACAGAAGCTTAATTTGCATCTTTCAGGATATTTGGTAAATGCTATTGAAATGTAATATAAGTAGGAAACTTGGTGAGGGGTGGACATGGAATAGTATGTAGGGATGACATTCATCTGGTGGTCACAAGATGGTCTCTGGTGGCTTGGGCAGTTCTCAGAACCCTCAGGTTGACATCGTTTCCATTTCCAATTGATAATGTTGAGAAAGCACCTTTATTATCTACCTTTGCTCAGTCCATTTTAAAGATACATATATCAGTGGGATGATTAACAGTGTATATGACAATTTTCACAAGTGAGCGAATATCCACTAACTTTAAGATCATGAGTGAAGGTTTGTAGATCTCCCAGGAATTTATGCAATTTCAGCCCTAGGACAAAGAACTGCCCTGGGGAGTGAATGGATGAGGAAATGTCACACAAGGCTTTCAGATTCTAAGTTATAATTTCCTTGTCTTTCCTTTCTTCTTCTTTCTACCCACTTTTTTCCCCATCCTACCTGAGTACCAGTCCATGACAAGCAATCCATTGGTCCTAATGTTCTTTACCTATCCTGTAATCCTTCCATGCCTTACTTCCTCCTTATCCAAGTCACATTCCTGGTGTATCGTCCTTGATGGACCTCAGCTCCCATGCCTGGGCCCCTTCTTATTTTCCTACTTTCCACTAAAACCCTACCCTAGATATAGCCAACTCTCACCCAAATTGGAATGTACCCTTGGAAAGCTAAACATGGCTGTGGGTAAAACTAGAACCGTTCATGTTGTATGTTCAAGTCCACGAACCTCATCTGGGCCAGTCATGCCTACCTATCCCACTGCACTTCCCAATCCATTCCCCTTCCGTCTCCTAAGAGAATTATTTCGCACTTTCTCCTCCAATTGCTCTACTCCTCCCATTCCCTCGCTCTTAGCTAACAAATGACTTTGCTTCTTATTTCACTGGGAAAATGGAAGCAGTCGCAGAGAAAGTCCATATGTTCTCACCACCACTTCTGCCCATGCACTGAATTTGTGTCCATATCCTCTGCCTTCCCTCTGTTCCGTTTGCTTCTAGGACTAACCATTCTTGCTCCTACCTAAATTTATTCCCCCCAACTCTATACTAGATCCCATCTCCTCTTGCCTATTTTAGGATATTTCCCTAGCAATCGTTCCCTCTCTTTCATGCATAATTAAATATCCTTCCTCTACTGAATTATCCCTGTCAACTATTCAAGTGTGCTGAAATTTCTTCCACCTCAACAAAACGACACAATCTTGACCTACTTTCCCCTTAGCTACAACCTCATTTCTCAGCTCCCTTTTACAAAATTCTCGACTTTAAGCCACCCCTTTTATTTGAATGGTGAGCAGCATGTGACACAGCTTATGAGGCCTCCCTCTGGAAACAGAGTCTTTTCTTTGCTTATTGATTTTCCTCTGGCTTTCCCGAATTCTCTGTACCTCCCCAACCTCTTCCTGGTAGAGAGCTCAAAGCTCAGTTCTCAAAACTCTTCTCCATCCATACTCGTGCCAGCCTCAGGGTTTTAAGTGTCATCTGCACAACCGTGATTCCAAAGTTTAGATCTCCAGCGCAGACCTCTCTTGAATTCTAGACTTCAATACAAAACTGCCTGCTTTACACCTCTCCCCTGATGTTTCTTTCATAGGCAGTTTAAAATGAGCATGCTCAAAACCGAACTGCTGATCTTTTTCCCCCAAATCTCCCTACCTCAAATCCTCCCTGTATCGTTTAAGAGCAACCCCTCTCCTCATTTTATCAAGACTCAAATCTTTGGTTCCTGCAATCCTGGATTTCCCTCTTCCTCTTACATCTCTGGCAGATTTTACTGGCAAAGCCTGTTGGCTGTATCTTCAGTATATAATCAGAAGCCAACTTGCTTTCACCACCATCGATAATAAAACTCAATCTATGTCACCCATTAGAATTAATGGTGAATTTTGATAGTTCCGCTTTTAAAATACCCAGAATCTGATTGATTCTCACCTGGATCAAATCACGGTTATCTCTTACCAATTTGACTCTAAGAGTCTCCTAACGGGTCTCCCTGCTCCTGCCTTCATCCCCTACACTCTATTCTCAGTAGAGTAGCTAGAATGATTCTCTTAAGTTTGAGACTGAGTGTGTAATTTATGAGTTTGAAAGCCCTTGAATTGTTTCCTATCTCACAGTGAAATTCCACATCCTTACATTTGCCTTCAAAGCCAAGTGTGAGCTCCCTTCACCATAACTGCTTCGGAGACTTCAAGCCCTCCCGTTCTCTCCATCTTCTCTTTCTTCCAAATCCTCTTTGATCAGAAGGTTTTTGCATTCTGGTTGGTCCTTCTGTTGGCCCAATAGAACTTTCTATGATGCACGACATATTCCAGACCTGGGCTGTCGGTCTGATACCACAGCCATGGCTAGATACCCGAAGCTAGATAGAGCAGTAGAAATATGACTAGAGCAATTGAGAAAGCAAACTTTAAATCAGCTTTGGTTTATTTAATTTACATGTGAGCACCCACAGGTAACCAGTGCCTACCGTTTTAGAAAAGGCCCAACATTATTCTTCCTGAAGATAACTATATGGCTCATTCCCTCTCTTCTTTCAGGGATCTGCCCAAATGTCATTTTTGTGGTAAAGCCTTCCCTAATCAAGCTACTTAAAATGACACCTCTGTTCCCTGCTTTGTTTTTCTTAATTTTTCCATGCTATTTATATATGTATATAAGATACTTTTTTTTTCATTTACTTGTTATTTCTCTCTCCAAGTTCACATTCAAAGGAGGGTCCATAAAACCATGGACTTTGATTGTTGTATTTTCACTGCTGTATCACCCATACTAGACCAATATTTGGCACATAGTAAAAGTTCCACCAATACTTATTGATTTAACAGTCTCCTGACAACCATTACCTTCTTGAAGGATCTTGACAGGTCTGATCTGTCTCTTGGCCTCAACTTTCCTCTTCCTCCCATTATTCTCTGGTACTAAACTTCAGCTGAAGAAAGTCTTTCTGGGTTATGAGGTAATAAAAGTCTACCATTCATTAGGTATTTGATAAATGTTTATTGAAGAGTGCATTAATTATTTCATCTTCAAGATGAAGGATTATAACTAGTTGAATGGATAGGTCCTTCTAGCTTGTGCATTCAAGTTGTGAGTCTTCAAGAAGTGTCCAAATGTTGGTCCACATAACCACACAGACAGAAAATGTCCATCTCTGGTATGACTCAGTCTTGAAAGACAGTGGGCCATGAAAGTCCATGGGGAATGTGAGGGCACTCAGGGAAGGCTGGTATGATGCCTGCCTATCTGCTGTGATTGGGACTCTACAATCTGGCTCTCGTCCTCTCACTGTCTTGGATTTTTTTTTTTTTTTTGTGTGTGTGTGTGTGGTGGTTGTTTGGTTGTAGTAGTTTTGTGAAAAGTTTCTGGAGGGCATTTTTGAGAATTTAACACAGCCATCTTCATGACACCTCCCAACTTTGGGAAATGACCATCCCTTCCTTAGTCTCCTGCTCTCTTTCAACCCTCCCCATGGCTCCAAGGGGGCTGTTCCTTTTAATAGGTCCTTCCATTCTTTACTGTATGAAGCTTAGAAAGTGGCAGAGGCAGGAAACTGGCAGTAAACGTGTCCATTCACCTCTAACATTCCAAGTCCATAAAATACGCTGTAATACTAGCAGAGTAGGGTAGTCTTATTCTTGCTTAATAGATTTTTTAAAATAGAGTTTTAACAGATATCTTTAAAGAAGATATCCCCTACGGTCCCAACAGATCTTCCAGATCATAGAACCAAAACCCAAGATTCTTGCCTCTCTTTGGAAATCCATTTTATCAGGATCAACATTATTATTTCCTTAGTCATTTATGAAAAATGTGAAAGTCACCTCCTCGTCATGTTACTGTAGGTAAAATTACACTGGACCTTATTTAGGTATCTACTGAAGTTACTTTTCTTCTCTTTGTGACCTGAATGCTACCAAAGGTAATCAATAATTGAATAGATATTTGTGGCTTCATTTTATTCTAGTCAAAGTGTCAAAATTTAGGTTTATTTTATAAGTTGGAAATTTATGTTTCTAATTCTGAATTGAGGCTCTCACTTTCGGTTGTTAAATCAGTCTCTGTTGGGGGTGGGGGCTACATTTTGTCTTTGAAGCTCTACTAATGAATTACAATGTAAATAACAGTTTTCAGAGATGACAAAAAACGGCCATCACTTACACATGCCCATTTGGAAAGGATAATTTCTGCAGCCTTTCTTGCTCATGCTGAGAGACCACTGAGTGACAGCCAGCCTCAGTTAACCAACCCAGGATTGGTTGATGGTACTTCCAGTGATTTACTGTCCCTACAGTGAGAGCCATCTTTAAAACTGTGCCCCTATAAATCTTAAGAAATATCTAAACTTTGCAGTCTCTTAGTGGTCTCCTCCTGATTCTTCTCTGATTTCTTCTTCTTACAAATTACTGATAGCAGTGTACTAATTGAATTTTTAGGAGAGGAAAAACCATTAATGATGAATTAACATAAGATAACAAAGTTCCTTTGCTAATTGCTAAATCTGCAATGAAGACACAATGGCCCTAGAATAAATTTAGCATTCTTTCTCACTGTTGATAACCCTCACAGAGTGGAAATCCTGGGGCACAGAGCGAATTTGAAATACAGAAATAGATAAACTTGTAGAATATAATGAATCATTGGGATCTTCTTATTTTCAAGAGTAGTTAATGACACAAATTGAAGTTCCAACAGCGTTGCCCAGCTGTGAGTGAATCAAATCTACTGTAATGAGGGGCAAGGAAAAGTGTGGGATGGGAGAGGGGCGATTCATGGGCACAGCAATGAAGGTGGAGAGGAGGGATGACTTCTACTGTTCTATAGCACAGGAAGGTGATAACAATGAACTGAATATTTCAAAAGAAATGGGAGAGAGGACTTTTAGTCATCATAACACAAAGAAATGATGTTTGAGGTGATGAATATTCCCATCATCTGAGCTGATCATTACACATTGAATTCATCAACCCAAATATTGCCCTGTTCTCCATAAATATGTACAATAATTATGTGTCAACTAAAACTTTAAAATCTCTTACAATAAAAACTCAAGAATTGCCTGCTATTAGAAAGTAAGTTTCCTTAGATCATGTAGAAAACTCTATTCTTTTCAAAGTACCAAAACTCATCACAGACTCCTTAACTGGTGGGGACAAATGACATGTTTTTACTGTTTTTTTTTTTAAAGTTTTTTTTTTAAAGAGGTTTTCTGATTGGATTGGTGACCTAAGAGGCACGTGTGCACCTTTAGCTGATCTCAGTAAAGAACAGAGGTTTTAGGAAAAAGAGTGGGAGTAGGGTGACTATAAAAGAGATTCATGTTCATCATGGATTTCAAGTTTTTCTAGTTTACGTTCACAGAATACAGCAGGACAGGGTCAGGAGAGATAGTGTGGTGTCGGGAGTCCTTGATTCTGACAGCTGACAGCCTCCAACTACTATGTGACTCTCTGCCAATGTCTGGCTGCCATCTCCTTCCTCTACTTAATTGGGGGGTGGGTGGAAAAACTGTTTGATAAAGAGCTCTTTCAACTCTAAAATTCTATGATTCGATGAAATGTGATGACGTTTGTAGAAGTAGATACATAATTCATTCAACCAACTCATATTGCCACAACCTGAATTCTTTCTTGTTAGTTTGTTTGTTTTGTTGTTGTTGTTGTTTCAAAGTTCAACTGTAATTACAAAGAAATGAAGGAGACAGAAAGGAATTGCCACTTAAGGCTAACAGTCATCACCAGCAGCAGTTCACTTTCCTAAAATGCGCATTGACAATTAGCAATTAACATTTTCTGGAGACAAGCAGATAATCAGGAAGGCTTCTGGATGAAGGGAGTCCTAAAATTTCATGGTACCACTTAACAGATATTTTATCACATGACAAATTAGGTACCTTTCCATCCACTGTAATAAGATATTTCCTACAATCATTAGAGATGATTCAAGGCATGCCCTCTGGCTGGCTCTGATCCTGAAGAAATTGCTTGTTCAATAAAAATTTGGTAGGTTTGTCACACACACACACACACACACACACACACACACAAAGAGAGCAATGATGACCTCCTTTTACATTTTTGGTGGCCAGTAACATTAAATGAACCCCCAAAAGGAAAATGTTTGCTCATTTTGGCTGGGCTTCAGGAAAATCTAGATTCAGGCAAACACACAAGGTCCGAAGGACCCTGTCCTTCCCTGCTTCAACTTGGCTTTACTCTATTCTGCCTTCGGTTGATTTATTCCCAAGTTCCAGAAGCAGCAACATGGCTGACTGCTATCGGCTCTGGATCGCTACCTTCACAGGTTGTTTCAATGCAAGTGAATGCTTGTTTTCCCCAAAAAATCAGGACATAAATTTCTGAGCATCATTATTGGCCCGAATTGAATCCCCTGGCCATGTCTGAAGCAAGGACTACAGCCCAGTGATCTAATATGATGACACCCTTGGTCTTGGGTTGGTGGGAGTTGATACATCAGGGTGGTGGAAAAAGCATCCTTTCTTTCTCCCCTGTGAAGTAAGAAGGAAGGAGAGAGATGTTCCTCAGGTAAACTGGAGCAATGTTGGCTGGAAGCTGGGCTAAGGTGTTAGTTTCATGAATGACAGACACCAATTTCATGTCTGAAATAACATGAGATCCTAGAGTATAGTCAGAAACTTGAAAATTTTCCTGGACATCCAAGTTCCAACTCTTTATTTAAAGCTGAAAATTCTGAAACTTAAAGTAACAGAGGTCATAAAGCCTGATGGCTAAGCTGATAGGCTTTGGAACTGGACAGCCTTTGCTTTGAGTTCTGTCACTTACTAGCTCCAGGACTTGAGCTAGCGACTTTAATGACAAGAGCCTCATTTTACTCCTCTGACTAGTCTAGGACTAGTCATAGACTCACCTTGCAGAGGTGTTATGGTGATTAAATGAGCTCAATGAACATGCACAGTTAGCAGAGTACCCAGTACTTTGTCAAATAAATGGCAGTTATTATTATTACAGACAGCAAAGGACTTGTCCAAATTCACAAAAGTAATTATTGGCAAAACTGGGAACTTTTTCATGAAGGAGTCTCTTGACTTCTTGCTCAGAACTAAAATGAACCAAAGTGGAAATTGAAGAGCACACAAGTCAATTATATAAAATATCACGGGGAAAAAAATCAGACTTTATTCCCAAATTGAACCTCACAGATCACATTTCACAATGCCCTCTTGAGAAGCGTCCACTCACTATGACTAGGCAGATTAGAGAGAGACAAAACTGAACTAAGCAATTCCTGAGATCATTGGGAAACTGAGCTACCTGTCTTATCATACAAGTGTTTGCTAAGCACCATTGGTGTGTCTAGGATTGTGTGGAAAATTAAAATAGAAAATACACTCCTTGCATTCAAACACCTTACCCTTTGGGGGAGGTAGATACTAAAAGTACTGAAGGTGGTCAAACAACCGGGGATCACTCTGGACAGATTGAAAACACATGACAAGTTGGGACAGATTTAATCGAGGCCCAAGGGAAAGGGGAATCCAGGTGAAAGGTTCAGCATGAGAAAAGACTAATAAAACCAATGAAATATAAACGAATGAATGAATGAATGAATGACAGGAAGGCTAGCAGGGTGAGGGAGGGGAGGGAAAGTGGAAAGAAAAGGGGATCATACATGCATGAGTTTGTCAGTATGAACCCAACTACTATGTATAACTATAAAGCAGTAATTAAAATTAAAAAAAAAAAAAACTTTTCATAAAACAATTTAAAAAGCCATACAGAACATTTCAACATATGCAATACATATCTGTGTACTAAATGTATCAGTGTGTGTGTGTGTGTGTGTGTGTGTGTGTGTGTGTGTGTAATTTGGCATAGTAAAAAAAAATTTAAAAATGGATAGATGAATCTGCTATTGAAGAGAGGAGGAAAGGGACCATGAAGCATAGAGAAAGGAGAAAGAAATAAAGCCAAGCAAGACAAGGGCAGCCCTGGATTCAGGATTTAAGAGGCTGCATGTAGGTGGATGCAGGCTCAGGAGCACAAACCTGTAAGAATGATGATCAATGATCCCAAGTCATTACGTTAGCCCTCAAGGTCTTCCATGCCATCCCCACTTAGCTCTTCCTCCTCCCCTGAACACACCTCACGTTCTTTCCCAACTGCTCTGCTCATTATTTGCTAAATCCTCCGGAAACACTCCAGTCTGTGCCAATTTCCACGTGCCCCTTCTTACACTTAGACTGCTTTTCCTGTCTCACGTCTGCCTGGCCCAACTCTAGACTAAGGCCCAAGTCATGTAACTATATTCAAGACAAATCATCCCTTGAATTGATGATAGTTCAGATGACTAAGTGAGGCAGGATGGTAGGTCTCCTGTAGGCAGACAGGATAAAGGCCTTGGAGAAGGGATGGTGGAGAGAACATCATGCCACCTTGGAGGGAGACATCGTTTTGGGAGAACATTCTGTTACTTGCTGCTTTACTTGCTACTTCCTCGAAGCTCTGACCACATTGACTCTTTAGAACACTTGTTACTGTTCCTAACAGCTTTAAACACAGCATCCTTTCCTTAGTTACCCTTACCCCTACCTCTAGCCACCACAGTCCACAAAGTGGACTCCTACCTGAAGGGCTTCCTCTCCCCAACAGAATTCCCAAACCCCAAGGTTGGACCTGTCCTCTTGATTATGTAAATAAGGGATTAAACGTATGCACTTCTGATTGGCTTCTTAAGTTGAGGGCTTCAAGAGCTTGATTGGTCCATGCTTTACCCCACCAATCACCTGTGCTGAGCCACCATCTATACCTTTAAAAACTCCTAGACAACAGACACCCATTGGCAACCCTCTCTTAGGACCTCTATTTCATTGGGAGCTATGATTTCTTTCTGTCACTCTAACAAATCCTGTCACTTTGCTCTCACCCATGTCTTTGTGGATTTCATTCTTCAAGTTCATGAGACAAAGAACCCAGCCATCCATGCTCTGTGTAGCATAAGGACATCTACATGCACAATTTCATGTCCTGACACTGTTCCTGGAGCCTATCACAATTAGCTGTGATCTCTCTCTTCTCTGACCTTCATGTAGGAGAAATAGGAATAAATGCAATATTGATGATAACACCACCCCCTTAATAAATACTAAACACTGTACTTGTATTATCTAATTTAGTGTTTATAGCAACTCCATGAACAATTCTGGCATTCTCACTTTATAGTTGAGAAAACTGATTGTTACGGTTTGTGTCTGAAATGTCCCCCACCCCACAAGCTCATGCATTGAAGGCTTGGTCCCCAATGAAGCAGCGTGGGGCCTTTGGAGGTGATTGGATCGTGAGGGGTCTGAATCTTATGATGGATTCATAGCTAAACAGATTAATGGGAGGTTGTGGAAAATTGAGGAGGAGGAGCCTAGCTGGAGGACTTAGATCACTGGGGACATGCCCTCGAAGGTTATATGCTATCCCTGGATAAGATGACTCCTCTCTAATGGCCTTGAAGGTCAGTTACTTATATTTGTGTGAACCTCATGGGACTAGCTCCTTGCTGGGGTGCAGCATCATTACACATATTTATAATAAACAACATTTGTATCCTGACTCCATACTTTATAAAACACCTTAGCAGACTTAGTGCGTGGAACTGCTACCACTATCTTGTGAAGCAAGATTCCTTGCTTCTGCCTTTCGGGTAAGAAAAAGTCAAGTTCAGATACCTCTCATGGATGCACAGATGATAATACCACCTGCGTGATCTTACCAAGGATCAGCATTTCTCCACCAAAATCTGCTAGCAGTTGTAGGAGTTGTTCTAGATAAATGCCCTGGTTCTCTCACCCTGCAGTGGATAGCACAGAGGCACATGCTTACTGCACCCAAGTCCCCAGAGTTCTCCAGCAGGAATAAGCTCCAGAGACCTGCAGTAGTCATTTCCTTGATCACCTTTGTGGGCTCCTTCCTTTTATCACTGCCCACATCTAGACCAGTGTTTCCTGAGACCACTCCCCAAAAAAATTGCTTTCATTCAATTCCTTTTCTCAGGGTTTGCTTTCAGGAAAACCAAAATTCAACCTTCTTCTAGAAGTACTGTTTTTCCTAGTGGATTGAAGGAGTGAGATTAAAGAGGTAAAATAATCAGGGATTTTTAACTATGTGACTTTCTCTTTCAATTTTTTGAAACAAAGGGGAGAAGAAGAGTAGTCATTTAATAACCTGCAGCCTAATCATTCATTACCAAGCCAACTCATGCTTAAAGGGGTCTGGTATTAAGTTGACAGTTGCCTAGGAATCTAAAACACAATTAGTTAGAAGGGAATAGAGAAGGATTTTTTTTTCTGCATTTGTCTTGTTATTTCCATTACAGACAGAAATATTCTGACACTTGCTTCTTTGCTCTGATTACAGCTTAAGGCAATTTCAAAACTTCTTAGGTTGAATCAGAACCCCAATATACACCGAGAAGCACAGCTCATTCTCAGTGTCTCAAAGTCTTCACACAAAATCAAGGATCTTGACGGGGCCAAAGGGTTTCAATAGAAAAAAAAATGAATACAATTTTAATTTGATGAAGGAGCACACTGGAAAACAGAGCAGAGGCATTAATGCATACACAGCAACATAGAAAGCCCACAGAACAACTCATGTTATTTTGAGCTCACAGGGCATCCCCCCCTCTCCCAGGGAATTATGTAAATCCATTGGTGACTTCATTATACTTATAACATCTCTGGCCTCTCACCAGGGAGAAAACGTGGAACATGGACATTTTTATCAAGAGGCAGAACAAGGTTGAGGCCCTCATACCTGGTTCATGTGAAACACTTCAGGTTTGGGGAAAGCATGTTCCTCAAAGTCTTCACTTAATCTTCTCTTAATGAATAAGGAAATGCTTTTTATATCTAAAAAAGTGCTGTGTGTGTATAAATACTTTTACTTCATATTTTTTTTTAAAAAATCATCTGTTCAGGTAGAATTCCAGTTTAAACTGGAGGTGGGAGCTGGTTAGGAGAGCTGGTTAAGATGTCAAAGATGATGGTGCCTAGTTTAGAGAAGAGGCCTGGCTCAGAGCTGAGAAGTGCTGTTCAGCTGGCCCTTCAGCACAGCTAATGATAGAGCTGAGAATCAAACCTTGCAGTCTGCAGAAATCTGGGGGACAGCTTGGCACCAGAGAGTGAGGGGTTTCACACACTGACTTCATATTGAAACTCTGAATCCTACCTAGAGTCTCAGAGACTGTTTGAAGGATCATCTCAGCAGGAGGTGGCTTTTACCTTAGGATATTCCTAATGGGTGAACTCTTGGTAAAGGCACGGAGGGCTCCCAGGGTCTTAGAAGGAGAAGACAGAGAAGATATAAAGCAAGAAAACTCTCATGGTCTTAAGTGGGTAGAGTGAATTCATAGGGAGGAGGGTCAGAAAGTTTCCTTCAAGTATTAACACTCTGGGTCACCACCAAGAAAATTTTGAAATAAGACAAAAAAGAAGAAGAAGAAGAAGAAGAAGAAGAAGAAGAAGAAGAAGAAGAAGAAGAAGAAGAAGAAGAAGAAGAAGAAGAAGAGGAGGAGGAGTAGGAGTAGGAGGAGGAGGAGGAGGAGGAGGAGGGAGGACTTGAGAATTTGGAAAAGTGAACATCAGAGAAAAAGATTTTTTTCCTCTTTGTATTTCTAGGAGAATAAGGAAGCTCAAGCAAATTTCACCTGCTTCAGGCAAAGGTTTTTGTAGTGGGTATTCTGCCATGGCAGGCTCATCGTGGGCAGAGCAAAGCCTGCATTTTGAGAAGTGTTGCCTTCTTGGGTACATCTGATTATTTCTCTCACTCAATTGTCATAAGTTCAGGCTACCTAAAGGTAACCTGAGGCTTTTCTCTTCTCAAGTAAGACACTCTTCATCTTCCTCCATATCCAACAGAGACCTGGGAGGCAAGAGTCATCACTGAAATAGTCTAAAATACAACTGAAAGCTCTTCCCATTAAAAGGAAGCTCCAAGAGAGTACAAATGTTTCACTTCAAAACCAGAAGGGTCTTCCCACTCTTAATACTTATTAAGTTTTTGTTGTTATTGCTGTTGTCATTTATCATGAGGAAAACTGGGTAGGTGGTAACATTCCATTTCAGAATATTTTCATTAAAAGATACAAAGTACTTTATCAGGTTTAATAACAATACCAAGTTCCATGGAAAACATGATTCACTCCAGTAGGAGAAAAGGACCTTTTTAATGGTCCACTGATGTTTCAACCACAGCAGTCAGTGGAATGGCCCTGATGGTTGACAATGACATTTTCTTCTTCTCAGACACTGTGTTGCTCACTCTTCCCATCACTGAATTCTCCATCATTTTCAAAGATGGACTTGTGATGGTAATAGTAATTGCCAAAGTAATTCCTATATTATTGCTCTGCTCTTCGGGTGCCCTTTTCCTCAGCTAAAGGTTATTTCACCCACTAATCAAAAGTAAGGAAAATGCCTTGAAAGGTCATTTTTGAAGCTTTGTCTTAAAAGAAAATTCCTTTTGCAACTTAGGATCTTTTGCTACTTTTTTTCCCCTCAGGGAAAGTGAGTTTCATGAAAATTGTTCTCAGATGCAAAAAGTTTCTGATATTAACTGGAAGATATGAGGCAGCGGGGAAGCTAAGCTAGGAATCACGAGGCCAGGTGCTCTATGGTATGAATGTGTCCCCCCAAATTCATGTATCAGAAGCATAATCGCCAATGTAAAAGTGTTGGGAAATAGAATCTTTTGGAAGATGTTTAGGTCTCAAAGTCTTTTTTTTTTCTTTTTTTTTTATTGTTGGTTGTTCAAAACATTACATAGTTCTTGATATATCATATTTCACACTTTGATTCAAGTGGGTTATGAACTCCCATTTTTACCCCATATACAAATTGCAGAATCACATCAGTTACACTTCCATTGATTTATATATTGCCATACTAGGGTCTGTTGTATTCTGCTGCCTTTCCTATCCTTTACTATCCCCCTCCCCTCCCCTCCCACTCCTCTTCTCTCTCTACCCACTCTACTGCAGTTCATATCTCCCCCTTGTATTATTTTTCCCTTTCCCCTCGCTACCTCTTGTATGTAATTTTGTATAACCCTGAGGGTCTCCTTCCATTTCCATGCAATTTCCCTTCTCCCTCCCTTTCCCTCCCACCTCTCATCCCTGTTTAATGTTAATCTTCTTCTCATGCCCTTCGTCCCTACTCTGTTCTTAGTTACTCTCCTTATATCAAAGAAGACATTTGGCATTTGTTTTTTAGGGATTGGCTGGCTTCTCTTAGCATAATCTGCTCTAATGCCATCCATTTCCCTCCAAATTCTATGATTTTGTCATTTCTTAATGCAGAGTAATACTCCATTGTGTATAAATGCCACATTTTTTTTTATCCATTCGTCTATTGAAGGGCATCTAGGTTGGTTCCACAGTCTTGCTATTGTGAATTGTGCTGCTATGAACATCGTTGTAGCAGTGTCCCTGTAGCATGCTCTATTTAGGTCTTTAGGGAATAGACCGAGAAGGGGAATAGCTGGGTCAAATGGTGGTTCCATTCCCAGCTTTCCAAGAAATCTCCATACTGCTTTCCAGATTGGCTGCACCAATTTGCAGTCCCACCAACAATGAACAAGTGTACCCTTTTCCCCACATCCTCGCCAACACTTGTTGTTGTTTGACTTCATAATGGCTGCCAATCTTACTGGAGTGAGATGGTATCTTAGGGTGGTTTTGATTTGCATTTCTCTGACTGCTAGAGATGGTGAGCATTTTTTCATGTACTTGTTGATTAATTGTATGTCCTCCTCTGAGAAGTGTCTCAAAGTCTTTTGTCCTTGTGCAGGTTAATGCCATTTGAAGAGGGCTTGAGCCAGGCAGGGTGGTGCACACCTCTCATTCTAGCAGCTCGGGAGGTTGAAGCAGGAGGATCGCAAGTTCAAAGCCAGCCTCAGCAATTTAGCGAGGCCCTAAGCAACTCAGTGAGACCCTATCTCTAAATAAAATACAAAATAGGGCTGGCAATGTGGCTCAGTGGTGGAGTGCCCCTGAGTTCAATCCCTGGTACCAAAAACAAACAAACAAACAAACAATTAAAATAAGAGGACTTGATGGAGGGAGTTTGGTCCCTTTCTGCCCGTCTGCCCAGTACCCTGTGAGGACACCGTTTTTCCCCAAAGAACACAGCTTTCAAGACTCCATCTCAGACGTAGTGAAGCCCTCACCAGATGTAGCACTTGGATCTTGAACTTCCACCACCTCCAGAATGGCGAGAAATTGATTTCTGTCCTTTATTAATTACCCAGGGCGTGATGCTTTTGTATAGCAGCATAGACTGAGAGGCCAGAGCTGGAGTCTTCCATCTACCACTAACAGGCTATATGTCGTTGGGCAAAGCATTTAATGACACCCGTCACAAAATCCCTCATTTGCAAAATGAGGGAACTGGAACAGATGGTCTCTGGGGCACATTCCAAACTTAAATTTATTACAATTCTATGGCAAATAAGGTTGGGTTATTAAAAAAAAAAGGAAAATATTTTACAGCGGACTCTAATGAAATATTGAGATAAGGAGTCACTGCCTGTCTCTTGGGCTATAAAGACCTTTTAATCAGGATCTGGTTTTGTCCCATAGAGAGTGAGGACAGGAACTAGGAAGAGTTTGGGTGTAGATAAAAGGAAGATTTATTTGATTCACCTTGGTCACTAACCCTTTAATGAGTTGGTAGGTGCTTCATTCATTCTGAAAATCGTTGGTTAAAAGGCAATTATTCAGGGCCACACATAATCCATCTCTTGAATAAAACATGGAATACTTTGAAGAAGGATGCCCGGTTTCCCAAATGGGAAGATTCCTAACCCTTTGTCAAAATTGGACATCACATTTTCTCACCGTGGTCAGAGGGGAGGAGAAGGAAGTGGCCCCGGCACATAGGTATTTCCAAAACCAGCTATCCCCAGCCAGGATCTAAAATGGAGATTTACAAGAGAAAGCTGATATTAATGAAGGAACTCTGCAAAGAAGAAATGAAGGAACATAGTGATGGTTATTTAAGAGAGCTCAGGCTTGTGTCTTCATATTTGGGACTCCTTCCAAGTCTAGAATCCTATGATTCTGTGGCTTTGTGATATGTCTCGATTATTTATGATATGTCTAGATAGAATCCTTTGAAGCAATGCCAATCTAACTATAAATTCCCTGTTAATTCAGATATGGGCCTCTTTGCTGGATATTTTTTTTCTCTTTTCTTTTCTTTCTTTTTTTAGTGGCCATAAATCTCTAGAACAAGAAGACAATAGACTTAACCCACATACACTAATATCTTGAATTTTCAGGTTATTCTCTGTAAAGTGAAGTTATATGAAAGAGTTATTGGCCTGAGTTTATTTATCACATCTATGAATACCAGTGATCCATGTTACAAACCATTTTTATCCAGTATTTTAAAAATCCAGCTGGTCTGAATAGTATTTTCCTTAATTAGTTGGAAATGCAAAGTTAGATCTCGAAGCAAATCCTCTTTTGTTGCAACAGCTTGCTTTTCCATAATCGAGTGGACAATTGTCTTTTGGATACTAATTAGCCCGAACTCTGGTCCAGCTTTTCTCTACTCAGTTCTAATGAAGTGAAATAGTTCTGGCTTTTTAGTTTCCCTTGGTGTTTCTTGGCTTTGCTAATACCTTTCTAAGTGGGCTTTTAAGGATGAATTTTAAAAGTGTTTTACAACTTTAAATGCAAAATGTATAAAAGAAATTGCATTGCTGGGTAAATAGGCTGGGATTAATTTAAATGTTTGTGAAAGCTTATTGTAAGTGGTAAAGTACTTCACCAATGTTAATTACAATAATAATAAACACGGAAGCAACGGAGATTGGTGGTTAACAGCATGGGCTTTGGAGGCAGAACAACTTGGGTCTGAATCATGCCTTGTCTCTTACCAACACTATAATTTGACCTATTTTTCCACTCCTGAGTGCCTCCTCTGCTGGCCTATGAAATACAAATCATATCAATATCTACCGCCCAGGGTTATTCTAAATGCTATTTTTAGAGAGCGTGTAAAGGACTTACATAATGTGTGCTCAATACACTTTAATATTATCATTAATCATATTAACTCAATAAATGGTTGTTAAGAACAAATGTATTAATTAATATATTAATGTATGAACCTATAGATCACTGTAAGGGTCAATTGAGAAAAGATAAATACACAGACAGCACAGGGCTGAGGTCCTACTTCACTGACTCCAGGAAATCATTTATTAGGAGGTTCACTATCATGGTGTGTCTTTCTAAGAAAGAAAAACATTCTGTCAATTACAAGATGCCATCCACCTTGAGGTACATTCTTATTACAGAAAGGCAAAATTCAGAGAAATGAAAGTGTGCCTTAGAACTAGTGATATAAGTTTTAAATGCAAAGTACAACAGTAAAAGATAAGGGAGGAAGAGGAAGGGGAGAATTCTCATCAGGTTCATTTTGATGTGGCCTCAGAACTATCTGTGAACTTTTCTTTTATGCACATAGAATTATCACTTCTTGTGAGTGAGGAAGAAACATTAAAACTCACAAAGTTCCAGGTTTTCAATTCTGCAAATATTTTAACAAAATTGACACCAGTGCACTAAAAGGGGTTGGAAATCATAATTTATAGCTTACTACATAAGTTTTATCCTCATTAAGACCAAAAATAGAGATTGTCCTAGAAATAAGATGCGGGAAAAATATAGTATCTTTTTTACTCTATCAGTCATCCTATAAATACACTGGGAAAGTATGCTACCTGAAATGATGGGACAAATGGACCAAGGAACTTTCCAGAAGGAATTACTAAAGAGTCATAAAATAAACCTGCAATGAATCGTGATAAATCTTCATAATCTATATGGAGTCCTTGCAGATAACTTATTGGTCATTAGTCCCTTCTCCACCCAAAGCAAGTATCTCTGAATAGATGACATTTAGTTTACATTTTATTCCAGAGGTCCCCTCAAGGGGCCTCAGAGTTGTTCTAATGGGAATGCAAATCACCTTTCATGTGCTGAGGCTGGGGTGGGTGGGGAAGGGTGGCAGGATGTGGGGGCATGTTAATCCTCACCGCCAGCCTCGATGGCAAGGTGGGCGATGCCCCTTCTAAGTGGCAAAGGGGGAAAGTCTCATTTGGAGAACAATTTAGATAAGAACTGGAGGAAAAGTGACACAGGAGAGGAGGAAGAGCTCTGACTTATTCCAAAAACTTTCCCAGTAAACTGCAAAAGGTGGGAGAGAAGAGAAGCAAGAAGATGTGAGAGAAAGAAGGAATGTCCTGAGGGACTGTGGCTCAGGGGGAGTGCTTGCCTAGCATGTGTGGGGCTCTGGGTTCGATGTTCAGCACCACATTAAAAGTAAATAAAATGAATGAATATAAGAAAGGTATTGTGTCCATCTACAACTAAAAAATATATTAAAAAAAAGAAAGAAGAAATTTCCTAGAACAAAGGAACTGGCAGAAAACACTGCAGCTGTGGCTCTTGGGGAAGGGAAGGGACTCCACAATTACTGAAGACCACGGGCCTTTTTACCTCCCGGTCAGTACGTCCGTCTTCTGCCAACCAAGCAGTCCTGGCTAACATAGTGCTTCCCAAGCCAACCATGCCTTAGAACCATCTAGAAAGCTGTATAAACATACTAATATGTTAGCCTTTCTCCTAGGGATTCTGATTTAATTGTCCTTGAATTGTGTACCAGGCAATTAGTGGTTTTGGAAAAACACTCATTTTTCTTCTCTCAAGTGATTCTAATGAATATTCAAGGCTGAGCACCTCTGATCTAATTCACACCCCTCACTTCACAAGTAACACCAGGAAGGCCACAGGGGTGCAGCAACTTCCCCGCAAAGACAAAGCCTCCAGCAGTTACAGCTCTGCAGCAGAGCCAGGCATTGATGTCAGCTGCTCACTGCTCTGCAGCTGCCTAGTACCCTCACTGAGGACTCATGCTGGGAAGACGGTCTGTCCCTGCCCTTGGACTTGGACTTGACCATGTGACTTTTCTAGCCAATAGGACATTAGCAGACATGGCCGGAACAAGGGCTTGAGATGGGCCTGCATGATTGGGTTTGTCCTCTTGCACTCCTGTCTTCTGTGATGAGAAGAACATGCCTTCAGCAACTAGCAGCTGATTCAAGGAAAATGAAAACCTCTTGGCATAGAGTAGAGCCCAGCCAAGCTCAGCTAACCCAGCCACGTGTGAGTCAGAAATAAACGCTGATTGTTATGAGCCCTGACTGTGGGTAGCTTGTAATGCATTGTCATTGTGGCATGAGCTCTGATGGAGATGGACGCAAACCCAGGTTTTCTAATATGGCCTGCTTCATCATTAGACTTCAAACGGCTTATTCTACTTCAAGCTACCCTGACTCTCAACTACTGTGTGATTCAGCCCCCACCTCGACTTCTGTGGTCAATACTGACCATTCATACTGGTTAATGGGGCAGGAAGGTACATCACCCCAGTAGGCTATTCGAAGAGAACTGTTTTTTCTTCAGGCGTTATCTCCACATATTGGCTGTCATTTGTGCTTTTTTTTAGTTTACACATAATAACTATGTATATTAATGGAGCTCGCCATGAAGATTTGATACATGTATACATTATGTTATGATCTGATCAGGGTAATCAGCATATCTATCACCCCAAACATTTGTTGTTGTTTTGCAGCAAAAGCTCAGATACCTCTCTACTAGCTATTTTGGAATATACAAAAATATGATTGTTAACTATGGGAGCTCAGAACACTAGTGCTTGTTCTTTCGATCTCTTTATAACTTTGTACCTGTTCACTAGCCTCACCTCCCCCTCTCTCCTCTTCTCCCCTCCCTGTCTCTGGTAACTACTATGCTACCCTTCTACCTGAATATGGTAGATTCTGCATAAGACTGAGGTTAGATAGTGTTTGTCTTTCCATAATGTCCTCCAGGTCTATCCATGTTGTCAAAAATGTTAGGATTTCATTCTTTTTAATGGCCAAATACTATTCCACTGTGCACATGTACCCCATTTCCATTATCTATTCAATTTTTGGACATTTAGGTTGATCCCAAATTTTGGCTACTGTGAATAGTGCTATAATAAACATGGGAGCTCAGTTACTCCCTCCTTCTCTCCCTCTCCCATTTTCTTTGCATTGACATTTAACTATAGGATGACTATAAAAACTGAATACACAAATTATATATGCATGAAATGAAGCGGTCCTTATTGGCATTATGTTCATTCACCCATGCTTCCAAACTTACGGCACCCTGTATTTTTCCCTGATAGGGAGGTGCTATGCTGTAAATGGAATTTGGGTGTCAGGGGGAAAGTGCTTGATTATAACAATAACCTTCAAGAGTTGTAGTCATATGGAAAATGTCAACCACAGTAGAGTAAGTTTTCTTTGTTTGGCTATGTGTTTGTTCTGCTTCTAATTTTCTTCAAGGAAGAAAAGTTATAAGTTGGGAGTCAACAATACTGCAGTGCCATGACTGGGAAGTGAATACTATTTATTCCTCTTTTTTTTATATGAAGGTAAACAATAACTTCTCTAAAATTTGCACATCAACCCCCTATAGCTAGCTACCATTAGTTTAGCAGGTAATAGGCACCGTATTATTTTCTAGAAGACGGTTATCAGCATTTTTGTTACTTACTGTGATAATACTTCGTCAGAACCCCTTTTCAAAGGTTGGGGTGTTGCTCAGTGTATGAGGGTAGGCACAGGTTAAAGATTGCCTCGCCTGTTTGAGGCTAGAAATGCTACCTTTTCTTTTTCTTAAGATCCCTTCCTGCCAGGGCACAGGGATGTGACCTTGACTCTGACAATTAGATACTGGTGCAGAGGCCTGTCCCTTTTCATAAGGAAGATGAAAGCTGTTCTTCAGAAGACCTCAAACCATGGAGCACAAGTAGGACACATGGCCATTCCGGAGTGCAAAGGAAGACGAGATGAATATGGAACATTTTAGCCTCTGCCACTGGATTGAGCATCAGGGAAGAAGGTTGGGAATGGCTTTTATGTAACCCTTTAGCAGGTAGGTATTGCTCTTTCCAATCTACGTATAAGAAAACAAGTTTCTGAGAGGAGAGGTGACTTGCCTAAGGTGATACAGCTAAGGAGAAGAAGAACTATGACTTAAACCAAACACCTAGCAGACTTCAAAGTTCACTCTCTTTTTACTGAGCCTCAGTGGTGGACTTAAAACATGTCCACAATTATCTGGTAGCTCCCTATGCAAGAAGTGGAATTTAATCATCCTCCTCTGGACATCGTGACCAGTTCCTAACAAATAGAGGAAAGAAGAAGTGAAGGTGCCAGATTCAGCCAACACAAATAAAGAGCTCACAGTTAACTTTGAATTGTGGATGGACAATGAATATTTATATCCAAATATTGTATGAAACATATTTATATTAAAAAATTACTCAGCATGAGTGAGGCACTGGGTTGGATCCTCAGCACCACACAAAAATAAAATTAAAATGTTTTTGAAAATGTACTGCGGCTTCTTCTTCATCTTAGAATACTTTTGGGGAAATATGCTGACATTTTGCACAGACATTGAAGCAACCTGTGGAGAGGCAGAAAATCTGAGACTTCTAGACAACAGTCAACAAGGAACTGTAGCTTCTAACCAACAGCCACACTCACATCTTCACATGATTGTGACCCAAGGTGACATATTACCTGACAGGTCAAACTCATGAGATACACCAAGCCAGAATCAACTAAGCAGTATTCCTGACCCATAGAAACGATGACATGAGTTTTCAAGCTGCTAAATTATGGGGTAATCTATTATTGGTCAAAAGATAACAAATACAGCCATACTACTTAAATAGATGTACACCTATTCAGAATTCTGGTTAATCATCTCTCTCTCTCTCTCTCTCTCTCTCTCTCTCTCTCTCTATATATATATATATATATATATATATATATATATATAATCATTTATATTAATGGATTATAATTTTTATATTAATGAATTATAATTATTATAAAATTATATATATCTATATATATATTTTATATATAATATCTATATATATATATCTATATCTATATATATAATTTCCTTAAATCTATCTATCTATATCTATCCATATATATATATATATATATATATATATATATATATATATATAGTCCTTAAATCTATATAAAGAATTTTTAAAAATATTTTAGTTGTCAATGGACCTTTATTTTTTATTTATTTATATGTGATGCTGAGAATCGAACCCAGTGTCTCACACATGCTAAGCAAACACTCTATCACTGAGCCACAATCCCAGGCCCCAAAATCTTTGTGTTCAAAGGAAAATTTTGTCTTTTGTTTAAAAGTATCACATCTCTTTACCAGGACTGCCAGAGGCAGCTCCAATATAGCACTGACTGAGTTCTTTTAAGGAACATTCATCAAGAATGTTTTCTGAGCAAATTTTAGGCAGGAAAAATATTGTCATATGCAAGAGGTAAGCAATGTGCTTTACAGAATGCAAACATTCACATTCACCATGTTATTTGGTCATTGAAATAAAGATTATTACCTGACTTTATATGTATAAAGAAACAAAATAAGGCTGGGCATGGTGGCATATGGCTATAAGCCCAGCAGCTGCGGTGGCTAAAGCAGGAGGATTGCAAGTTGGAGACCAGCCTCAGCATCTTAGTGAGGCCCTAAGAAACTTAGTGAGACCCTGTCCCAAAATAAAAAAAAATAAAAAAAGGTCTGGGGATGTGGCTCAGTGGGTAAGCATCCCTGGGCTCAATTCCTGGTACCAAAAAATTGAAAAAAAAGAAGGGAGACTTTAAGAGGTTCCATGATCTGCTCACGATCACACAGCTCATCACACAACAAGGATTTTAACACAGATGGTCTGATGCTCAGTATCTTCAATGGCATTGCCTCCCTAATCAGAAAGTGTGTCTTTCTCCCTGACACTGGTCACTGAACTTAAATGGTGTTCTGTTACAGATATTGTTCAGCACTAGAGATGTTAAAACCGAGGATGGAAAAAAAGGGTCATCAATCACCTAACATCAAATCACAAAAGTGAGTGTGGCTTGACCTCTGAAAAATTAGTTTTAATTTTCCTCATTAATTCAGCAGTCATGGTTGACAATGCCAGTGGTGGTCAAGAGTTGAGTCAATCACTCAGCGAGTCCTGTCACACTATCTGACTCGACATTTCCCATTATGGTAAAGTGCCCTCAACACAACAACAAAAGGACAAATCTGTCCCAGGCAGGAAATGCAAGACAAAGAAAAGCAGGGTTAAAGGTGGGATGCTTGTACTTTAGGTCATGCGATTCTAATGTGTGACACCTCAAGTCCCTGGTGCTCCTGTTGAAGAAAGGCAAACGGTGTTAGTTTTTCTCTACAACTCATCATTCATTGTCCATGTTGGAATCTTATTTTTGAAGTTGATTCCAGAAAACGTTTGTTTCTTTTCTAAAAGTGTCACATATTGAATAAGCAGCATTCTAAGTAAAAGGAGAATGAATCGTATGCAAGGAGAGAAAGATATCAAAGTTAGTAAAATTTTAAAAGTAAGTCAACTCAGGAAGATATATTCAGTTCAGAAATCATGATGAAGAGGGAAATCACACAGTGGGAGAAACCAGAGAAACTTTTAACGGTTTGCAGCCTTTTGACTAAAAGTGTAAGGAGGAGATGAGAACGGAGCAGGAGGCGGCACAAATGGAAGTGTACCCTTTGCTAAATGCTTTACTCGGATCCTTCATTTCCACTTTGTCCCAGTTTAACTTGAAAAATCCACATGCAAATGAAGCAAACAGTAAGTAGAAGTAGAGCTACAAGTGATCTAATATCTCCGTCTTGCAAAAGATCTAACGAGGATTTTTGAAGATTAAAAAGAAAATTGCAAAGAAGAATTTATTTATATACATTTTTTAAAGTTAACTTGAGATTACCCCATTATGCAGATTTGTAAAGTGGATAGACCCCTGTCTCGCTGATGCTGAAAAATTCATTACATGCAAAATAATATGATTGTTTGTTCCCATTCTGTCACCTGCTCTGCTTGGTAGCCATGCTGCTTAAAAAGGAAAACTCACAGCACTAGAGAAAAGTGAGCACTTACTCAGCTGGTGTCCCATGGATGACAGGGAGCACCTGCATACTCTGCTCTTACCGCTTCACAGGAACAGATGTCTGCTCTAAGGTGGGGGCAAGAGTCAAGGCCGGCTTCTTCCTGACAAGGAAATTATCAAATGGCCATAAAACCTAGATTACCTGCCAGTTATAGTGTTCTCTTTTGAGAAAATTACTATGGGAAGATGCCTACCCAGATGTTGACAAGCTCTTTTCCATTTGTCCAAAGCTCCAAGTAGCCACCCATGTTTGAACTAGAGTCCTAAATGCTAGGAAGTAACCTCTAGAGGGCTGTGGGCTTGAGAACTGTGCTCAGTAGAAATGCTTCATTTATGCTGGGCAGTGACCAATCCACTCTTCTCTTCTGGGAAACTGAAATGCAAGCAAGGTAGAAATAGAGAACTTGGCAACCAACTCAGTAAATGATCTAGAAGTTAATAAGTAGAGAAAAAAAATTGAGCCATGAAAACAGCTGATTTAATACTTATTCTTGGGTCACAAAAACCACTGCAAATATTTGAGCTGCGAATGAAGAATGGCTATACAAAAGATTCTACTGTTTCCTTAACTCCTGGACTATTTTAATGGTAAAAAAATGCTATTGCCTAAAGTCAAACATATATCTTTATTGCTACTAGAAGGAAACTGTTTAATAAACACAACTGTATAAGTTTTAGTGCTTCCACTTTTTTTTCCTGGAAGTCAGGAAGGTCTTAGATTATGCTAGTAACTATAATAACTCCATTAGAACTTTGTTTCTTCTTCCATCCCTTGGTGCTGATTATTACTACATATAAATTTTACTACATGTAAACTTTACTGCATGTAAACTTTACTACATGTAAACTTTGTAAATGTGCATGCACATTATACTTTATATGGACTATGCTTTACAAGGTTCTTGAAACTCATCTGGGGGTTTCAAGTCTTTGAGAGGTCAGGTGGCCAATAAAACAAGACATTGGCTTAGTGGAATCTTCTAAATTCTCTTTTCTCTGATATTTTTTATGGTGGCATTTTGATCTCCAAGTCTTTGAGTTTCAGCAATGTCTAATTCATTTCAAAGCAAAGAAACTGAAGTAAAAGTACCAAACAGCTGTCCAAAGTTCAGAAACAATCCTTCATGAACAATTTTGACTCCAGGCACAGATGGATGTCTCCAAAAGCCATCAGGCGTGGTGTCTGCTTTTCAAAAGCTGATATGAAGGTATTATTCTCTTCTAAGCAGGAAAAAAATCTGTCTATAATGAAATCTTGGTATAGATCCTAAAAACACCTCATGTCCCTGTATGTAATGAACTTTATCTCCAAATACCCAAGAGATAAATGGAATTAAATGCATGGAGGAATAAAAATGTACCCCCAGAATCTACTCGCCCTATCCTAATTAGGTATAAAGCATTCACCACATGGTTCTCCACCCTCTCACTGCTTAATTGTATATAAAAATATCTCGAGAAACAAAATTGGCAACAATTAGTTGGGGGGATGCATTGCATATTGCTATCTTCCCCTCTTTCTACAACCAAGCTGCTACCTATACCAAATGTTCTTTCACTGAGTACTGCCTGTGTTCCCGGTGACATGCTAGGCACAGAGAATGCAGTACTGAGCAAGACATCGATGACGCCTACCTTCCTAGAATTTATGTATTTTTTTCCGTTGGTACTCAACCAAGAAAAATATTCAGCCATATAGGACACTAGAAAATGTCTGGCAATATCTCTAGTTTTCATATGGCTTGGATGATCTCATCTACCAACATTCAGCGAGCAACATATGGGGATGATTTAACACAATGGAGAATTGTCCCCCAGCAATATGCCCAAAGCTCACTGTCTTGAGAAATAAGCAATTACAATAGAACATGTTAAGTGCTATTATGAAAGAAGCACAGGATAGCTTTGAAAGCACAGGTCAGGGGCACCCACACAGTTTGGAGGCAGAAAGACCCAGTTAGCAACATTTAAGCTGAAGTCAGACTAACAGTAGTTCACCAGGTGGTAGCAGAACAGGGGAGCTAAATTTTATATAATTTTCCAAAAAGGGATAACTAAATACATGAATAAAAGATAGACATCTGTTTACATCTCATTCTTACTCATTAATTGTTGAGATCAAAAACTCTCTGTCATGCTCTTTTAGTTATAAATATCACAGTCATTGTATAAGTTTACATTTATATTATGCATTATTTTAAGGCAGGAGTAAAATCTCAGGGAAGTTTAAGTTTATAATAAATGTTTCCTTGGCCTGGACTTGAAGTTTCCTAGTTGACCTTCCTTTTCTCTTGGTTGTGTCTTTGCACTTTATTTGATTTCACATACCATTTATCAGAGGCCAAGTAGGGCTCTATCACTCTCCACTACTCACAGCCTCCTCATTAATAAACTAACCTCAAGGGGCAACAGGCTAAACTTGAGTAAAATTTCACCATAGATTCAACATAGTGTGCTCCTCCAAACTCACAAATGCTCAAATGCTTCTGTTTGCAAGAGGTCAGCTATTAACCTGTTTTCCTCTAGCATAAGCCCTAACTTGATTGACAACATTCTGCTCAACACAACTATAACCTTGCTTCAACCATAACTTGTCAAATGCCCCCCAGAGAGCTGTTCTCAGACATCACTGTAGGAAAGGATGGGTTTCCCTGGGGCCAGAATCAAGCAGAGAAACTAGCAATGTCACATGTATAGGTGATCTATTTAGGTCAGTTTAAAGTTTTTTTAAAATAAAGAAAATAAAATGCATTTATATGCCATTCTGCAATTCATCCTCAAATCATTTGAGGGAAAGTCAAATGAGAAAAGAAGCAATTGAAGAGATAAACTACATGCCTGTGGGTTCTAACAATATTTTATTTGATAGAAAGCATTCAACATGTTGAAAGTCATAGAATTTTATCAGGAGAAAAAAAACCTTAAGAGACCCAGGTCAACACCTTCATTTTATAGATGGGGAGGGTGAGAACAAGGACCAGGAAAGAACTAGTCTAGGCCACTGTACTGGTACAAGGCAGAGCACGTGGTGACTGAGTATGAGCTCTGGGGTTAGGTAATCTGGAGTCAGGTTCCAACTTTTCCACTTATTTTATCCCACTTAGCTTCAATTTCTTCCCATATAAAACAAGTATTTTAGCAGTGCCTAAATATCAAGGTTAGTGTAAGGATTAAATAAGGCATGAACATAAAGTGCTTACCAATTCTTGGTTTGTCGTAAGTGCACAATGAATATTAGCTATTAGAATGATTACCTATGATAGAGAGGTATCCTAAAACACAAATCATATCATGTTGCTGAGGAGCCACTGTATAGTTGGGGAATACATCTCTCCTCAGTCCTACTCCCAGTCACTGGGCAGGAAAAGGTCCTTAAGGACAGAGTGGCCCTGGGAGATGGACTCTGGATATATCTCCAAACTCCTCTGGGTACACAGTTCTCAAAGCCCAAACCAAATGCTTCACTATTTGTTTTACGTCCCCTTGAGGTATTAGAAAGTAACAATCACAATTTTTTAAGGTGAATAGACCATGAATCATAGACTTATATGCTGAATAATACCTCAAATTCTTTTTAATCTAATTAGATCTTGGAGATAGAATCTTCAAGACTAAATCCTTAGTCCCTCATTGTACTATTTAGTATGGTGAGGGCTGGATATCCCATCATAGTGCTATGTCAATTTCAGATGAATACCTGTAGAAGATAGAAAGAGAATCCTCTGTTGGTCTTTGAGCCTTGTTGTTGTTGTTACATGGGATTGGTCTATGAATTCTGTAAAAGGCAACGTATCTTAGAGTGCATTCTAGTATAAGTCACATTGTGACCTCAAATTGCTGATAATTAGTCAACATGAAGTGAGAATTTTCTAACTAGGCAACGTGAAGACACTTAACGTGGATGTTCTCCACGCAAGTCAGGGAGAACAAGAGTCTAACCATTGTCACCATTTTACAAATATGGAAAATGCTGATCAGATGTTGCTCACCTGATGTTATGGAAATAGTAAGAAGGGATGTCAGGATTAAGGCCTAGGAAATCTTAGGCTAATCTCCTACTCTGAATATACTTGGCTCTCCAAATATGACAAAAAGTGGGACATTTTCCCCATGTCCCACTATTAGGGCAATCTTCTACAGTTCCTGTGCATGGGCCAGACTTTTTAACCTCCACTCAATAAAAGTTGGTCATCTAGGCTACAGTCTGGGCTGGTTATCTTGAAACACTTGTGTACATGTGCACACGCACACAGACACACACACACACACACACACACACACACACACACACACACACCACAACATATGGGGAAAATGAGAACAAAGAGAGAATGCACTAAAAAAAGGTGCCAGATCTGTGAACTCTCCTCCATCCAAGGAAATCAGCCAAGTTGAGAGCGCTTGGAAGAACAGAGCAAAGCTGTTTGTTTACTAACACTTGGGAAAACTGAAGTTTAGACCCAAGACCAGACATTAAATATCATTATGTAAGGCACCAGTGCTGTGTCAAGTCCTTGCAAGGCTTAACAGCCAAATTAGCAATAAATTCTGACAGCCCATCTATCAGCTCTGTTCAGCCAATCCAATGGCAACACCGTGTTTCCTTCCAGGCCCAGGGAACACACACTTCCTGAAGGAAAAAAAAAAAAAAAAACACTTGATTACATTTGGTTTTGAATAATTGGTTCGCTGAAATTCTTGAGCTGAAGAAAAATGGCATTTCTAATTTATAGAAATCACTATTTGAAATATAGTTATGGCTGCTCAGAGAACCCCTGGAACTAAATAAATTTAAATTGGAACATTTAAGAAAGCCATTTAGAGGTACCTAATGACAGCCCCTCCCATTATCACTCCAATAGAGCTGATGTGGAACCCTGCCAAAAGGCAGCTCCTCTCCTCCCCCCAATGAGGTTGTGTGTGGCTTGATGCCTGGAAGCCCAGATGGGGTGTATCAAGGCCTCTTATACCCACTGGGGAAGCTCAGGAGCCTGAGGAGAACTGTAAAGGAGAATAACACATTCCAGGCAGAAAGGAAGAGAAAGAAATAGAAAAAGAAAGAAAGAAAACTTCCACTGGCAACTCCAATACCCCTTTGGGAAGATTCTTTCATAAATGCATTTGTTTGCTTGCAAATATCCCCTTCTAACCTGCAGACCTGCTGGTGATTGCAAGGAGCCTGGAATGTTATTAAATGTAATATCTGAGTGATAAACAAGAATCTATGCTTCTTCCCAGCCCTGTGGTCCCAGTATATTAGTATGGTTTAGATTTTATCATGCCTCTTTGCTGGGAGCCATCAGCCAAGTAGGTATGACAATTTCCTTGCCAGCGTACCCCCATGTTTCTTTAGTGGAAGGACTCATGGAAATAGGACATTTTGCAGGACATTGCATGTAAGGTGACCTTGCTCAAGGACCAGGGCGGATCCGTGTTTAGTGTGTTCCCCCTTTAGAATAGGGCGGTTTAGCATAATTGGAGATTAGGGTGTTCCCCCTTTAGAATAGGGCGTATCCTGCTGCTGAGTTCCTCTTGAGTTCTTAGGGTCAGACAGTATATTTCGGGAGACAGAAGCCCAGTGGAGTGTGGATTTGGGCAGAGTGTGGATTTGGGCAGAGAACGTGGATTCCCCCAGAACGTGTTTGCAGAGAGCCAGTGTGAGTTCGGGAATAAAGAATTGCTGTTTGAATCTACAAGCTGTGTGGTGGCTCTTGATTTGTGCCCAGCCAGAGACTGTGGCACCTCTTCATTGTTATGCAGAAATGCAGGCAGGCAGCAGGTAAAAGAGAACCTCCCCAGGTCACTTTGGTAAACAAGACCCCCAAAGATGAGTACAGGAAGCCTTGTGTGAACCAGCCAGTAATTCCCTTACCTTCCAATTTTGGAAATGCAGCAACTTGAGGAAAAACAGTAAAATCTGGTGACCTGGTTTGCCTGCAATGAGAAAACATGGCTCCTGTCTTGACACAGCATGCCCCATTTGTGAATTTTCTTCTTCGAGAAAGTAAATGAGACTCTGGTTTGAAAGAAATGAGGACAGACTGACAGATAATGCAGAATGCTTCTGCAAACATTGCAGCAACGGAGTTTCACTTTTGGATTATCACCCCTGGACTCTGGACCCATTTCACTCAACTACGGTCCTAGTTAGCTTTTTTAGTAACACCCACTAGACACATATTAGGAGAAGGACGGAATTGGGACCTGAGCAAAATCGGACCAGGGTATCTCTGGGCTAGACACAGATCTGGCATGGCCCAGATCCCCTTCAAGAAGATTTTGCTTCCCGTTACAGGGACATTAGCAGACAGCATCTAGCTGCCAGTTCCTACAGGACCCGCCATAACTGCAGAAAGCCAGCTCACAGGAGCGATGCCCTTCCCAGGGCCACCTATATATAAAGAGCCTGCTATTCAGCCTGAGGGAGAACGCTTCACAGGGCAACTCTTATTCCAGAATTCTTTGCAAGGCAAGCCAAGGCTTTGTTGGGCCTGTACCACCATGTAACTTCTTCCTCTGCCCAATTTTGCTTCCTCTTCCTCTTTAGAGAGGTTGGTGCCAAAGAACACTTTATACTTGAAACTTCATTTTAGCATCTGCTTCTGGAGAACCTAATCTGTGACAATCACCTGTGTCTGTTCTGTGGTTTCTCTTCATTGTATCCCCTTCTTGCCCAATACCCAACAATAAATTAGGATAATAATAAAAAGAATTGATTGATTCGCAGTTTCTTCTGCTGCTTTCATTTATTGTCTAAAGTTCTACGTATTCTTAGAATAAGAAGAGTCTTTGGAAACAGAGAGTTCTGGGTCAAACCCCATTTCTGAATGATCTGGGGCACAATGTTTAATCTCTCTGAGCTTCAGTCTTCTCTCCCATCAAGTGGAGATGTCACCATCTATCTAAGAGGGCTGCAGTGAGAATTCAATGCAGTCACATATACAAAGCACCTAACACAACGGCTTGCACACAACAGGCGTCTGATGATCAGCTATTTACAAGGGTTCCTTTTTCATTGGACACATACTTTCCTTGCATTTTAGTTTATCTTTTCAGGTATTTATTTCTTGTTTCTTCTATGAAACACTAAGCTCCTGAAGAGCAAGAATGGTGCTGTTTGCTTCATCTGGATTTTCTATATGATGCCAGGAATGGACTGATGTTGTGTATGATAAATATAAACAATTTTTATTCATCAATTTAAATAAATCAATAAGGTAAAAGAAAAATCCATTGAAGTACATCAAAGGTGTCTGAAAGTGGGTTTTGGGTATGTTAGCATTAAGCCTAACCATATAAGTAGGTATATGAAGGCTTCAGTGACGATGGTGCCTTCTATTTATCACTACAGACCTAAGGCACAAGGGTTGACCATGTAGAGCAGACAAAGTAGTTGGGACCCCAAGTCCAAATGCACAGGTATTTAATAACCTAAGCTGCCTGCGCAGTTGACACTCAATATCTATTCTCCCCCAGACGATCAATCAATTCAATCCAATCACCCTGTTCTAGTCCTCAGGTGGTCCAAAGACCAGAGCACTAGTCCAAAAAGACTGGAGGGAAGGAATTATATTGTATGGTTGTCTCAGAAGTTTTCTTCCCTCTCTTCTCAGATGTGTCAGTTCACAAACAGCCACCAGAAGAACTAGCAAAAGAATGAAGCTGATGCAGAAGATCAGAGAGCAGAGAGAGGGAAACCTACTAGGCTGAGCTGCTGAATGGCTGAAATACCAAGTCTGCAGTATTTCTCATCTTCCTGTGAGAGGATAAATGTCCTTATTGTTTAGGACCTATGACTCTGGGATTCTGTTACTTTTTGAATCTGCAGCTCAAAGTATCCTGAGAGGTAGGACAATCATTCAATATGCAACTGTAACTATCCAGGGAACCTTTTTTTTTTAAACAGAGAAAGAGAGAAAGAGAGAGAGAGAGAGAGAGAGAGAGAGAGAGAGAGAGAGAGAGAAAATTTTTTTTAATATTTATTTTTTTTTAGTTCTTGGTGGACACATCATCTTTGTTTGTATGTGGTGCTGAGGATTGAACCTGGGTCACACGCATGCCAGGCGAGCGCACTACCGCTTGAGTCACATCCCCAGCCCCAACCAGGGAATCTTTTATAGTTAGAAGCGTAACAGAATTATTGCCTTTAATTTTTTTTTTTTAGCAAAAATAGGCTAATCTGAGCTCCTCATTTTAAGATTAAGAAACAAGACCCATAGCTTCGCTAATGTGAATTGAGCTGCTATAAACATTGATGAGGCTGTAGTATGCCGATTTTAAGTCCTTTGGGTAAAAGGAGTGGCATAATTGAGTCATTCCAAATTTTCTGAAGAATCTCCACACAACTTTCCAAAGTGACTGTGCCAATTTGCAGTCCCACCAGCAATGTATGAGTGTACCTTTCCCCCACATCCTCACCAACACTTATTGTTACTTGTATTCTTGATAATTGCCATTCTGAATAGAGTGAGATGGAATCTCAGTGTAATTTTTATTTGTATTTCTCTAATTGCTAGAGATCCTGAACTTTTTTTCTCATATATTTAACGACCAATAATTATCTCTTCTTCTATGAAGTGCCTGTTCAGTTTCTTTGCCAATATTCATTGAGTTTTTTTTTTCTTGGTGTTGTTTTTTTGAGTTCTTTGTATATCCTGGAGATTAATGCTCTGTGTAAGTGCAGGTGGCAGAGATGTTCTCCCACTCTGTAGGCTCTATCCTTATGTTCTTGATTGTTCCCTTTACTGTAAAGAAGCTTTTTAGTTTGATATCATACAATTTATTGATTCTTGATTTTACTTCTTGTGCTTTAGGGGTCTTGTTGAGGAAATCAATTCCTAAGCCTAGAAGATGGGAGAGTTGGCCCTACATTTTCTTCTAGTAAGGGAAGGGTCACTGGTTCTAATGCCTAGGTTCTTGACCCACTGTGAATTGAGTTTTGTGCAGGATGAGAGATAGGGGTTCAAATTCATTCCACTAAATATGGATTTCCAGTTTTCCCAGCACCATTTGTTAATAGACTATCTTTTCTCCAATGTATGTTTATGGTGCCTTTATGTATGTGAGTTTGTCTCTGTATCTTCTGTTCTGTTAACTTAGTCTTTTTTTTTTTTCAAATGGAAGTTTATTCAAGTTTAAAGAAACTAAGAGTGTTTTCTGGAGATCCCAGCCCCATTCAATAACCCTCCCAAGCTGCTAGAGATGCATTCCATGTGTCATTACACAACTGAGAGGTCACTGAATGAATTGTCCCAAGGGAACACATAGCATACCACCCTGTGGCCATGAGATCTCCTGCTCTGTAGCCTCACAGAGGGCATCTATAATAAATTTTTGTACACATTCATTTTGTTTCTGGATGCACTATTGAAATTATGACTTTTTTTATGTTTACATATATGTTTATTTTTTAATTTTTTAAAATTTTTTAATTTTTTTTATTGTTGGTTTTTCCAAACATTACATAGTTCTTGATATATCATATTTCACACTTTGATTCAAGTGGGTTATGAACTCCTATTTTTACCCCATATACAGATTGCAGAATCACATCAGTTACACATCCATTGATTTATATATTGCCATACTAGTGTCTGTTGTATTCTGCTGCCTTTCCTATCCTTTACTATTCCCCCTCCCCTCCCCTCCCCTCCCCTCTTCTCTCTCTACCCCCTCTACTGCAGTTCATATCTCCCCTTTGTATTATTTTTTCCTTTCCCCTCGCTTTCTCGTGTATGTAATTTTGTATAACCCTGAGGGTCTCCTTCCATTTCCATGTAATTTCCCTTCTCCCTCTCTTTCCCTCCCACCTCTCATCCCTGTTTAATGTTATTATTCTTCTCATGCTCTTCGTCCCTACTCTGTTCTTAGTTACTCTCCTTATATCAAAGAAGACATTTGGCATTTGTTTTTTAGGGATTGGCTGGCTTCACTTAGCATAATCTGCTCTAATGCCATCCATTTCCCTCCAAATTCTATGATTTTGTCATTTTTTAATGCAGAGTAATACTCCATTGTGTATAAATGCCACATTTTTTTTATCCATTCGTCTATTGAAGGGCATCTAGGTTGAAGGGCATCTAGTCTTGCTATTGTGAATTGTGCTGCTATGAACATCGATGTAGCAGTGTACCTGTAGCATGCTCTTTTTAGGTCTTTAGGGAATTGACCGACAAGGGGAATAGCTGGGTCAAATGGTGGTTCCATTCCCAGATTTCCAAGAAATCTCCATACTGCTTTCTAGATTGGCTGCACCAATTTGCAGTCCCACCAACAATGAACAAGTGTACCCTTTTCCCCACATCCTCGCCAGCACTTGTTGTTTGACTTCCTAATGGCTGCCAATCTTACTGGAGTGAGATGGTATCTTAGGGTGGTTTTGATTTGCATTTCTCTGACTGCTAGAGATGGTGAGCATTTTTTCATGTACTTGTTGATTGACTGTATGTCCTCCTCTGACAAATGTCTCTTCAGGTCCTTGGCCCATTTGTTGATTGGGTTATTTGTTATCTTATTGTCTAATTTTTCGAGTTCTTTGTATATTCTGGATATTAGGGCTCTGTCTGAAGTGTGAGGAGTAAAGATTTGTTCCCAGGATGTAGGCTCCCTATTTACCTCTCTTATTGTTTCTTTTGCTGAGAAAAAACTTTTTAGTTTGAGTAAGTCCCATTTGTTGATTCTAGTTATTAACTCTTGTGCTATGGGTGTCCTATTGAGGAATTTGGAGCCCGACCCCACAGTATGTAGATCATAGTCAACTTTTTCTTTTATCAGACGCCGTGTCTCTGATTTGATATCAAGTTCCTTGATGCACTTTGAGTTAACTTTTGTGCATGGCGAGAGAAAGGGATTCAGTTTCATTTTGTTGCATATGGATTTCCAGTTTTCCCAGCACCATTTGTTGAAGATGCTATCCTTCCTCCATTGCATGCTTTTAGCCCCTTTATCAAATATAAGATAATTGTAATTTTGTGGATTGGTTTCTGTGTCCTCTATTCTATACCATTGGTCCACCTGCCTGTTTTGGTACCAGTACCATGCTGTTTTTGTTACTATTGCTCTGTAGCATAGTTTGAAGTCTTGTTACCTTAGTCTTAATGTCTCTTTCTGTACAAATATGATGCCATTTTTGTTGCTATAGCGCTGTAGTTAATTTAAGGTCTGGTATTGTGACACCTCCTGCTTCACTTTTCTCGCTAAGGAATGCTTTGATTATTCTGGATCACTTATTTTTCCAAATAAATTTCATGACTGTCTTTTCTGTTTCTATGAAGAATGTCATTGGAATTTTAATAGGAATTACATTAGATCTGTATAGCACTTTTTGGAGTATGGCCATTTTGACCGTATTAATTCTGCCTATCCAAGAACATGGGAGATCATTCCATCTTCTAAGGTCTTCTTCAATTTCTTTCTTTATGGTTCTGTAGTTTTCATTGTAAAGGTCTTTCACCTCTTTTGTTAGATTGATTTCCAAGTATTTTATTTTATTTATTTATTTTTTTAGGATATTGTGAATGGGGTAGTTTTCCTAGTTTCTTTTTCAGGTGATTCATCATTGGTATCTAGGAAGGCAATCGATTTATGGGTGTTAATTTTATATTCTGCTACTTTGATGAATTTGTCTGTGAGTTCTAGAAGCTTTCTGATGGAGTTTTTTGACTTCTAAATATAGAATGATGTTGGTCTTGGGTTTAGCATATATAGCTTTTACAATGTTGAGGTTTGTTCCAACTATTCCTAGTTTTCTTACTGTTTTGTGCATGAATGGATGCTGAATTTTGTCAAATATATGGAAAAGGAAAATGTGGTGTGTATATATATATATATATATATATATATATATATATATATATACATACACACACACACACACACACACACACACACACACACACACACAATGAACTATTACTCAGCCATAAAGAAGAATGAAATCATGGCATTTGCCAGTAAATGGATGGAACTGGAGACTATTATGCTAAGAGAAATAAGCCAGTCCCAAAAAACCAAATGCTGAATATTATCTCTGATAAGTGGATGCTAACACAAAATAAGGAGAGTAGCCATTTCTTGGATTAGACAAAGGGAAAGGAGAGGGGATGGGAATTAGAAAGACAGAATGAAATAGATATAGCTTTCTTATATTCATATTGAATACACGACCAGTGAAACTCCATATCATGTATAACCACAAGAATGGGACCCTAATTATAATAAGTTATACTCCGTGTATGGATGTCAAAATGCACTCTACTGTCATGTATATGTAAAAAGAACAAATTAGTAAACAGAAAAAAATTCTAACCATACCCATTCTAATCATTTTTCAATTACAGGTTTGGTTCTTCTCTGAAACAGTAACAAAAAGATGCATAAAGAGTGCGTAACATATCCTCTCAAAGTTGATGTGGTTTAAGGTCTCTTTGATTTGCTCATCCATCTACACCAACTTTAAGGGCTATCATACTCTTTAGAATATTTGTTCTGAGTCTAATCTAGTTTGAAAGTGCACTTTAGTCCAACATATATTTTGTGTTATTTTACTACACTACAACTGTTTCACTTTCTGGCCAAAACATTTGCCTTTTTATATATTTTTTAACTAATTCACCTCTGGTTTTGCTTGCTTAAATTAATATACTTTCATTTTGATTTTTTTTTTTTTTGCCTGATTGTGGGTATTTTACCTTTCTCTTTACCTACATGCTTTTTCCTACTCTTTTTATTCAGAAAACAGTTATTAAGGTTTAATAACTGGTTATTTCACTTCGAACTGAAAGAAAGATCTTCCCATTTGAAGGTCCTAAGCGGTGATATAAACAGTAGTTATTGAAGGCAAGGTGGTCACCTTAAAAAAAAAGACCCAGAAAGGCATGCTCCACACAGCAATTAATCCATTGTTCAATGGCAATTATAGGCGTCAACCATGTTCATTCCCAAAACACACAACAGATATGAACTCTTACTACAATATCTGCAACTTGAGCCAAGGGACAATGCTAAATGTTTCACAGGCGTCGATACTACAGAGACATTTGTAGACTGCTATACTCATCACCAAACAAAAAACAAGAGTGGCCTGAGGAAGAGATGGGAGGCATGTTGATCTGAATGGAGAGACTTATCAGATATAAAAAGAAATTTCCATATACACTTAGAGAAGGAAGATTAACAGGATAACTTATGCTTGTTCACTTACTCTGACAATAGTAATATATATTCCTATTATAATCATACAGAGAAGGAAAATAAATTTATATTCGAGGCATATATACCTGGGCTCAGTCAGGAGCACCACAGTTTATCAACCCAGCCAAAGCACTGTCATTATTGAAAGGAATTTAGGAATATCTGAGGTGGGTTGAAGCAAGTATCAATCTTTAAGCAATAGTATGGGCAAAGGTTCATGTGGACTTTGTTCATTTTGATAATAATAAACAGTGTACACGTGGAAAAATAAGATTACGAACCCCATTTGAATCAAATGTATGATATGTCAAGATCATTGTAATGTTTTGAGCAACTAATAAAAAATTAAAATAATAATAATAATAAACAGTGTTTGGAAGGCTAAGGTTCCTTATTGGAAGGAGGCAATTAAACTATTGTTTCTTCACTATTGTCAGAAAAAATTTAGTGGCCTGGAGCAAGGGAATGTCTAAGACCTGAGCAAGGGAGAGCCCAGATGGATGCCACTGAGAGATGAGCCAGTCACAGTGATTGCCATAGGTACAGCCCCTCTGGGGAAGCAGTTTGAATGTAAGATCGTCTTGTGTACATCTGGCCTTTCCCCAGCCCCAGCTATTTAAACTTGATTCAACGGCAGCCAGCTCAGACCCTGACCATAGGTCCCTAGAGGTGGTTGAACAGGAACATCTCTACCAAACACAGATGCAGTCAGATACTACTGAGCAGGTGTAGGGAATAATGGTGGGGGGGAATATCACCATAAAGGATGACTGTATGAAAATGTCAGGGGTCTTTAGCAGATGTCAGTACCTTGGGACTACTAGACAGAGGTACCCAAGGGGCTTCGTAAATGCCAGTGGATTCACAGTGTAGTTCATGGACCATCTGCCCCAGAATCACCTGAAAAATCCAGATTCCTTTTCTCTACCCCAGAACCACCCATCAGATCCCATGGGAGCAGATTCCCAAACCCACATTTCGACAAGTTGATTATCATGTGCGAAGATAAAGTTTTAGAAATATTAATATAATTCAGAACCATTATCTTACAGTTCAGGAAACTAAGTCACAGAGAGATGATTTTTTTAAAAAAAATCTCATTTCCCACATATCCTCATCTTTTCTACTAGATGTGTTGCCCCCTACTCTTTCCTGAGTGGTGGTTCCATTAGGAGACCATGTTCTGCTTACAGTGCATTCCCTTCCTGTATTACCTGCATTCATTCAATGCATACTTATGGAATACCCCTTAAGGATGAAGTCTTTTTTTAGGTTCCAGGGAAAGAGAAATGGAATCCCAAAATCTGTGATCAAGGCACTATCTGTTGCCTCCATAAATTTAATTATAAACAACTTTGCTTTTCAACCATTTCTATCAGTCTTCTTTTTAAACACCCAGGTGCTTATCATGTGTTTGCACAAAAATCTTTCAATAACAATGATTGACAGAACAGACCTAATCCCCCACCCCTTACCCTACTCCTGACAAAGGTCTTCTCAAGTCAAAAAACTAAACGTTGCTTTGTTTCTCATCTAGAAATGGGCAAAAACATGCTTTCTTACAATGAGGTCTTAACTAAGACAGTCAGATTTCAAACGGCTTACCCAAATCTAAGATGGTCTGAAGTTCTAACAGTGATGGTCACTAAACTGTTAATAACCACCAGCACCTGAGGAAGACCGACCATTAGCCAAGCAAACTGGCTCACCTCCAACAAAGACAATCTGAGCACCCTTGGCCCATTTTGGTTTCATTTTAAATGTTTCTCTTTTAATGTCTAAAACCTGTAATGAAATGTCACCAAAAGAACAAAAGGACCACCATTTTTATTTAAATGGAGTTAATAAAGAGCCCCCCTCCCCCTGTCAGCCCTTCACAAAGAAAACAAAGTGCCTCCTAATAAAGGCAGGAAATAGCACTCAGGGAACACTTGGAGAAGTAGCCTACCAGGCAAGGATGATGGAGTCACAGCTCAAATGGAAAGTTCTGAGCATGGGATTGATGTGGAAGCACCCGGCAAATAGGTTTCCACTAACTTATTTGTTTTAAAGGGGAGAGAGGACTATGGAAGGGCATCAGGGAATAACTCTGCCCAGAACTTCCAACCACCACTCACTAGACCTTGTCCTTAGAGGTAGAGTGGGACACAGTAAAAGGAGGGCAAAGGCGGAAAGAAAAAGTGATGGAAAAACAAAACCTGATCCCTTACATAATTTCAGAGAAAGCCCAGGGAATTTAAATGGATAGGGCAAGAAACAATGAAAACAGTGCCTACAATCCTTAAAGAAAAAAAAAACAGTGCACAATTTTCAAAGTGCTTTGATTCTATTTTTATGGTTTCACTCCTCATTCATGGCCTGCAGCTCTGGGTGGTGACATCCATTGTCAAGGGAACTGGCAACACCTTGGTTCTGCCTTGCCACTTCTAAATTTTTTGTTTCCCAAAAGAAGAAGCCTCAGAATTGCTGTAAGGGTTGAGGGAAGCAGGCAGGGCCTGGGGATTTGTACTTCTACAAATAATAAAATACACTCTTCCCACCCTATGTTCTGGGATACCAACACCGGAGCTACAAAGACATAATTCTGCAAATATTCCTAGGATATCTGGAACACGGTCTGGATTGCCTTAATAAAGCACTCAGCATCGCTGACAGGATAAACACACAGAGGGTCAACCTACATGGAGGTGGGGGAGAAAGTCTCTCTCACAATGCGACGCAGTAAATGTAAAAGTCACCATCAGTACATACCCAAGGAACCTGAATCAAAATGAGAACCGGGCTGCTCAAGAACTGTGCACTCTGAAGCAAAGCATGTAAATGTTTAAAGATGGAATGACATTTCCCTTTTCACTGAGATATTCTGATACTGCCAAGAACATCATAGAATTCCCTAATAATGGCCGAGGGGCTTTCCTTGAAAATAGGTCCTCCCATCTGTAGTAATGCAGATATTACTGGCACACGTCTGATGTTCCTCATGCATACAAAGCTTACAACCCACCGGCTTCTGACCCCATTAAAATGATAGATAGCTACTTTTTAAAAAATATAATTGTCATAAAATTCCATGCCTGAAACTGAAATGCTTTCTTCCTATTTTTCTACTTATTCTAAGTGACCCCATTAATGATATTTCTCTACTTGAAATAATTGGATAAGCTAAAACTGAGAAATAAGCACTTTCCTTTTCTCATTGTTTTTCCTTCTTATCTCTAACAGGAGATCAAAAACACTTGTCCTTAGGGCAATATCAGCAGTTAATGATTTATGTTCAAAGGCTCCAAGTTGTCTAATTAACAAAAGGCGATGTTTGGCAGAAGCCATTTTTGCTTGCAAGTTAATAGCACACAGTGTATACAAATGCGGGACTGAATGCAGGTCTTCAAAGCTGACAGTGTGCCACTCATTCAAAAGTCTCCAAGTTCATTTTGTCTGACCCAGACTTCATGTCATTAGAAGTGGACCATTTTCATTTATTTCATTCTGATTTATTGGTGCTTTTACAGAATAGGTCACACATCACATCCTTCTATAATGTGCTCATAAACGTCCCATTTCAGTTTTTATTAAAAAACATACTTGATTAATGAAAATAATATGAACATATTTTCTGTAAAGTGTATCCTTAATAATATCAGTCACTAAAAAAAAAAGAATCATTAAAATAGTCCAATCATCCTCTTTATGTAAATGGTGTCATGGGCTAGATATTTAATCAACAACAGACACTTGGTAAGACTTCTAGTACTATACATACCACCATGTCATCGTGAGATTTTTATAGAGAGGAACTGACATTTAAATCATAAATATTGACATTTCCTAAATCATGGTATATATGGGTTTCTAATATCAGTGCTTTTGAAATTAGCAGAACCCCAAACACATCAGATAATGCTGCCGATTCACCATGATCTTAGATTTTACAAGGAACTTGATTTCAAGAAGCCAAGTGCTAGCTGCTCTCTAAGGCCGGGGAACTCTGCAGGACTGGTTATTTCCCTTGTTTGTGTCTGTTCTAGTAAAGAAGGCATTGCCTCTGCATCTTTGTAACACAACACAGTGGTTAAGAACATACGCTCTCAACTGAAGGCTGTCTTGCTTTGAATTTTGCTTCTACTTTCTAGTTTATGGAAAAAGCAACTTCAAAGTGGAGCTTCCTCATCTGTAAAATGGACACGATGCTATTTTTTCTTATAAGGCTGAATAAATATAATTTATTCAGAAAGGCTTGTGATTAGTTAATACTCACCAAATGTTAGCTATTATTTGTGTTCCTTGCATTCCTCCCCAGGGATGAGAATATATTAACTAACTAACGCTTATGAAAAGAGCAAATGAGTGAGTTAATGAGGGTGCTAGTATTCCCTTTTACAGATGAGTAAAACCAGCTTCAGAAAAGTAAAGAAACTTGTTCCATATTATCACTTATTAAATAGCAGGCTCATTTCTCAAATTTGGTTCTATTTCTAGATAAATTATAGCAGAAGACTGCTCTCTTGCACATACGGTGAGCTTCCTACTAGTTGAGATAATACCTAAGTTTCAAAAATGAACCAAGTGATGTTTTGTGTGTGTGTTAGGAATTATTGAAAAAAATTATTAGGCAGAAAAGTCACAATCTTTTTTCCCGAGTCACTGCCAATTAATGTGCTAAGGAGCAATAGCTATGAAATTGGGACTTTGTTACCAAATACTTTCCAAAACTCAAAATAAAATAAAATAAAATAAAATGGGGAATAGCTGATATTCTGACAGCTAACTTTGGCACTTAAATGTCTGCCGCTGTCAATCTTTGTCAAAATGGGTTTCTCCTAATTAAGAATCATGGTTCTCAAAGGAGACAAGTGGCAACTCAATAGCTCAAAAGTTGCTGAAAAAAAATTCCAGTGCTTACTGAAGTGCCCACACACTTGAACATCCATACCCATCTCCAATCCCAAAGGCTTTGCTCAGTGAAGACAGCAAGGAAGCCATCTATTCAAGGGCACTTTCAGAAGGTATTCTCATTCTTCAAGGATAATTACTTGAGTCACTTACTACCTTACACCACTGCAATGAAGAAAAGGAAAATTTTATGAGAAAGAAATGAGGTTATTTCTCAACTCCAGTACGTGAAGTCCCTTGTACTTGTTCATCTAGCAGAAGTTATTACTAAGATAGATGTTCTTAATGCACACATGGTTAAGTAAGATCCGGCTTTTGCCTTGAAACCCTCGTCATTTTACCATCCAAAGAGATTCATGACTTTGTCTCCTAGTGTTTCAAACAGAAAAGGAGGCTCCAACTTACATGTAAGAATTTTTAGTTGTGCCTTATCTATCTACATTTTGAAGAACTTCATTCTCAAAATACATGCTTATGACATTTATCTTTCTCTTTCATGCTTTGTATTCATAAAAGGGAATTGGATTTCAATTTCCCAGACCTAAAATAGATGACCTAATTTGAAATTTTAAAGAATTAGCCATTAAAGAGCTATCTTAAAAAAAAATAATGGGTGAGGTTCAGGCATACACTCATTCAATAAGTCTGCATTTAGCTGTGGTAACACGTCTGGGCATGTCCTGGAGAAAAGGAAACGTTAGCCCTAAATTCCTCTACCACATACATATTCAAAAACAGCAATTTTGCTAACCATTTGGAGATTAAAAATAAAGGATAATTCTGGCCCAACCTGATGGATTTTGTTGAAGGCAACACACCATAAAAGAAGATTCTTAAACATTCAGATTTGAGAAATACACTTGGAAGGTATGCTGATCTTAGAAGTTACCAGAGAAGTCACAGCAGAACCAATGTTTAAAAAGAATGAAAAAGTCATATATAAAAAGTATGGCAAGACTGGTAGCCTTTTAATATCTGTATGCTCTCTGTGCCTTTCTTCCTCTTAATAATATTCTCACCCCTAAAACCACCAAACTTGTCATCTTCTCACAGATATTTTTCTACAATTAATGTGTCTCCTGCACTATTTCCAGAAGTAAAGAAGCATAGCTTATATCAAACATTCTCTCTATATTTCACTCAAACTATTCTTATCAAGGTATCTGCCATATTTCCAACTCAAAAGATCTCTATCTCAGCAGCATTGGGCATGGGCATTGGGCTGGAGTGTAACTCAATAGTAGAGCACTTGCTTACCCTGTGTGAGGCTCTAGGTCCAATCCCCGGCACCATGGGAAAGAAAATGGCATGGCTGTCTGCTCCCACCCCTTGGTTTCTTGAACTATTGAAACATTCTTGAAATATCCCCACCCCTTGGTTTCTCCCAGTTTGAGTTCCTCCTGACTGGCAATTACTTCTCTGTAACTCTGCGACTTCCTGTCACTGAAATGTGAGTGTACCAAAGTCTGCAGTAGGTCTTCTTTACCAGCCATTCATTCTCCAGGTTAATCTCACCTAGACCTTCTGTTTAAGCACATTCTACATGACAGTGACCCCACCCTAAACTCTCAGGTTAGCTCAAAATCCACTTATTTAACTGTCTACTTGTCATCCCCATTGGGGTTTCTACATGCATTTCACCATGAACTCTGCTAAAATAGGACTACTGTTTTTTTGTTTGTTTGTTTGTTTTGGTTTTGGTTTTTGGTTATTGTTTTCCTGCCTTATCGATATGGTCCTTCCATAACCTCCGCATCTCAGCGAATGGCATCACTATATACATAGTTGATTCTGCCAAAAACTTGGGTCAGGATGATATAAGTCCAAGCCAAGGAAAGACGAGAATTGCCAACCAACCACCAGACATGAAGGAGGAGGCATTCAATAAGGTCTTCCTCACTGTACTCACAATAACTGGCCACCCTGAGACTTTCCTGACAGACTTCCAGCCTTCAGAGCTACTACACAACAAATACCTGTTGTTTAAGATACCAGTTTGTGGTACTTTGTTAGGGCAGCTGTAGTAAGCTACTACAAGTCCCTATCTGGCCAACTTGGCAGGCAAGTCGCCCTCAACTTTTATGGACATTGCCCCATGCTCCAGGGATGTCTTCTTGTTCCAATGTGAAAAGTGAGTCAAGCCAGGGGACAGACCACAGAGAAGTAAGCCTAGAAAAAGTGACCCCTTTGATCTTCTTACCTATGGATCCCACTGCTGAGGCACACAAGAATTCTCTTCAAGATCCTGCCATCTGGCATGCTGCCAAGTTTTGGGGTTTTATTGGTCTCTCTTCCACTGGAATCCACCATCCTCTACCCCATTCACAAATTAAGGATTCTCTCACCTGTCTTGCTTTTGCCTCTTTTCCCTCAATGACAATCACAAAAGCGAATTAGAAAGACTGTGCGGTTGGGGGAGCTGATCATTGAGGATGTGCCTTCAGGGTATATATATTTGTCTGTGGTAAGGGGACCTCTCTCTCTGCTTCTGATAAATAGGACTACAATTTTTAAAATATAGCTCCCAGCCATTCTTATTCTTTCACGTCAGTCAAACAAACAAACAAATAAAAAACCCATGAACTAATGTCACAATGATTTATCCTGCTAATACAGAGATGTCCAGAAAAGATTTATTTTAAACCAGTTCATGATCCATGGTCACCTTGTGATGAGCTCATAGCTAGAATCTCCATAATTGAAATAGCAACCTAGCTACCATGAAGGAAAACCTTCAACAATTCAGCAAGCTGGGAGGCAGAAATAATTCCTGTTGTCCTGGACACCAAGTCATTTGTCCCGTCTCTTCCTATGCTGTTTCTTCCTCCCTCACAGTCTCATGTTTCAGCTGTTAGCAAATAGTATACAATTATAAGAGGTCAAATAGCATGGCCTGCATCAGCAAGCTCCTGAGCTGTTTTAATTCTCTGCTCACAGGAACGTCCTACTTACTGTACATTTCAAAGCTCGTCTGTTTCAAGTCATAAATTTGGATGCTGCCTGGGAGTGCATCCATTATAATGCTGTTGTTTCTGACAATAAAGGTGCTCTAAGGTAATTAAATAAGAGCTAGGTAGTTTCTATTGAAACAGAAATAAGCAGCCCACTGCTCCTTCTGTGATAAATGAAATTCTTCTCAATAAAACAATATTGTATGGATGCTGCACCTCGAGTCATTTTTGTGCTCATTGGTGATATTCTGAATGAGTCTAGATGTTATTATTTCCCTTCTTTATGTAGATACACAACAGTCAGTGTAACAAAAGAAGTGAAATATGTATTATTGTCATCCAGAAAAAAAGGCTTTTGGATAGGTGTTTAATGCATGTTCTTAGTAGTATCACTGACAGATGTATTATGACTATGTAGCACAACACCAGTTGTATTTTACAGCTCTCCTTCCTACTTCTAATAAGGAACTACATAAAACCTACACAGTTCATATTTTTACTTATGTAAATGCATTATGAAGGGATAAACTGGGAAGATTACTGGAAACCTACATATTCCATCCTGCAGGACTAAACTGCAGGAAATTTGAAGATTATTCCTACTTTGCAAAAGTTTAAAAAAAGAATAAATTCTATTGATTCTATAATAGCCTAAGAAGAAAAGTCACAGTATTTTCATTGTAAATTGTTTACATTGGGGGGTCCTAACTGCTATAGAACTTTTCAGAATTTCAAAATCTATCATCCCTCCAAATACAATGAAATTACAAGTGTTTTTGGTTTGGAGGTGGTCAGTTAAGGTCACATATCACTAGAAAGATTGGTTTTCATGGGTTTAAAAGGGAACTAAAGAGCCTTTTCCCCATTCTAGCCGATTTCCTTTATTCATTCACTCAACATATGTTCATCGTAACCGACATAGAGTGCTCTGGGTGCAGAAGAAACTTCAGTAGACAAGATGCCACTGCTCCTATGGAGCCTGCATTCTGTCCAGGACATCAAGAAGTACAAAGGGGACTTTTATTATCCCTTCATCTTCAAGGTATAAAGAGCACACCATGGAATGAAGAATTTCCATGGTTAACCAAAGACATAATCTGAGTTGTTTTCTTTCTGTCTGTGGTTGAAGCTTGATGTTAACAAACCAATTAGAAAAAAGTGCAAGAAAATATTAAGCTTTTTGAATAATATCATGAACCTTAATAATAAGCATGGGTTTTAGTTCAGATAATTTTCTTCAAAATAATGGTTTCAATTATTTCAAACTGTCTGCTATGTAAAAACAGAGTATATTGACTTCTGTTATGGTTTAGTTATGAGCTGCCCCCCCAAAAGCTCAGGTGTGAGAAAATGCAAGAAAGTTTAGAGCCGAAAAGATTGGGTCATGAGACTCTTAATCTAATCAGTGTATTAATTCACTGATGGTAAATGTAGACAGGTGGGGTGTTGCTGGGAGAGACGGGTCATTGGGAATATGCCTTTAGGGTACATATTCTGTCTGTGGTGAGGGGACCTCTCTCTGCTTCCTGATCATCATGTCCTAAGCCACTTCCCTCTACCACACCCTTCTGCCATGATGTCTGCCTCACCTTGGGCCCAGAGCAATGGAATCAGGTGTCTGTGAATTGAGACCTCTGAAACCATGAGCCCCAAATAAAATTGTTCTTTTCAGGTCTTTGGGTCACAGTGCCAAAAAAAAAGTTGACTAAAACAGCTGCACAGCAATTATCCATTAGTATCTATTTTTTGCTTTTCACATACCTAGAAAAGAGTTCATTTTCAAAGTGATACTGAGAAGATCTACAACCCTTCACTGCTGCAGGCTCTAAAGATATCAGTGCTGCATGCCACATTGGAACTGATGCGACTGTGAGCAGTAGCAAGGCAGCCTAACTCTCAGGGTAATTGCCAAAGCATCAACCTGCCTGATGAGTCCAAGATTCAATTCACGCTCTGTAGACAGCAGAGCTCTATGGGCTTCTCCACTAGAGACATGATGTCATCCATAAGGCAGAAACTCCCTAGATGCTATTTCCTGCTAACCATCACTTTCCAGGATAATGGATGGCTCCCCATCATAGAAGGTTTTAGTATCCCCTCTTTACAGATGTGTAAACTGAGGCTTGGAGCTGTTCAGCAACTTCCTGTGGTCACTGATAAGGCAGAGCTGGGATCAGAATTTAGGTAGCCATCAGTGTTAGACTAGTTCAAGTCGTTTCCTGTACTCCCCCTCATTGGAGGCATTTTGCAGATGGGGTGGTGCTACACATGAGAGGCACAACTGTAAAGAAGCACAGTGCCTTGTTCCTTGTCCTCTGGTCACGTTCAGATTCTCCCAGCCCTACAATGGACCACTCACTCTTTGCCTACTTCTCCCTTCTCCTCAAACCCATTCTAAGAAAGCATACGATATCTACCATGCACATATTTGCATGAATTTGCATCACTGCTTAAAGTGGAAAAGGAAGACAGGAAATGGTCTTTCCTGAACTCAGTCATTTCACAGATGTGCAGAGCAAGCCAAAGAAAGGTTACAGAACCTGCCCAAGTTCACGGAGCTCATTGTCTCATAGCAGAGGCAAGGGTTCTGTCTGGGGATTCCCAACCAGAGCTCTATTTTACTACACATTCATGAAGGCGTTCTGCATTAGAGTTTTTCTTTACTTTGAAGGAAGGGTTTCTGACCCCAGAGGACTTTCATAGATCAAGACCAGTGGAGAAAGCACACGGAAAGACAGGAGCCCCCTGTATGATTACTAGAAGCAACATTTTGTGTGGGACCAGCCTTGCCAAGGGAACCCACTGGTGAGCACTGGAGACTCTTTTTCTTCTAATAATTGTATGTGAATATTCCTCTCTGCCATAGTAGCCACAGCCCTCCTGCTCCCTTTACAAACAGAAAGCCCCTTTCCCCGCCCCTACTTCTCCCCAACAGGAATCAACACAACCATTGTATTAAGGCTCCGTTGGAAGTCACCACTGTTAAAAAAAAAATAATAAAGTTCCAAATTGATCATTTCTAGTTGCTAAAGAAGAATAGACTTTCCTTTCCTGATTATGTTCATTATCATAGATTTCAATTTGTTTCAAATTACAAGGAAAAGTAGATTGAAATCTATAACTGGATCCCCAGGTGTAACGTTTCATTTTTTAAAATCAATAGGACAGGGAAGCCATTTTGCATTAAGTAATCTCTGGCTCCCACTCTCCAGCGCTGAGGCTTTCAGGCCGCATTTAGTTATTCAGAAAGTGGATGGTGTTCAGCCTCCGCTCCTTTTTCCTTTCAATCTTTATGTCCTACATAAACATGAGGCTCTGGCTGTCAGGCTTTGGAGAGTTTCTTTCTTGTGAAAAAAGACATGTGAAGGCTTCCTGGTCTGGGTACTGATGGTTGGCTTCTGTGTCTGCGCCTACGTAGATGACTCAAGATGAGGCAGATCGTTCAGATACTTGGGAAAAAAACTGGGGGAAAAATGGGTAAGGGGTAGGGGGACTTTGAGGGCCTGACTATGCATACGACCATTCTCCTGTTTGATATGTAGTTTGCTTTGTAATAGGTCAGTTCCTGAAACTCGATATACAACTTCATGAAAGTCAGAGGTGGGTAGAAGGAAGTCAGCAGCTAATTCAATCTCCTCATGTAACAAATGGCTGAGAAAAAGGGAAGAGTTAGGTGTGGATCATAACCTAATGTGCAGAGTTGAGATTTAAAACAATGTGACCTAGGTCTGAGTTTTGTACTTTACAACATGATGTCTCAGCTTGGGTTCTTATAAAAGCACTCTGGAAAAAGGACTTTGGGGGCAAGTAGGTTATTTTGGAAGTAATCACAAGAAATAAGGGCAGGGAAACAGGAGGATGGGAGAGAGAAGGAGAAGGAAAACACAAAGATGCAGCATAGGTCTAATTATCACTCTGGCACCTGAGGCCCAATACCTCTGGACACCATCTGGAATCATCTAGAATGCACCTAAATAAAACATGCCTCCACAGGATGGAAGGTCAGGATGATTATCCACCCATTCTGTAAGAGTCATCCCAAGAGGCATTAACTTCTCTGAACTTTCTGGCTGCTAAAGTCTTTGCTAAGCAAACCCAGTGATTTGAGAGAAAGCCCAAGAATAGGAAAGCAGGGTGTTTGAATGGGCCACATTAAGACACTTGAGCCACAGCTGCAGCTGAAGTCAGGTGAAACAAGGGGTGGGTTTCATAGGCCACGGAAGATCTCCTACAAGTGTGTTTTTCAACTGTCGCCTCGAGTTTTGGGGTTCTCCTACAAAGAAGCCCCAGGAAGGACTGGGAGAAGCTTGGTGTATAAAGTCAGGATTCTCCAATATTTAGTTTAAAATGTAAAAGGAGATTCTTATGGAAACTGGCTCACTTAATTATGGAGGCTAAATGCCATCATACGCTGTCTGCAAGCTGGAGAACAAGGAAAGCTGGTGATAAAGTTATATCTGAGTTCAAATGCCTGAGAACCTGGAGGGAACAAGCGATCAGTGATGTAAATCTCAAAGTCTGAAGACCCAAGAACTTAGAGATCCTCCGTTCTAGAATTTTTCAATCATAATAAAGGACAACCTTGATTTAGTTCATTAATCACCTTATGAACAAATCACTATTGCCTAGGAGGACAGTTATTCTAAAACTTCAGCCAGTTATCAAAATTATCTAGAAGATTTTTCAAAACATACTCAGCATGTTCTATCTCCAGAGTTTCTGATTTTGCAGAAATATGCACTTTATTAACAAGTTACAGGTGATGCTAAAATGCTAGAACCGCACTTCGTGTACCACTGGCTGCAGGGAAGGGGGACTTAGTCAAATCAAGTCACAAGCTCCAGTTCTAAATGGGCACAGTAAGGGGAGAAATAAATCCCAACCTTAGATGGGAAGAGTGACAAAGAATCTGTGTCTACCTATCATGTACTACAGGAGATGTGGGGAAGAGATCTAACATAAGTGTAATTGCATTCAAGAATAAAAAAGGAGAGGGAATAAATAATCAAACCTTTAAAAAGTATTTAGGGAGATGAAAATGCTAACTGCCTGATTAGATCATACTGTACACATGTATTGAATTATCGCTATGGCCCATAAATATTTATGATATATGTAATAAATAATAAAATAATTTTTAAATCAAGCAATTAAAAAACGAGTGCCAATGTATTTGAAGAGACGATTGCTGAAAATTTTCCAAGATGAATGAAAGACTCCAAATTCACAGATTCAAGAAGCACTACAAACCCCCAGCAGGAAAATCTCACTCAGTCACATCATGGAGGAGACAAAGCTGTGTTCAGAAGAAAAGTTTCTGATTAAAAATGGACTCATTTTAAGTTAATCTAATAGTCAAAGAAATTAGAAAAACAACAAATAAAATCTAAGAGAAGTATTAGGAAGCAGTAATGAAGATAAAAACAAAAGTAAATGCACTAAAAACAATTCAACAGGGCTGGGGATGTGGCTCAAGCGATAGCACGCTCGCCTGGCATGCGTGCGGCCTGGGTTCGATCCTCAGCACCACATACAAACAGATGTTGTATCCGCCGATAACTAAAAAATAAATATTGAATATTCTCTCTCTCTCTCTCCTCTCTCACTCTCTTTAAAATATAAATAAAATAAAATAAAAACAATTCAACATGCAAATTAATAAAGCCAAATAATGGTTCTTCAAAATAATGAATAAATTCAATAAGCACCTATCCAAAATGATTGAGAAAGAAGTGCACAAACTCTGAACATCAAGAATAAAAAGGGGACATCCCTAGAGACACTACAAATATTAAAAAGGAATCAAGTTGATATTATGAAAAATTCTATGCTAATAAATACGAAAACTGAAATGTTTTATTTTAGGACTGCTTTCTAGAAGGACACAATGTAAAAAGAGAGAGAGAGAGAGAGAGAGAGAGAGAGAGAGAGAGAGAGAGAGAGAGAAATGAAAACCTTAGAGTTTCCTTACTATTTTTTCAATATTGAATCCATAGTTTAATTATTTTTTATTTATTTTTTATTATTTAATAGCCAAAATTAGCCAATTTCTGTCAAGCCCCAGGGATTGAACCCAGGGGCTCTTAACCACTGAGTCACATCCCCAGCCCATTTTTTAAAAATTTTATTTTGAGACAGGGACTTGCTAAGTTGCATAGAGTGTCGCTAAATTGCTGAGGCTGGCTTTGAACTTGTGATTCTTCTGCCTCGGCTTCCGAAGCTGCTGGGGTTATAGGTGCTCATGCTCAGTAGAATCCACAGTTTATACAGCTTTCCACAAGAAAATGTCCAGCCCGATATTGGCTACTTTATTAATTTTTTAACATTCAATAAAGAAATAATATGACCTTACACAAAGACTTCCAAATATTAAAAAAGGAGGGGAAAATACCAACTCGTTTTATGAAGATAACGTAAAATTATCCTAAAATCTGATGAAAAACTACTAGCCAATTTCTGTTAATAATGTACATCCGTATATATCAAGAAGTTAAATCCAGCAGTTTTTTAAAAGGCTAATGCATCATGATCAAGTTGAATTTCTTCCAGAAATGTAAGCTTGGCTCAACTGTCAAAATGTTAATTCACAAAATCCACCATATTAACAAAATGGAAAATAAATTATCGAATCATTTCAACAGATGCAGAAAAAAAAGATTTTATGAAATTTAACACCTATGAAGATTAAAAGCTTAGCACACTAGAAATAGGAGAAAAATATCCTTAATCTGACAGATGCTATCTAAAAAGGGAGGAGGGACTACAAAAATATTATGCTTCCTTGTAAAACACTGAAAGCTCTTTCTCTGAAATCAACCTTATGAACAGAATCGCTACTATCATTACTGCTACTCATTATTGTGCTGAACCTCCTAGACAGTTCGATAAGAGAGGAAAAGGAAGGTAAAATAATTGAAAAAGAAGAAACACAAGTTCTGTATACAGATGGCAGGATCATACATAGAAAAATCCAAATGCATCTGTTAATTTTAATACTAATCGGTGGATTTAGAAAGTTCACCAGAAACACATTAGTTTAAAGAAAAGATTGCATTTTCATGTCAGAAGAAAATATTATTAAAGAAAGTTTAGTGTTGTTGTTTTGGTTTTGATCTGTGGTGCCGGGCAGCCAATCCAGGTCCTAGCCAAAGTTAAGCAAGTGCTTTACCCCTGACCCTCACCCCTGGCGCAAGAGAAAGAAATTTTAAAAAGAAGACCCCTTGTAATAGAATCCACAAAACCCAAATATTTACAAATAAGTCTCTGTAAATTTGAATAAAATATCAAGCTGAAAAGTTCAAAAAATTACTGATGATGCATAAAACAAAAATAGCCAATTCCAGCTCCTTCCTACCCTACTTAAAGAAGAAGGGAAGGAAACACTGGTGAGGGTTAATTCCAGTGCTCGAGTAAATATTGTGACTTAATCACAGGACTGTTGAAAGCTTCACCTTTCCCTGTGAATTAAAGCCAAATAACAGAGGTTCCTTTTACCCCCAGATGACATGGCCAGCTTTCAATGAGAAATGATACAGCATTCTAAAAAGCAAAAAACATATTTGAAGAGAGAGGAAACAGGCTTGCATACTGCAAGAATGTTGTCATTATCAGACTGAAGTTTTAAAACAACACCATTAAATTACTAAGTGCTCTAATGGGAAAATTAAGCTGAATGCCATAACAGACATGCAGTGTAAACAGAGAGATAGAAATTCCGAAGGGGAAAAAAAATCACGAAGAAATGCCAGGGATCAAAAACCCTGCAATAGAAATGAAGAGTGTCTTTCTCGTTTCCATAATAGACTATTGCATGGCTGAGGGAAGATTCTCTGCACTCGAGGACATGTCAAAAGAAACTTCCCAAATGGAAAAACAAAGAGAAAAATTACTGTTAAAAAGGGTGGAGGAATCCGTTAACTGGAGGAGAACTGTGGGATGACCACAAGGAGGAACACAAGAAAGACAGAGAAAGAGAAGAAATATCAGAAACGATAATGATGGAGAATATCCCCACTAATATCAGATACTAAAGCAGAGATCCGGGAATCTCAGGGAACATATAAGCAGGTTATATGCCCCAAACAAAAATAAACAGACAAAAGACAACAACCACACGTAACCATGAGACGTTCAAGATGCACAAAATCAAAGATAATAAAAACCTTGAAAGAAATCAAAGAGGCGGGGAACATCTTACCTGCCAATAGAGAAGCAAAGTTAAGAATCATGTGCAAATATTCCTCAGAAACTAGGCAAGCAGGAATAGAGTGCAGTGGAATATTAAAAGTTTGACAGGAAGAAATTGCCAGCTTGGAATTATGTACATTGCAATTATTTTTTTCAAAGGTAAAAAGCTAACAACTTTCTCAGACAAAAATGTGTTGTCACTAGACCTGAGTTTAAAAAAATAAAATAAAATGTGTAAAGAAATATTTTGGAAAGAAAGGTCAATAACCTAGATTCATATTAATGAAGGAAGAGCATTGGGAAAGGAATAAGTGAATGTAAAATAAAAACTTCTATTTTTATTCTTTAAAGGCACTTTAAATACTGTGCTAGCAGTAATCAAAAGAAAGCAATAAAACCATGGAACCAACTTAGGTGCCCTTCAACAGATGAATGGATAAAGAAATGTGGTATATATACACAATAGAATATTAATCAGTCTTAAAAAAAGAATGGAATTATTTCACATGCTGGAATGAATGAAGCTGGAAAATATAATGAAAAGTGAAATAAGCCAATCCCAAAGAACCAAGAGCCAAATGTTTTCACTGATATGTGGATGCTAATTTGCAATGACAGGGGGGTGGGGCTAGGGAAGGAAAGAGGTACTTTGGATTAGACAGAGGGGAGTGAAAGGAGGGGGGATGTGGGGGTAGGAATGATAGTAGAATGATTCTCACATCACTACTCTATGTGCACATATAATTACATGATTGTTATAACTCTACATTATGTGCAAGATGAATGAGAAGTTGTACTCCATTTACATATGATATGTCAAAATGCATTTTACTGACATGGATAATTAGAACTAATAAAATTTTTAAAAGAAATCTACAAATTTCAGTTGGAGCAGAATTCAGAGCAATGTAAAAGTTCTGGGACAAAGGTAGACATTGCATAGTGATAAGGAACACATGATAATCCTTACCATATGCCCTTAAGATTAGTACATCAAAACATGGGGTGCAAAACAGAGAACTACAATGAGAAACAGATAAATCTACTATTTTTAGAGTCTCTTCTTTAAGGAAAATAAAAAGGAGACACAGAGACAAGATGAAGTGGCAGGAAAGAAATATGTCAGAGAGGCCAAGTTGCCAAGCCTTATTTATTTCAATGGGTTACTTTAGGTCATTGGCATCATTAGTATATATTTTCATTGCATTACTAAGCAGGTTATACACTTGCTACATTATGCAGCTTATTCCTCAGTTATATACCAAGTTGCAATGCGCCATGTTAGGAGATTTGTGTAGCTCTCCAGAAAGCCCATTGTATAAAGTTCCTGTTTTGTGGACAGGTTTAGGCTCAGTGAAACATTGTGGTTGTCTAACAAGAGAGTTCCTTTATTCCCAGGAGCTATGTGCCTGAGATCAAGGTCGAGGCTGATAAGACTCTAAGGCATTGCCACAGCAGCTAGATGAAGCCCATGTACAGGTTATCTCACTATAGTTCCTAGGAGAAACTGAAGGGCATTCTAAGGGTGGGAAACAGAGTGCCAGTTATCCCCTGGGAGTTGGCTCAGCGGAGAAATGCTTCCCTGTATATTTCCACGCTCAGAATCCCTACACTCTTCTTTTGTTTTTGTAAAAAAATAATAATTATCATTATTTTTATTAGTGCATTATAATTATACAAATAAGGGGATTCATTATGCCATATTCATACACGCCCATAACAATGATCATCTTATTCCCCTGTACCTTCCCTTTCACTCTCCTTCCTTCCCCATCCACTTATTCTACTCTACTGAACTCCCTGATAATATTATTTTAATTAAGGCATTTTAAATCTGTCTATGTATATCATTGTGGTATACTCACATATGGTATACTCTACTTTATTGGTCTTCCTTCTATTTTCACAAGATCTCCCTTTTTCATTACTTTCCCCAGTTCTCTCTCTAGCTTTCACATAAGAGAGAAAACATTTGATCCTTCACATTCTGAGTCTGGACTATTTCACATAGCAAGATGTTGTCTAGTGCCATTCATTTTTACCTGAAAATGATGTAACTGCATTTTTCTTTGTGGCTGAGTAGAATTCCAGTATGTATATACACCACATTTGCTTTACTTATTCTTCTGTCAACAGGTGTTTGTATGCTGGTTCCCTGACTTGGCGATTGTGAATTGCACCTCTAGATATTGGTATAGCTTATGACTGCAGTATGCTGATTTTAGTTCTTCGGGTAAATACCAAGGAGTGGGATAGCTGGGTTATATGGGAGTTTCATTTCTAGCTTTTTGAGGAAACTCCATACTGCTTTCCAAAGCAGTTATACTAATTTGCAACCACACCAATAATGTATAAAGTATATCCTTTCCCCTATATACTCACCTGCAATAATTATTATTAGTTGTATTCTTGGTGATTACTCTTCTAACTAGACCGAGATGAAATCTCAGTGTAGTTTTGATTTGTATTCCCTTGATTGCTAAGGATGTTGAACAGTTTTTCCATACATTGTTGACCATTTGTATTTCTTCTTTTCAGAAATGTCTGTTTAGATCATTTGCCCCTTTACTGATTTGGGTGCTATTTTTTTATGTTAAGTTTTTTAAATTATTTATATGTTCTGGATATATTCTGTATATTACTCCCTTGTCAAAAGAATAACTGGCAACTATTTTCTCCCATTCTGTAAGCTCTGTCTTCATGCTCTTATTTCCTTTCCTGTGCAGAAATTTTTTAATTTGATGCCATTGGTTTTCTTTATTGAGGAATTTGGTTCGTGCACCAATATGTGGGAGTGCTGATACTTAGTTTTCTAGGCATTTCATGGTAAAGATCTAATTCTTAGGACTTTGATTCACCTTGATTTTTTGTGCAAGGTGAGAGGAGATCTAGTTTCATTCTTTTATATGTGGATATTCTCCCTTTGTTAAAAAGGCTATCTTCAACATGTTTTCGGGGGTCCTTTGTCAAGGATCAGGTGACTGTATATCTGTGGGTTTGTCTATAAGTCTTATATTCTATTTCACTGGTATTCATATCTGTTTTTCATATCAATACCAATCTGTTTTTGTTACTATAGCTCTGTTGTATAATTTGAGATCTGGCCTTGTGATATTTCTAGTATAGCTTTTATTGCTCACGATTGCTTTGGCTATTTTGGATCTTTTATTCTTCCATAGGAATTCTAGAACTATTTTTTTCTAATTCTGTGAAGAATGTAATTGATATTTTGAGGGATATCTATTGATTGCTAGGGCCATTTTGACAATATTAATTCTGTATATCCAAGAACATGAGAGGTCCTTTCATCTTATAAAATCTTCAATATCCTTCTTCAGGGTTCTGTAACTTTGATTGTAGAGGTCTTTCAAATCCGTACTTAGATATATCCCTAGGTATTTTATTTTATTGTGAATGGAATTGTTTTATTGATTTCTTTCTCGGCAGATACATTACTGGAACATAGGAAATCTATTGATTTTGTAGGTTTATCTTATATCCTTCTACTTTGATGAATTGATCAGTTATAGAAGTCTTTTGTGAAGGTCTTTGTGTCATATTATCAGGAAACAGAGATAGTTTAATGACTTAATTTTCTATTTGTATACCTTTAATTTCCTTTTCTTACCTGATTGCTCTGGCTAGGGTTTCAAGAACAATATTGAATAGGAATGGTGAGAGTGGAAATCCTTGTCTTGTTCTTCATTTAAGAGAAAATGTTTTTAGTTTTTCTCCATTCAGTATGACGCTGGCTTTCGGTTTGTCACATATAGACTTTATGATACTGATGTAGGTTCCTTGTATTCCTAGTTTCTTCAGTACTTTTCACATGAATGGGTGCTGGATTTATTCAAGGTTTTTTTTTTTTTCTACAACTATTGAGATGATCATGTGATTTGTGTCCTTAATTCTATTTATGTGATGGATAATGGCTATTGATTTATATATGTTAAACTAAATATGCAGCCCTGGGATGAATCCAACTTGACCATTGTGTACAATCTTAATGTGTTTTTGAATGCAGATTTCTATTAAAACAGAAGTGCTAAGTTTGTTTTAGATTTTAGTATTTTTACAACTACGTTCATCCAGCATATTGTTCTATTATTTTCTCTCTTTGAAGTGTCCTTATCTGGTTTGAGTACCAGAGTGATACTGGATGCAAAGAATGAATCTGGGAATATTCCCTCCCTTCCAATTTCATAGAATAGTTTGAGAAGGATTAGCATTAGTTCTTCTTTAAATGTCTTAATAATCCATCTGGTTGGAAGGCTTTTCTTTGTTGGAAGGCTTTTTGCTACTGTTTTAATTTTGTTGTTTGCCATTGGTCTGTTCAGGTTTTATATATCCTCTTGGTTCAATTTAGGTAGATCACATGAATCTAGAGATTTGTCAATATCTTCTAGATTTTTCAATTTATTCGAATATCAGTTTCGAAAATAGGCCCTAATGATCTTCTGGACTTCATTACTTCCTTAGTGATATCTCCTTTTCCATGTCTTATTTTGTTAATGAAGTTCTCTCTTGGTCTCGGTTTCTCTCTCTCTCTCTCTCTCTCTCTCTCTCTCTCTCTCTCTCTCTCTCTCTCATCTCTTTGGTTAGTTTGCCTAAGGGTTTATCAATCTTGTTTACATTTCAAAGAATTAATTCTGTTGCATTGATCATTTGTATTGTTTTTAATTTTCTATTTCACTAATTTTATCTCCGATTGTAATTAGTACTGTCTTCTACTGGTTTTGAATTAGTTTGTTCCTGCTTTTTCTAGGGCACTGAGATGTAGCATTAGATAGATCATTTGGGAGCTATTTTTTTTTACTTAATGCTATAGATTTTTCTCCTAAAACTGCCTTCTTAGTGTCCCTATGATTTTGATATATTGTGTCACTATTCTTCCTTTATAAAATTTTTTTCTTTCTCCCCTTATTTCTTCTATGATCTATTCCTCATTTTTTTTAAAAAACTATTCTTCAATCTCCACATTTATATAGTTTCTGTAACTTTTCTTTCTATTGATTTCTAATTTAATCCATTATGATCTAAAAACATGAAAGGGATTATATCTTTTTTGTTTGTTTTTGATATGATTTGCTTTGTGTACTAAAATATGGTCTATTTTAGAAAACATTCCATGACTGCTGAGAATCAAGTGAATTCAGCTGCTATTGGATCATATACTCCATAGATGTTTATTAGGTCCACTTGGTGTATAATATTATTTATATTAGAAGTATAATTATTGATTTTACACCTGGATGACCTATTAGGGAAAGAAGAGAATTGAAACCATTCAGTATTATTGTATTGGGGGTCTGTATGAATTTAATGTCAAGAAGGGTTTGTTTGATGTAATTCAGTGCACTAATACTTGTGGCATAAATATTTACAACTGTTATATCTTCTTGTTGAATTATCCTTTGCCAGTATGTAATGGCCTCCCTTGTAAGTTCTGTTTTAATAGAAATCTGCTTTGTCACATATACTAATAGCTACTCCTGTTTGTTTTTAGACTTATTTTGCATGAAGTATCTTTTTCCATCTTTTTATTTTTAGCCTATGCGCATCTCTGCCTATGAGTCTCCTGAAACCAACATATAGTTAGGTCTTGTTTCTTAATGGATTCTGTCAATCTGTATCTTTAATAGAAAAATTGAGACCATTTATCTTCAGAGTTATTATGGAGACATGTTTATTATGTCCTGCCATTTTGGTTTGTTTCATATATGTAATTCAGTATTAATTTTCATTTGTTCAACTGCTCTTTTAGTGAGCTTCACATTTGGGGAGCTCTGGAATTGGTTTTTTAGTTTTCTGTGTCTAAGCACTTTGTTAAGTTTTCTGTACTGCAGGCTTAGTGATCATGATTTCTTTTAGTTAATCCTATCTTTTCACTTTGAGGTTCTCTTTCTATTCTGAATGATAGCTCTGTAGAATATAGCAATCTTGTTTGGCAGTTCTTTTTTTTTCAAAGCTTGGATTATCTCATTCCAAGCCCTCCTGGATTTGTGAGTCTGAGCTAAGAGATCAGAAGTGAGACTTATTGGTTAATCTCTAAATGTGACCTGACGTTTTTCTCTTGGGGCTTTTAATAGTCTATCCTATTCTCTCCATTAGGCATTTTAATTATGAAGGGTCTAGGAGAGGTACTTTTTTCTATCTTGTCTATTTGGGGATCTATATGCATCCTGTATGTGTGTGTCCATCTCATTTCTAAGGCTTAGAAATTTTTTCTGCTATTATTTCACTTAAACATTTCATCATACCATAAGCCTGTATCTCCATGCCCTCTTTGGTCCCAATGATTTTGGGGATTTCATTTCTTATTTTTTTATTCACTGCTTCTGAGTATTTAAGTTTATATATCCTGTATCAAGGTCTGAAGTTTTGTTTTCTATGTAATCTAAGCTGTTGATTATACTTTCAAGTGAATGTTTACTTTGATATATTGTATCTTTCATTCCCAGGAGTTTTAATTGTTTTCTTTGCAGAATGTCTATCTCTTTATTGAAATAATCTTTTGCCTTTTATAATTATTCTCTTAATTCATTCTTTAGTTATTCTTTTAGCTCATTAGTCACTTCAATAATCAATTTTTTGGTAATCTTTCTCTGGAATTTCATCTCTTTCATTATCTGTGGGTCCCTCGGGGTGATTGTAGGTTGAACGGAGAGAGTTATTGCCTGTTTTCTCATGTTTTCAGAGGTCTGAAACTTGTGCAAGTGTTGAGATGGATTCATCTTCCTCTTTCTTGAGGGTATCCACTGGTGTGTACTTATTTCTTTTATAATACTTTAAGTGTTGTTTGTATTTCTTGTTTTCACAGGTGTCTATGTTTGTAATGTGTTCTGCCTTAAACTCTGTTAATGTGTTCCTAATTTGATATGTCTTGGAGAGTATGGTCTGATTGCTAATGGTGTATTGGAAAGTCATGTACCATAACTTGGAGATAATAGTTTAGGTCCATGAGAATTCCTGTGACCTTTTTGTGATTTGCTTTTGTTTTTGTTTTTAGTTGTTGATGGACCTTTATTTTATCTACTTGAATGTGGTACTAACAATCAAACCCAGTGCCTCACACATGCTAGGTAAGTGCTCTACCACTGAACCCCAACCCCAGCCCCTTTATTGTGATTTTTATATACAGGTCTTAATATAATGTTTAGATAGGTATATTTTGTCTCCAGTAGCCAACCCATCTTATAAAACATTGTGTTTCTTATTTAGATGAAGGCGTCTATATTGCCAAAATTTTGTCTGTCTCTGTCTTTGGTATCTCTCTACCATCTGATGACCATGTAACTCCTAAAAACTTACAGGTGATATAAGGTCGTACTGTTTTTTTCCTCATTTATTATTATTTATGATCATTGTGTCATCTATATAGGATACGATCAATGAGTAATATTTAGTTAATTTGAGAGGAGAGTATTGAATGAATTATTAATGGACTAAGTTATACCCTAAGTTATACCCCCTGTATGTAAAATATGTCCAAATACACTCTACTGTCATGTATATCTAAAAAGGGACAACATTTTTAAAAAGAAAAACATAAATAGCCTCGTGGCTATTGGTATTGCTTGCTTTCATGTGTAAAAGTAGTAAGAACATATCTGACATGTCCATCATCTCACAGAATTTTCCATTATGTTGTGTTACTTAATGGATAGCTTCTTCTACATCTGATAATGCACCTGGGAGTTTTCGAGATAACTTGGTGAGGTTTCTATAATCTATTGAGTTTTTTAAAATTCTAATTTGTTATATATGACAGTAGACTGCATTACAATTCATATTATACATATAGAGCACAGTTTTTCATATCTCTGGTTATATACAAAGTATACTCACACCATTCGTATCTTCATACATGTATTTAGGGTAATGATGTCCATCTCCATCTCTATCCACCATCTTTTTACCCCCATGCTCCTTCTCCTACCCCTCTCACCCCTTTGCCCTATCTAGAACTTATCTAATCCTCCCATGCTCCCCCTCCTTAACCCACTATGAATCAGCTATTAATCTGTATGATTCATTAGGTTTTAGAACTGGCTGTTAAAATTACTAGACCTGACAGATACTATTATTTTCCATGAATTATTTCTTTATTTTTTTCTGTAATTTCTTTATGATCACACTTCATTGAATATCATTTATATATATGCTGTCTCTGTGGGCTTGGGTATTGTGATATGGGTTATTTGCATTTTTGCTAATCTTCATTTCATAATTTTTATGTATTTTGTTGGCCACCAATTTTTACATATTTCTGGTATCATATTTAGGGACCAAAATTTTTTTCATCTCAAGCAAGCAACACATAGCTCCTTCTATTGGGTGTACATAATAGCATGAATTTTTTAGTCTGATTTAGCTGGATTACATTATTTTGCCATTCAATTCTTCTATTTTTGTGAAGCTATTACTCTTGTTAATCACTATCTTTAACAAGGTTATCTGTGATCCTGTGTCTCTTAGCAAAAGTGTGCGTTTCTGTAGTCCCCTGAATTTCTATTGCCAATTGTATGTACAATCTATTATCTCCAGGTCCTACAAAGATATTTCTATACTTGGGCCCTTCTAGTTTGTTTGCAAAGAATCTCTGTGTATCTCTTGTAGCATAATTTTGTAAGATTTTTGTTCATTTCCTAGAGGGAATAAATCCCTTTTCTGGAAGTTGCTTTTATTGTGTGGGTTATATTCCTGGTTTCCAGGTTTCCCTAGACGTACTGTGTGTTTTACTTATTTTGACATGTAATTTTGTCTGTTTTTCTGTACTACAAAATTCTGTCTTTGTGTCTGTTGTGGGATATAACTTGTCCTATATGTATTTGGCCTATTGAATGTTCTAGCGTTTAGTGTAATAAAATTTTTTGGCTTGTGATGGCCCTGATTTGAAAGTAATTCTGTCATGAATGTTATCTTATGTGACCCATATGGTTTTGATGATGGTTTGAATGTCGTTAATATGTCACAAATGTTCTGACAGCCTGCTAATCCATCCATGAATGAGAATTTCAGTTGTTCTGGTGGACCTAGGTGCTGGACCCTCAAATGGTGTTGCATATGCAATTGTCTGGTTATATATACACATTGGTAAGTTGATAATTTTCTGGTGCTTTTAATTGCTTGATCTATATCTGTTCATTTTATTTTTCTATTTATAATTGGTCATGCTGCATAGATCTTTCCCCAAGGATCATATGGTTTCTGGGATCCTTGAGATCGAGGTCCTGTGGTCATAGGCATCATCTATTACACTGTCATCATATTATCTACAGATTTATATCATCTAAGTAAGTACCATTTGTTTGCCCTACATCTGTCCTGACCAACTTGTGATAGGCTTTTAAATAATACTGCAGGTACTTCTTTTCTTGATGCTCTCTCTGTTAATGGGCCTACATTATTATTATCCTTGAAATATAATAATATATGTTCTGGGACTGTTAATGATCATTTTCTTCTGATCTCCTGCTCTGTGGGTACCATGGATCTCCGGAAGTAAGCAACATTTAAGGATTTTCCCCTTGAATTCTGTCCCTTATTTTTCATCCTAGAACTAATATTTGTTCTAGTTATTTATCTTGCCCATTCAAATAATTTCCTAGTGCAGCAGAATTCTGCAGTCTACCTTACCAGGTAATAACAGTAGATGACTGAGATTTGCTTCCCCTCTCTCTGCTACTTTGTAGACCTCTTTTGCCAACCAATTTTTCTTGAGACCTTGCACAGTGTAGGCAACTTTCCTTCCCAGCTTTACAAACTTAGGCCCTTGATCTACAGGAATCAGAGTCATGCTCTCCTTCCAGGGCCTGAACTAGGTTCTGCCCTCAACAGTTTGCACCACAGCATGAGCCAGGACTTGATGGGTAGAGAAAGCTTCCAGTCTCTGTTCATGAGTTTTTGGTAAGGGTACCAAACTCAGCTATATTGCCAAATGACTATTTTGTTTGAAAAAAATGCATAACTCCAGTTATTTTGCCAGTGGTCTGTTTACTCATTGGATTCCTTCTTAAACAAACAGAATCCTGCCAATTCTGCCAATAGTTACGAGCAAGCTATGCAATCAACACAGACCAAACACACTTTCTACAATGTCAGAATGTATTGAATAACAATAAATTCATGAGCTGCACCACTTTCAGTGGTGTTCATTTTCTGAATATATATCACTGAGTATATGTATCTATATACATATATACGCACATATATTTATATATATACATACATATATTCAGTAATATATATTACTGAATATATATCACATAAAGACTAACAGTTGAGACTGCCCCAGGGTGTCAGGATTGTGAGCTGAGAGTGTACACAGAAAGAAAAATGAATGAGGAGAGGAAGAGTCACTGTGAGTGGTCAGATAAGGGTTTTAATGAACCAGTTCTGTGCCGTTGTCAAAGCAGAGGGTCTGGACAGATGGCAGTTTCAGTTTTAGAGTAACTGCTTGAAGTGTCAGCTTGGAGTAGGCCACACACTGTTATCATGGACAGGAAGAAAACACACTGAGCTAAAGTCCAAAGGGACAGGAAATTGGAGGCTCGTGGCTGTGGCAATTTTGCTGGGCCAGGTTCCTAACAAGTGAGCGGGTGATGGGCTCGGGGAGGCTCTTCCAGTCTTGAGGGGCTCTTCCTTTTGTGGGTCTTAGGTTGAGGGGAATTGCATCTGAAGAACTTAATAAGCTTCTGTGTCTGGTGTTCCTGATACAATTGGGATGTCCACATGTCGAGGTACTTCTGATTTAGTCTGATAAGTTGTTATGTGTAAGTCATTCGTCAATGTGTGCCTTATGGTTGGGCTGGGCAGATGGTGGCTCTTTATTCATGCAGACGAGGTGTCAAGTCATCCTGCTGCTCTGTACAGCACGGAGTCATTCAGAGCAGCTCCCAGCCTGTGGTCCACAGGTCTTCCCAGGATCAGACCCTGAATGCATTTGTGCCTGCTTGTCCAGCTTCCAGGCCCTTCCCAGCTGGTTCTGGGAGCCATCAGACTCAAACGGGAAGGAAGCTGCTCACCTCTCTGTACCTGAGCCTGAATCTCCCTGGGCACAATCCTCTATGGGTTTCAATTGCACCCTCGCAGGCACACTCCAGACCAGCCAGAAGGCTCTTGCTGGGACAGTATGTCGATGCTTGCTGTGATCTCCTAGGCTCCTGCACCAGCAAGCCCCACATGATACTTCACCATGGCTCCCTGCCAGGGCTCTCCCATTACCAGCTGAGAAACACAGATCACTTTTCAAGCACCAGCTTGCTGTGCAGCTATTGGTTCAGTTCATTTGAGACAGTTCTCTGTTCTACAGGTTCTCCCATGCAGAATTTGCTTTCTGTGTTTCTCTCTTTCTGCCTGCATCATTCCTCCCTCTGTGGTGAACTGGTGCTGCTGGCACCACCAGCCTGGCTACCATGTACTCTCCTGTCCTTTGTTCAAAGTAAGGGAATTTCTGTGACTCTGATTCTTACTGTCCACTACTGAAGTTCAGAGAATTTCCTCTGTCACCCACCTCAGTAGAGAAGCAGTACTTCTACTGCTTGAATCCTGAGTCACAAAATAACTGGGAAGCATAGCCCTCCTCTCATTCACCACATTTTCTTCCCTCACTCTATTGTTATAGCCAGAAACTTCAGTACCCCTCCACCTGACATGGGCAAAAAATCAGGAAAGGCATGTAGATTTGATTGGAGGAGGCACTGGGGTGCTTAACCACAGAGCTACATCCCCAGTAAGTAACAAGACACAACCTTTTCTAAAATTTTGAGACAGGATCTCACAAAGTTGCTTAAAGGCTCACTGGGTTCCTGATTTGGCTGGCTTCAAACTTGCAATCCTCCTGTCTCAGCCTGCCAAGTCACTAGGATTACAGGTATGTGCCACCAAGCCTGGCAAGGGCATATAGTTGAACTCAGCAACAGCACTGCTGAATGGGGCCTAATTGACATACGTAGATTACTTCATGCAATAACATCAGAATAAACATTTTTCTTGAACTCATTCCTGAATATTCACATTCTGGACCATGAAACTCACCTTAAGAAGTTTACAAAAGCAGAAACCACACATCATCTGTTCTCAGAACACAATGGATTTAGACTAGAAATCAATAAGACAGTTGTAAAATCCCTCAAATACATTACAAAACACCTTGGAGCAACATTTGAGTAAAGAAAACAATCACAAAAAAAATTTAAAAATATATTTTGAACTAAATGAAAATGGAAACCTAACATCCATATTTGTAGAACACAGAGAAAGCAGGGCTTAGGAGGAAATGTAGAGAACTGAAATTGCTTATTAGAAAAGAAAAAATAATCTAAGATCCATCATCTAAATTTCCTAATCAAGAAGCTAAGAAATTAAAAGCAAAGTAAACAAGAAAAAAAGAACTAAGAATAAAAATCAATGAAGTTGAAAATAGAGAGTCAACAGAGAAGATCAATAAAACCAGTAGCAGATTCTTTGAAAATATCAATAAAACTGATAAGTCCCTATTCAGGAAATAAGAAAAAAGGCAAAACATAAATTACCAATATCAGAACAGAAGTGAGGCTATCACTTTAGCTCCCCTGGACATTGAAAGGCTAATAGTGAAATAACTGAATAATTCTACACCCAGAAATTTGGTAATACAGGTTAAAGAGACCAAGTCCTTGAAACATCAATTCTGTTAAAGCTCATATAGAGAGCAGACAATCTGAGCAGATCCATAAAAACAGGAAATAGACCCAGATGGGTTCACCAGTGAATTCTTCCAAATATTTAGGACATAAATCACAAAAATTCTCTACAAGCTCTTCCTAAAGACAGAGGAAAATTCAACACTTTGCTAACTCATTCTATGAGGTCATCTCTGTCCTATTACAAAAATCAAAGATTTCACAAGAAAAGAAAACTACACACCAATATCTCTTATGAACATAGATGGGAAAATATGTAACTTCATGAAAAGCAGTATCTGATTATAAAACACATACAGATTGGGAAGAAATGAAGAGAATTGTCTGTGTTCACAGATAATGCAATTTTCTATGTATAAAATCCAAAAGAAAAAAAAAACCTCCTATAAATTATGAGCGATTATATCAAACCATCACATACAAGGTTAATGTATAAAAGTTAATCTCTTTCCTATATGTCAGCAATCAAAAAGTAGAATTTGAAATTTAAAAAAAAAATAGTATTTTCACAGAAAACCTCCAAAAATACTTAGGAATAAGTAAAAATAACAAAACATGTTCAAGATCTCCTTAAGAAAAATAATAAAACTGGGAAAGAAAGAAAAGAAAAACTAAATAAAGTGAGGAGACTTTTATGTTCGTGGATAGGAAAACTAATTATTGTAAATATGTCAGTTCTTCCCAACTTTATATACAGGGGAAAAAAACACCAAAAAAATCAAAATCAAAATCAATATTGCAGAAAATTATTTTATAGGTATTGACAAATTAACTCTAAAGTTTATATGTAAAAGCAAATGATCTGGAAAGACCAATACAATATTGAAGGAAAATAACAAAGTTGAAGGACTGATAATACCTGACCATCAAAACTTTCTATAAAGCTAAAGTAATCAAGACATTTAGATATTGGCAAAAGGATAGACAAAGAGATCAATGGAACAGAACAGACAGCCCAGAAACAGATAAACATAAACTTAGTGAGTTCATCTTTGACCAAGGACAAAGGCAATACAAAGTGTTGTTTTTTTTAAAGAGAGAGAGAGAAAATTTTTAATATTTATTTTTTAGTTTTCAGTGGACACAACATCTTTATTTTATTTTTATGTTGTGCTGAGGATTGAACCCAGCGCCCCACGCCTGCCAGGCGGGCGCACTACCGCTTGAGCCACATCCCCAGCCCAACAAAGGTGATATAGTACATAAAAGACAATCTTTTCAACAAATAAAGCTGAGACAACTAGACACGCTCAAGTAAAATAAATAAATAAACTGCACATACACACAGAAACGTTTCTCACAAATCAACTCCAAGTGGATCACTGAATATATATACAAAACTACAAATCCTCTAGAAGTTAACATAGGAGGAATTCCAATGACCTCAACCATTTTAAAATACAGTTATTTTAAAAACCGTATTTTAAAATGGTTTTTAAAATAACCATATTTTAATTCACCATATTTAAAAATGAGGACTTTTAAAATACAACACCAAAGGCATCATCCATGAAGAAAGTTGAAAACTATAATTCATTACAATTTAAAACTTCTGCTCTTCGAAAGACACTTGTCAAGAAAATAAAAAGTCAAGCCACAGACTGAGAGAAAATATATGTAGAAGATGTACCTGACAAAAGATTATTATTTAAAATATATACAGATGTCTTAGAGCTCAGTAAGTAAGAAAACAACCCAACTAAAGGGTCGGCAAGTCATAAACAGAAATCTAACCAAAGATGATAGACAGATACAATACAAGCATCTGAAAAGATGTTCAATATCATGCTAGGTTATTGCAAGTTTAAACAACAATGAGGTACTATGACATACCTATTACAATGACTAAAACCCAAAACATCACTAAATGCTGACAAAGATATGTAGCAATAGGAACTCCAATTCATTGCTGGTGTGAATGCAAGATAAAATAGCCACTTTGGAAGATGGTTTTATTTCTTATAAAACTAATCATATTTTATCATGTGATTTAGTAATCATGCTCCTTGATATTTACCCAAATAATACATACATACAAAAAAAACTCTACATCAATGTTTATCACAACTTTATTCATAATTACCAAACTTGGAAGCAAGCAAGAACCTACGGAATGCACAACCTCAAAAGTGAACCCTAGTGTATAATGTAGACTTTGAGTGATAATGGTGTGTCATTGAAAGTTCATTAATTGTAACAAATGTACACTCTGGAGGGAATGTTGATAATAAGGAAAGGTATGAATGAGTAAGGATAGAGTGTATATGTAAAATACCTGTATCTTCCTCTCAATGTTACTCTGAAGCTAAAAATGCTCTTTTAAAAAGCCTATTTAAAAAAATATGTTATTAAGACACATTAAAGGAGCACTAATTATATAGAAGGCTATACAATATTCATAGATTGGAAGACTTACTAGTAAAAATGTTGGTTACCTATTAATTTTCTATAGAGTCAACACAATTTCAATCCAAATTCTAACACATATTTTAAAATATAAATTTATGTTTGTAAAATTTATATAAAAATGCAAAAGATCTAGCGTATCTAGGAATATCTTGAAAAAGAGCAAATTTGAAAGACTTAAAATACCAGACATGAAGATTAATTAAATACTATAGTAAGATAGTATGCTTTGACCTAACTGTAGATAAATATGTCAATGTAATAGGAAAATAACAGTCTTGCACATCTGGGACCATTTGTTTTAGCTGTACATTTTAATATAAAAGTAGCTCAATGAAGTACTAGGAATTATCAATAAAAAGTATTTTCATGATTTTGGAGTAGACAAAAATGTGTTTAAAAGACACAAAGCACTAATGATAAAGTTAAAGGCTGATGAACTGGACTACATGATAATTAAGCACCTTGTTCATCAAAAGAGATACTTAAAAGGCACAACTATTCCCTGAGGATCTTAAAAGAGCATACTACAGGGATACTGCCACATCAATGATCACAGTGGCACAATTCACAATAGCTAGACTATGGAACCAACCTAGTTGCCCTTCAATAGATGAATGGATAAAATAAAATGTGGCATTTATACACAATGGAGTATTACACAGCACTAAAAAATGACAAAATCATGGAATTTGCAGGGAAATGGATGGCATTAGAGCAGATTATGCTAAGAAAAGCTAGCCAATCCTTAAAAAACAAATGCCAAATGTCTTCTTTGATATAAAGAGAGCAACTAAGAACAGAACAGGTTGGAAGAGCATGAGGAAAAGATTAACATTAAACAGAGACGAGTTGGGGGAGAGAAAGGGAGAGAGAAGGGAAATCATATGGAAATGGTAGGAGACCCTTAATGTTACACAAAATTACATATAAGGGGTTGTGAGGGGAAAGGGGTGGGGAAACAAGGGAGAGAATTGAACAACAGCAGATGAGGTAGAGAGGGAAGATGGGAGGTGAGGGGAGGGGGGATAGTAGGGGATAGGAAAGGTAGCAGGATACAACAGTCACTAATATGGCATTATGTAAAAATGTGAGTGTGTAACCGATGTTATTCTGCAATTTGTATTTGGGGTAAAAATGGGAGTTCATAACCCACTTGAGTCAAATTTATGAAAGATGATATATCATGAGCTTTGTAATGTTTTGAACAACCAATAAAAAAAAAAGACTACGGAAGACGTACACTCTTCAGCTTTACTAGCTATTACCAAATTTTTCTCTAAAGTGATTATACAAATTAATAGTTTCAAGGGCCACGAGTGAAAGTTTCTATTTTCTCACATCTTGAAACATATTTGATGTAATCAACATTTTGGATTTTTGCCAATTAAGAATGTGTGAAATGTGGACTGGGGTTGTGGCTCAGTGGCACAGTGCTTGCCTAGCATGTATTAGGCACTGGGTTCAATTCGCATGTATCAATAAATAAAATAAATGTCCATTGACAACTGAAAAATATTTTAAAAATAAATAAATAAATAAATAAATAAATAAATAAATAAATAAATAAATCGCTGTAATAATCTCAAAAAAAAATAAAAATAAAAGGCAGGTCACAGGGTACAAAAAGTTACTTGTAATAATATGCATAATATGTATAAAGAATATTTAAAATTCTCCTACAAAATAATAATAAACTTAGTAAAAAGAATGGGCACAAAACTTGAACTTAGACTCCCCCAAAAAATAAATGTTTAAAAAGATGGTCTACTTTACTTTATTATCAAAGAAATACAAATTAAAACTACAGTGAGATACTACTACATAATTATCAGAATAGCAATACTTGAGTGATTACTAACTAGTACAACATACTAATGAGACTGTGGAACTACAGTTTTCATTGTGCTATAAAGAAGTAAAAATTCAGTTAACTATTAATCAATATTTACAAAACTGAACATACACATGTATACCCCTTAGAACCCAATAATTTCAGTCTTCCATATTTACCCAACAGAAATTTATATATATTTGTGCACTAAAAGATACATGCTAGATGTTTACAGTAGAATTATTTATATAAACAATCTAAATGCCCACCAATAATAAACCAGATAAATAAATTGTGATATATATAATGTTTTATGTATGTTATTTATACATGTATATAATACACACACACACACATTATTTTTGCTTACCATAAATAGATTCTATACAAAAACACACATATGCATGGATTTTCACAGGAAAATTATTTTATACAATTGGTACAGAATCGATAAGCTAAAAAGCAACTTATTGAAGTAACAATATCCACAAATAACACAAAAGATGCCTTTAAATCATACTTCTTATGTCTATATATTATAAATTGTGCATCTTAGGATTCACTCCTTTCTTCCTTATTATTCATGTAGATTAAAATGGATTTCAGTTCTTGAAGATCTAAAAAAATGTGATCAATCTTCCTAATTTTGGGAAAATAAATAAAATGAGCCAAAGAATATTTTCTTTTGAGCACATGAACTTCCCTGGCCTAGTTTGGTATTGGATGCTAACCTAGTTACAAACTGATCTTTCATACTTTGGATTGGATGCTATTACTTTAAATTTTCTCTTTCTTTTTTTTCACTAAAACATGTTTTATTAAATAAAGAAGACTCCAAAGACACCTACTTGAAAATGTTTCCAGAATTAGAAGCACTGGTCTTCACTTACAAATTAATTTTTAAATAAATTATCACTAGGAGATCTGTGATCTTATCTTGCCTTCATCACTATATAACTTTAAGTAAATCATTTATCTTTTCTTGCTCAGTTTCATTACCTATAAAATATAAAAATTAGATAAGGTCCCATTTAGCCTTAGCATTTTACATATAAATCAAATGTTGATGAAGGTAAATTCCTAAGGTACTGAATTATTCTAGCTAATATTAACTCTTACAAAGAATACTCAGAGGAGTTTTATTAATTAATTGCCCTTAAATACATATCATGCATAACTTTAAAGTCATAATTACTAGTTTGTAATGTTAATTCAGTGATATTAATTTTGAAACTCTTCCTTCCTTCTGTTAATATTTAATATTATTAATTAGTGTTAAGATTGCTAAGTGACTATTTTATTGCTAGAACACATAATTGCCCTACAACTCTTCTGTATTCTTTCTAAAAGACTATATGAAGTTATTAAAACCCTTTTATTCATTGCATTTTCTGAGAGTCTCAGAGGAATACTGAGTTTCAAATCTATCCCTGATGGCATTGGTAAGAAATTCCAGCCGCATTTGATAAGAAACAGGATTGTGGGAGGGGGGGAAATCAATGTTGTATCCAGAAGATGGCACTTTTCTAGGAACTGCTGTGTAATTGTCAAACATGTCACCAATCTGTACAGGTTATTGTCAGGAATCATTTATCTTTATAACAAGTGGCAACATAAAAGAAACCTGTTACTGTTCAGAGTTGGAGATCACCAAGGTGAAAGAATTCAAGGTGGGAGTGATGTGGAGAACAACGTATGTCAAAAAATAAACAAAATGTCTCAGAAGGACACTCTGACCCACTGGGATGTCTCTTGATAATTGCACATAAGGGTAAATTCATTATTCAGTTTTCTCTCTAGTTAAAATATCTATGTGAATGTAGTGTGCGGTGTCCCCAAGGGTGTGGATAGCAACATTTGATAATTAAACAAGACCAAAATGTGAAAGAAACTGAAATAGCATGACTACCCAGGCTTATCAGCTCAAAATACTTCTGGTGTTAAGATTAGAATGACCTAAAAAGATTCCCATAGAATAAATTTTTATAACTGAAAATATCTCTGTGGCAACTATTCTGATAATTAAAGGACCTTGTCCAAGGTCACCACCCAAGATCATAACCATTTAATGACAAAGCCAGAAAAGAACCTGTTACCAATAACAGGCACTACTCAGGAAACTTGACCTCCAAGTGGTCAGTGGGCAATACACAAATAGACAATAGACAAACAACTAGGTTTAAAGTACTTAACAGACTTTTCTAGGTAACATCAGAAATCCTGTCCACAGGATTGACACATAAAATGATTGTGTGTGTGTGTGTGTGTGTGTGTGTGTGTGTGTGTGTTTCATTATACATAATAACTTCTTTCCCATTCCACCTCCTGCTCTGCCTATCCAGCAACTATAACCATATCAAATCACAACCCATAAAAAGAAGGCAGGACATGTTATCAAAAGAAAGAAGATTTTGTATGTTTTCAAAGGTCTAAGGATCTGACATCATTTGCTACAACACTCCCTGAGTTATGACTGAGAAGTGTTTTCAGATGAATGCAGGTGGTTTCAACCTCTGCAGGTTAGACTTATTAAGCAGACTCATTAGGTGGCTTCTGCAATGTACAAAGACATCATTGTAGACAACCCTCAAAATTACACAAATCCTGCATATCACAGAAAGAGGATTTGAAGGATCCAGCTCTAACTAAATTATGAAATACTCATTATTAGAAAACAGACTCTTAAAATGGCCCATACCAGAAAGAACTGTTGGAAATCATGCCAAGAGTTTTTAAAAACTAAGATACCATTGAGATGTAAGTTTCAGGAGGGTGAAGCAGAGGCAAAAGCATAGCAAAGCAGGCTTAGAATGCCTGATGGTCCAAACCACCATGTTTTTTACTAGAGCACTAGAGCTTGCCTCTATTCTCTTTCAACATTCTCTTTTAAATAGGCCCAGCAGAATTCATTATCTTACCTTAACCTAGTGCTCTTCATACCCTACCTTGCTCTTTTCATTCCAAACTCTCAAAATTATTAGTCACAGATTGTTCTATTTAAATTTTTCAAAATGTGATGTAAATAATTGGGTGGGGAACATGAATGTAATTGAGGATTTCTTTTCTTGAATCGTCCTTGAATCATTACTGATTGCCTCAATAATCCTTTTAGCCAAAATATATGAACTTCACCTTAGTGACATTGTATCTTGCTAATGAATCAGCTTCTGTACCCCACAGTGCAATGAAGTAACTAAGATCCAATCTGAATTTTCTAGTCTTCTTGGTAAATAACACACCACAATTCAAACTACATAAAATTAAATAGTGGCTCAAGTAGCTAGGAAATGCAGGAGTATTTCTGGCGATAGGTAGGAGCTATATCTGGAGGTTCAAAAAGATTCCCAGAACACTGATTTTCTCCATTTAATGCCTCTGCTGTTACATTAATTCTCAGGAAGTCTCTGTCTATATTGCAGAAAATATAAGCAGCAAGTACTCCTGCTTACATCCTCCCCAACTGAGCAACCATAGTGGAGACAAAGCACCTCTTTGTAGAGGTTCCAGCAAAATGTACCTGAACTTTAGTTTATTGACCACGACCATGACCTGGCTTGGTTCATATACACATCCCTAGCATAGCAGGTGAGTTTTTTTTCTTTTTGATCACACCTGCACAAAAGTCCCCCTGGAGTCAGAAGGCAGATGCAAGCACATCTCATACTATACAACCAGTCAAAAGGGGAGGAAGTTTCCTATCACAAAGAAACCAGCTTCTAGAACCAGAAGACAAGAACAGAGGGCCAAGTTTTAGGTGGATACATTAGTTTGTTTCTATGTGGTACCAAGTCAGAGGGCCAAGAAACAGAAATGTTCACTGGCAAGACACATATTCTAAAAAAGACAAAACTATCTCATGAAAAATGTCTGTTGCCAGGGAATATTCCCACACATTGTATTTTTTAAAAAAATACCAACATACAGATGACAATATGGATTATCATTACTAAAACTCATGGTGCTTACAAAGGTGTTGTTCTCTGAAAGGCTACAAACTTTACACAACAACATGAAAACTGTCAAATGCTCTCGACTGTATAATAGGAGTCCAAGGAAATAGACAAAAATTTCAAATGTTATTTCATATGGATTATAACACTTTTTAACTAAAAATCCTTCATAGCTAAAATAATTACTTGTACATTCAACCATTTTCTTAAAATAAAAACTTATAGGCTTATATAGTTTTAGTGTTGCATTTAAATGACATCTTTTTTTCCTTAATGACTATTTACAGGAATCTTGATCTACTTGCTATCCTAGCAAATAATTAGCTCCTTAGGGAAAATTCAACTCTTCATAACTTCCAGTTTAAACAGAAAATAGCCTTTAGTTCTTTTTTCCTAAATTGTTACATTTATTATTTATACATTGTTGTCCACTACATTTTTAAAGAAAGCTAAAAATTTTTCTTAGAAATGCTTTCAGACATTGTATCTACCTCTATTTCAATGTGAAGAACTATTTCATTTAAAACTGTCAGCAGTAAGCACAGTATATATAGCCTTACAAATTATTTGAAAAATGAAAAGCCAACTCTGTTCTTCTTGTCCCCATTTCACAATTCCCTGAGGCTAGAAACAGACAACAGATTAAGTGCAATGAGCATTCTTTTTGCTTACTCTGGGCAATTGACTATTTTCAAGTCAAGAGTATTAAATGTATCTCTAAATAGCTCATAAACAAGAATATTAAGTGTAAATACTGAATTCTAATTGTAAATGTTTCATACCTTCTGTATGTTGTGTTTTTTTTCTAAAAGGGACATTAATCAACTTAAAAGATAACAAACAGAACAAAATAAAATTTTTAAAAGATAAGGTAAAAGAGAAATAAGGGTATGAAAGCAAGTTGAAGCTAGAAGTGAAATTTATAATCAATATGCATTTCATAAAGTCCACTTACTAATAGGGGTCTTAACCTAGATATTCCAGTTCTAAAACCCCGGTAGTAAACTGTTTTAATATCTCTCTCTCTCTCTCTCTAATGCAAAGATGAAAAATTCTTAAAACTTGCATTTCTTGTAAGTTTACCATTTAATTTTGATAAATTCCAGCCAGAATTATTTTACATTCATTCTACCACAGGTCCCCTTTTCATGTGCTAACACTGTAGTTCCAGTAGGCTGAAAGGATTTGTTATAAATAGGCATTTTGACATAGGAGACTAAGCAGAGTTAAATGCAGAGCTTTTGAAGCACCAGACTTAGCAAACAGGGCAGGGCAGGACCAGTTTCAAAGAAGAGTCCAAGAAGCCTAAGGCTCACTGATTGATGGATGGAGAATACATGAAAGCAATAGGGGGAAATGGCAGATGGAGGGAGGGAGGAGAGAGAATTAAGAATCAGGAACACAACTTAAAGAGAAAAGGAAAGATAAAAGCTAGCAATAGAAAAATTTCAACATATCATTAAAGAAGGTCACGACTTAGAAAGTTAGTAGAACTTACTCTTCATCTTCCTTCTTGATAGTGTACTTGGTCACTTACAGATTCAAAATCAATTCATTCCTCTTTCTTCAAATACCTTAAAATAAGTTTATTCATTTTTATTACAAGTTTTCCATCTTCAACAAAGTCCAAAAGAAGTGAACTTCGAATGAGGTGCAGGATAGAATCCTGGCTATTTGGTGTCAGCTACGCATGTCAAAAGATAGTTTCCAAGCAGTAGTTGCTTGGAAAGTCCTTAGCAGTGCTAATCAATGGATTTATAGGATTCTTGTGATCTTCTTCAATGCAGACACCCAACTTCCCCAATCCCCTTTCAATCAGACTGTGACTTTAAATTGTTCCTGAGGGCCACAGTTGCTTGGTGTGAAACAGACCTGGGCTGGAGTTGCACTTCTTTTATTGACAGGTCAAGTCATTTAGTCCTCAGTTCCAGGACTCACTATAGGGTATGGGTATTATAATGTCAGTTCCAACAGGCTGTTACGAAGTCCAATGAGAGAGCACTGCAAAGCTACTAGCAATGCGTCTGACCTTCATGAGATGCCTGTATGGAAGGCCTAGGAGAGTGGTTCAAGAGCTCTGAGGAGGGTAGGATCTTCCACAGGTTGAAAGATCTTTTCAGAGACAGAAACCCTAGTTCTAAGCCAGTTAATTTCTCCTCACTATGGAAACCTCAGATATCAGTGGCTCAACCTCAGCATCTGCACAAGGCTGGATTAGAAGTGATGGATCATCTCTAAAGAACCCTTCCCCTTGATAAAATCCTATGGCTGCATGAGTATTGTGAACTAGGAAATTTCCAATTAATTTCCCCTTTGGAAAAATTATGAGCTGTACATTGAACACACCCCCCCGCCCCTTCCTGTGGCCTCTAGTCTTCAACATTATCTTCAAAATGGTCAGGAAGAACATGGAAGATATGAACCCTGAAGAATAGAGTTTAGTATTGAGGGATGATCACACCTTTGCAACTAGGCAGACCCAACAGTAAATCCAGATGCTGCTATGTTAGGTATATGACCTTAAAGAAGTTATTAAAGCTCCTAAGAATTTGCTTTCTGACCTGCAAAATGAAGCTAAATATCTTAAAGTGTTCATGTGAGAGAACTCGGATTCTCCTGGCTTTTATTAAGCATTCATTTTTTTTCTTTCAGTGCTTAACCAAAATACCCTGAAAAACAATCACAACAATTTATCTTAAAATCCATCTGGATATGCTGACAGTATTTTTGATAAAAAGAACATAGCCAGGACTTAAGTAAAATTTACCCCCCCAAATCCTATGCAATTTAAAATAACACAGATTACAGCAACAGCAAGTCATTAAAATGATTGCTTTAACTTCACTATCGAATTGCAGAAAGATAAGGCAACTGAACATCTGACTTGGACCTCAGATTGAACTCTCAAGAATTATAGCCACACTGAGAAATGCATCCTAAGATATCATCAGCACACATTAGTTATGAGAACAAAACCATTGTTCACTTCTGAAAGACCACCAAACCGAATATTTAAGTACCATTTTGAAACCTAGTTTCATAAAAGCACATCCCAATGTTCAGAAAAATTATTTGTGAATAATAAAACACCATATGAAAGCCAGGAGGAAAACTACAGCTTGGCTCACTTTTCAGCTCTCATATTATTAGTTCAATAAGTGTATTTAAAAATCTTTCTGATCCTTTACTCTCAGTGAAAGTATTTTTTTTTAAAATGAGAAAACCTATAGGGCTTTTCATTTCCTATTATGTATCATCCACATATCTGACATCAATAAAATATGACAGCCCTTGTATTGTGCTGATATGATGCTTATTGTACCCACAGAACAATCATTGAGGTCTACAGGAAGGAAGATCAATCAGTAGAAATAGGAATACAAGTTTAATTCAAGTACCTGAGAACACAAGGTACTTTTGTATGTTCTCAGTACTGACGATTTAAAAAGTCATTATGTTTTATTTAAAATGAATATATGAATATAATTGACTAAAGAAGTATGTTTCATGAACAGAGCAATCCTTTCTATCTGGCTCATTGTCTGGAATAATAATAATAATAACAAACAACAACCACAATGACCATTAAAGTTTAACACTATCTTGAGGCTTACAATGAACCTAAAACCCTGAACTGCTTCATATGCAGGAACTCAATTAATCCTCAAGACAATTCTACTTACAGTTGAGAAAACCCAGTATTGGCAAATTTAAATAACTTGACCAGCACATACACTAAATATCTGATAGAACCAGGATTGAAATTTGGATATGTCCTATAGCCTTCATGCATGCATGCATCTATTTATTCTCTTAACAGATATCTTTTTCCTAAAGGTACATCACCATAGTAGAAAGATGACCAGGAATACTTTGTCATTCTCCTCCATTGAGAGGTGAGATCTCATTTCCTCCCCATGAATTTGGTTTACCCTGTGTCTTTCTTGGATCAGTGAAGTGTGGAGAGAAGAACTGAGTTACTTCCAAGGCTGACCATAAGGGAATCTGCAGTTTCTGCTGTCCTACCATCAGACATCTTTGGGTACTCACTGCTGTGGAAGGAGAAGCCCAAGCAACGTAGGGGGGCACAGGGAGAAGTACAAAGATGTTCCAGTCAACTGCCCCAATAGCCCAGCAAAGGCCAGTCCTATGTAAGGCACATCCCAGGTCAGCAGAATCTCAAGAACACTCCAGCCCTGATCAATACCACATAGAACAGAAGAATCAGCCAGCAAAACACAGAGCACAGTGAGACATCATAAATGGTAGTCATTAAACCTTGAAGTTCTCGTGTTGTCAGTTATGCAGCAATAGATTATCTAAAGGGTCAACATATTCTTTTTGAAAGGAGACTTATTGGTATGACGTAGCCAAATACAAATCTAAAAGATATGAGAACAGATAAGGCAATTGCTTTTCTCTTGTAGCTTGGCATTTTTTAAATACAGCCTAGTAAAGTAGAAAAATCAGAATAGACCATAGCCCTTTGTCTTCCATATTCATTTGTTTACTTGTTCATTTAAAATATTTATTAGGCAAGTATTTATTATTGTAAATGAATATCTGTGTTAATTTTGAGGGTTATAGAGGAAATTAAAATATGCCTACTGCTTTCAAAAACTTCCAGGTATTTGAGTTGATTGATTCTTATTCCACAGAGAGTGAAATGGATGAAAGGAAAGTAGGGAAAAAATAGAGAAGGCCTAGTCAGTGTTTTAAACTATTGACATTGAAAATATGCAAAGGAACTTACGTAATATACACTGCAGTTGTGTTTTAATACTTCATTCCTACCTACAAAATGTTAAATCCCAAAAATGAACATAAGAGGGAGTATATATTCAAATTGCTTTTTCTCTTCTGCTTGGAACCTCTTAAGGCTACTATTTTTTGGAGGGGAGGGGGGTACTGGGGATTGAACCCAGAGGTGCTTGAGCTATATATCCAGCCTTTTTTACTTTTTCTTTTCTATTTTGAGACAGGGTGTCACTAAGTGACTTAGGGCATTGCTAAGTTGCCGAGACTGGCCTCAGACTTGCAGTCCTCCAATCTCAGCCTCCCAAGACACTGGGAATACAGGCATGCATCATGGTGCCCAGCTGTAACTAATTTCCTCACCTGTCTGAGAAAGTGAAACCTGAGATGATGATTCAGGCCCTGAGGGCCCCAAGAGATGTTGTGGCATGCAAATTATAATAATGAGACGACATTATCAAACCTTGGTATTGGGACCAACACTTACTTGTATTACCATCTTATTCAGACAGTGACAACTTTCCCTTTCTTTCCAAGTGATTTTTTTATGCACATATAGGCAACACATAAGCAAGAGAAGAAAATAAAAAATAATTTTAAAATCACTATCCAAACATTAAATCTCTTCAAATTTAAACATGATAAGAATAATTTTACGTCCCTTCCTTGTCTCAGAGCCCAGTATGGATACAACTGGGTCCTCCTCCCAGAATTTTAGATTTGAAGCTCCTAGAGGGAGGGCTTGGATTTTGTCACTGGCTAAAAGGATATGGATGTCTCAGAACCATTTTTCCTGTGACATGTAGAAAACTTACATCTCGTAGGAAATGGTGACAACCACAGATACTAAGAGACATGACTGAATGATCAAATCTTGGCAACTCCGCTGTGTCTAACCCTTACCTTCAAAGTTACCTGAGCCAACAGATTCCTTACCATGCAAGTTAATATAAGTTGGTTTTTTGTCAGTTTTACTCAAAGAAGTTTGGGGTAAAAAATAAAATTAAGAGTATCCGAGACATATTGAAATCATCTGACACCTTTCGTAAATTGCTGAGACAATTAACCTCTTATGGAGAAAAAGCACGTCTAATTTTAAAATAAGACTATAGTTAAAAGCAAGATAGACAATGTGAAACTTTCATCCCCAGACACCAACCTGATGACAGCCTTTACCTCCCAGTTAAATCCCTTTCCTGATTCTTAATCATATACCAATAGGGGTCTTATCCAGTCCTATCTTTTCAATTTCCATTTCACAAAGTGTTCTCTTTCCAGAATGACAGGAAATGAGTTAGAAGACAGGGGAAAGGGTTGAGAAAGGGAGGTTGAAATTCAGTTTGCAGTGTAGTGGCACCAGAGCTAACGCTTCCAACCTTCAGCAAACCCACAGAAGTCCCGAGCCTAGAAAACCTTATTCGTTATTATTAAAAAAAATAAATCTAGCAGGTTAGTGGTCCTGAATATGTTAAGAGAATGAAGAAATATTGCTATTTTGATAATTGATTCAAAAGAAAATTAAATTTAATAATGGAAACTACCACTTTTCATTTTCTGGACACTTATAAAGATACAGCTAGCTTAAAACAACCAACAGCCACCTAATCTCTTAACCTGCAGGTATGGTGCAAGAGCTTTACCTAAAAGGTGCTTAATCATCACTAGCGAAGGAGGCTTTTGTTTCAAACTTCACTAAAGATCCTTCGGCGATGCCCATTGGTCCTGGGCTGACCCTTCCTTTCAGTGCCCTGGAACTTGGGGTATGTGGCAGTTCAAGATGGATGTTGTGATCAAAGTGCCCAGGGCTCTCCCACCAAACCTCCACACAGGCAGCACGGAGGAGGCAGACTCGGAAGCAAAAATGTTGGGCCTGCAAAATAAATTTATCAGGGTAGGGGAAACCTAGCTCTGGCTCTTCCTCAGGGCGGGCCCCGGGAAAGAGCAAGAGTCTGTGGTCATTTTCCTTTGCTTACATCCAGAGCTACCCGAAGCTGAAGGAAACCTCCTCAGTCGACCATTGTGAGCCCCCTTTATCCCCCCACTGTCAGAGATGAAAGATTCCAAGCCTCGGGTGCAACAGAGCTGCAGGCGCTGACTTTTCCCAAAGATAAAAATCAAAACCCCCCAAAAACACCACAAGTTCACTGTGAAATATGAATGAATAAATAAATAAATAAATAAATAAATAAATAAATGAATAAATAAATAAACCAGCCTCCTCTGAGTGGTTGCTTTCCACACGCATGAATGCTTTAAAGATTAAAAAAAAAAAAAAAAAAAAACAACAAAAAACAAAACAGCCTGTTGTTTTGTGAGAGCAAAGGAAAAGCGCAGAGCAGGAGTCTCAGGTCTCTTTATTCATGCTGAGGAACATCCTCCCAATTTCTTGCAAGCTCGAGGCAAACGAGAACAGGGAGATGATGGGGGAATTATTGATAAGAGGAGGGACAAGCACACATGACCAAGGGCAGAGGGGCAACGAGGGCACAGAGGAGTGTTGATGCTCCTTCTGGAGTGTCCAGCTTCATTGGCTGTGTCCAGTCACTGAGCTCCATATTCACTGGGCATCTACTACATCTCAGGCACTATCCTAGGCCTGTGGACGTATTAGTGAGCAACACAGGAAAAAAAAAATAAAGCTAATCATGTTATGTTGTGATGGACTTTGGGAACAGAGATTGACAATAAATAAAACAAATGAACACAGTTTATAACACCTTACAAAACAACAAGCTCTACAGAGAAAATGAACCAAGAAAAGAGAAAAGAAATGCCCAGAGAACAAACAGTAGATTTGCCATTTTAAGTTTTTTATTCAAGAAACATAACAGGGAGAAGTCACAGTCTGAACAAAAAAAAAGATTTGAAGAAAGGAAAGGAACAGGCCAGAGTAAAAGAGGCAAAGGGAAGAATAGGTGTGGTGACCAAGAGGAAGGACCTTGCCAGTCGGATTCAAAGAACAGCAAGGAGGACCTAGGGTAGATTAAGAGAGGGACAGTGACAGAGGTTCAAGATGAAGTCACGGAAGTCATTTTGAACCAGACTGTGTAAGGACTGATGTGGGAAGTCTCTGGACAGTTGTAAGCAGAGGTGTGACGTCTAATTTAACTGCTGAATTGAGAAGGACAGAAGCTGGGACATTAGTTAAGAGGTCATTACAATCACACAACTTTGGTTGTGCTCTGGGGATTTCAAAATGCATCTTAATTGTATAATAAAATTATGATTGGCCTTCACATAACACTAAACTACGTTATTCTTAATGTAATAGCTTTGCAATAGAGTCCTTCCTTTGTTGTCATTATTTTACTCCCACATAACATTATAAACTCCACAACACATTAGTAATTTCACTGTAAAGAAACTTAGTTTTCAAAGAAATATAAGCATTTTTAAATTTCTGATATTGTATTTCTCCATTTAGAAATTCTATTCTGTTCTTTTTATATTTTCCATTTATCACTGTTAGGTCCACATTTTAACTTCATTTTGTGTTCATATTTATCAGAGCTGTTCTAAAACCTGAATCTGATCATTCCAACTTTTCTAACATTTCTTGGTCTGAATCTAGGGTCTATTTTGTCTCGTAGGTCATATTTGATCACAAGATCCTGTCTTACTCTTTTCTGAGCCTGGGCATAAGGGTCACATTGCCTTGCAACTTATACTGTGGACTGTCTGGGTTTTGTTGTCTTTTTTGAAAGAGTGTTGAAGTTTGTTTTGACAGGTAGTAAACATTACTTGTAAATAGGTGGATATTTTCAGGGCTCACTCTTATGTGCTGTTAAGGTAGGTCTGGCATTGGCTTTACATCAGAGCTAGTTTAGTCCTAGTTAAGATAGAAGCCCTCTGAGGTCTCTAGTGAATGTGCCAGGCATTCAGTGCAGTTTCTCAAACATAGCTGAAACTTAAACAGCACCAAGTCCTTTGTAAGATGTGGGAACTGCTTAGCTCACAGCTACCCAGTCCATTGTCCAACCTTGTTGAAGTTCACTATATGTGTGAATGTTTTACTACTCAGCACGGATTCAAGAAAAATCCTACATATATTCCTCAAGTGTTTTAATGCATAATGATGTCTCATTCTCTATGCCACAAATCCCATGCTCTCATCCTCCACAAATTCCACTACATATCTTTTCAACTCAGACATCCTGGCTGGGCTTTGATTGGGTTTCACCTCTCTGCAGCTCTTCTAGAAAGTGCCTTCAAGCTAAAAGCTGGAGGATCTTAGGGATCATCTTGTTTATGGCCCTTCTCCCAGTCAACACAAATCCAAAATCAAAAAAATTGCTTTTTAAGTTCTATACAGTTTTCAAGGTTTTTTCCCCCCTAGTAGATCAAGGCTAGAGGTAAAAGAGCTTGAAAGAGATGTCTAGACACACAGGTTTGCAACACACCCAAGGTCACACACCTTCTGTAGCAGCATCAAGCTCAGAACCTTGTTTCCCAACTCTAAGTGCCTTTCAAGACTAAGAGAGTGTTGTGTGTGAGTTTTCTAGGTGTGCTGAATCAACTAACACAAATCTCGAATGACATAGTACAACAGAATTTTATTCTTTCCCAATCTAGGAACCAGAAATCCAAAATCAAGGTGTTGACAGGGCTGGCTCATTCTGGAGGTTCTGAAAGAGAATTAACTTTATCCTAACTCTTGGTGGCTGTTTGCAATGCCTGATATCTCTCTCTCTCTCTCTCTCTCTCTCTCTCTCTCTCTCTCTATATATATATATATATATATATATATATATATATATATATATATATACATATATATATATATATATATATACACTAGGGATTAAACTCAAGGGTGCTTTACCACTGAGTCACATCCCCAACACTTTGTATTTTTTATTTTGAGACACAGTCTTGCTAAATTGCTGAGCCTGGCCTTGAACTTGAACAACTCCCACCTCAGCCTCCTGAGTTGCTAGAATTATAGTCATGCACCATCGCGCTGAGCTCTTCTCTTCTTATATTAGAACATTTTGCCCTGGATTTAGAGCTCACCTAGTAAATTCAGGATGATTCCACGTACAGGTTCTTACTTAATTATATCTGCAAATACCCGTCCTCCAATTAAGGTAACATTTGGAGGAATTGTTATGAGAAATTATTAGAGAAAGAAATTCTTATGAGAAATTAATATTTAGGCACATCCTTTTTAACACAGGGGCACAATTCAACTTGCCATTGGTAGGAAGGATAAATGACACAACCAAAGTCACACAAAACAATTTGGAAATGTATGCCTTGTATACAAACAGATATTAAGGCTGACTCTGACGGGCTTATTTTGGAGGATTTGAAAAGGATTTCCATGTAGAGCCCCAGGACTACCCATCAAGACACAAAAGTCAGTTGGAAATGTTCCCTCTCATAAGAGCCCAGGCACACGGCTGACCTAGACCTCTCACCACTTTCTGCATTATACACTTAACACCACTGTTAACCCCGGCTGAATCACCCAGCATGTAACGAGGGATGATTGCTTTCATTTGGCCCAGCTTCTTCTATCTCTAATAACGAAATCAGTCAGTACTAGAGGCCTGCATCTTGAAAGCAGGGACATGTAGTAGAAATGAATAGAAATAAATTGTTGACAGCCCTTACCTGGAACAGCAAAAATGTCACCCCTACAATAATTCTGTTTGCGAAGATGACCCAAAATGCTGGATTCAGAGGCTTCAACTGGGTAAAAAACAAAAATCTATTGTGTGGCATCTAATTGTCGTTTCAGCTATAATTTTTCATGAACAAATGACCTTTGGTTTTCAACATGAATTCTTTTTTTTTAATTTTTTTGTCTTTATTTTCTCAGCAGGTTTAGATGGTCTGTTGTAAGACAAAGACAAAATCTCCTCATAAGAAAAATTAGCAAGAAAGCACAGTGACAGGCCAGCAAGAGCCCTTTATTTAAAACATCAGCCCAAATAAATAATTTGACAGCATTAATACACTAAGAAAGAAATATCTAGAAGAGATACCACACTGAGATCCTTAAACAATGCTCTGAAAGCTTCATTGGCTACAGACACATCCCTGGTGTGAGGATTGGAACAGATCTATAAACCCACATTTTACCTGGGCTGTCAGTCCTGTTGGGTGTTGAACAGAGCCAGTTCGTTTGGTTTCCTTTATGGTGTAGACAAAACACAAACATTAAGTGAGATCCAATAGAACACCCAATGGCAATCCTCAAATCTCTAAGATTTAAAAGAAACTGGAAAATTGAGTTGAATAAGGAATGACAGAAACAGAGGCTCATTTTTAATAAAAAATAAAGCCTACCCATATCAACCCCCATTATGCCAAAGACCCCAGCACCAGCACCATCAAAATCGAACTGGACTATAATAGCCAACAAGGACAAGTGCCTCACAAACATCAGAACTTGGTAGAAGGAAATATTTAGAGGAATGTCAACACCTAAAGTTAGAATCGTGCTCTGTGCATGTCAAGTCAAGGTAGGTGAAAGAAGTTACATGTATGGTCAAAGGAATTGGAAAAGGAACCCTTGACCAAGTGGGGGAAGGATTGCAGAGTATTGGGAATAGAAGTAAATTGGAGATTAAAAGGGAAAATACAAGTCTCTGTAAAGTATAGACACTGACTATCAGAGAAGCTGGAAGTTCCTTGCCCAAGGGCGTATGTGGGACCAGCACCCACACCTTTCTCTATTTGTTGCTGTCTTTACTCAAATCTTTGTTCTCAAGGCCACAGTGGGTCGTCAGACTTTCTCAGACCTCAGACCTGGGACCCCTTTCCTTTTCTTTCCTCGTTCCCACTATATCCCATTCTTTACCCCACACCATCCATTTCCACTGGCAGACCAAGGCACTTAAATTTATTTCTCCAGTGCTGACTTCTCTAAACTCCAGACCTGGGGTCCAGAGTTCCATTGGGTGTTTCACAGGCATCTCAAGTTAGACATGTACAAACCCCATGTTCTGACTCCATCCTTCCCACCATCAACTCATTCCTCCCCAGAGGATCTCCACCCACTGGATGGGATTACCATCTCACCAGCTCCTGGGCTGGGGATGTAGCTCCATGGTAGAGGGCCTGCTTGCTTAGCATGTGTGAGGCCCTGGGTTCAATGCCGAGTACCACAAAATAAAATACAATAAAAATATTCCATTTGAAAGATGATCCAGACCCCTCCTGGTTGCCTACCAGGACAGACATTTGGCCTTGACTTCTCTGACAGTGCATGCCCCTCTCCTTGATCACTCTGCTCCTACTGAACTCTTTAAACATCTCAAATCTTTTCACTTGGGAGCCTTTCCCCATGCTGTTCTCTCAGTCAGGAATGTTTTTTTCCTTCCATTCTGAAAAGCTGGTTTCTTTTATGCTTCAGGGTTCCTATTAAATGTCACTTAAAAAGAAACCTTCTTGGACCAGCCATCTAAATGACGTCTTGTTTTCCTGCTGCCCTTTACAGCAGTGCCTTGATTGTTTCCACCACAGCACTTAGTACAATCTGTGGTCGTTTATTGATTTGGTTATTGGTTATCATCCATTATAAGTCTCTCAGCTAGACGCCAGCGGCCATCAAGTCTCCCCACTGTGGCCCTCCACTTCGCCAGCACCTCACACAACATGCTCAGCATGTGCTCTTTCACATAACGAGAGTGGAGGACATTCAAAACATGGTTCTCTCTACCCAAAGGGGAGAGAAAAAAGATGCTGGTCTTCCATTCAGTGTCAATATATCCAATATGGTAGAAGGAATCTCATGAGGGACGGTTGCTACAAGATGGAACGTCGTCGCCGCTGGTTCTCTAGAGATCCTTGTTCAACAGTATCCCATCCATCAAGGAGGGATTAATTTCATCCCTGGCTCAAATACAGAACAAGATGACTTCACCCGGCCCCTTCCAAACTTATGACTTCGTGAAAAAAATCTATAAGATCTCAGCCTTACAGCACTTTGATAACAAATTACCATTTTAATGAAAAAAAGGATCCCTTTTGATATCTATCCCCATTGAATTATGGACCTCAAAATTGAATTGGAGTCTAATAGACATCAAGCACAACTACTTGTCAGTTCTGAGCAAAATGAGAGGAAAATCTGGTGATATCTGGGGACTCCAAGGGCAGTGCTGACAGAATGTCCTTTCTGGATTCTCTAGTGACTCTTCACTGAGTACCAAGTCTGTGGGTGTCCATTAGTTACCTCCTTCAGTTTGTGAGCCAGTCCCTGAGAGGAGAAAAGACACCAATCTTCCTATCTCTTCATGAGTGTTCTGTTTTAGATATGAGGTACTGCCCAAAAGCTCCTGTGTTAATGCAGGGATGTAAGGAGAGGAAATGATGCACTCAACTGTGACAGCTATGACTTATTCTGCCCATCCTAGCTTGAAGGGACTAACTTGGTGGTGACTATAGTTAGGTGGGGTGTGGCTGGAGCAAATAGGTCATTGAGGTGTGCCCTGGAAAGGTTCACCTTCTCTGTCCCCATCTCTGCTTCCTGGCCACCATGAGACAGGCTGCTTCCTGCACCTTGCTTTATGGCCATGATGTGCTGCCTCACCTTGGGCTCAGAGCCATGGATTTGGCTGTCTATGGACTGAACCTCTGAAATCATGAGCCCTAATAAAACTTTCCCTCCTTCAAACTGTTTTGTTCCAATATTTTGGTCACAGAAATGAGAAAGCTGACTGATAGAATTGGCATTGAAATCAAGACTGTCCAGATTCCATTTAAGATGTGACTTTCTCTATCCCTACCATGTTGGCTTTGGTCAGAGGGCTGGATTCTACCCCAATTGCACATAAGTTTCTGTGCTTCAGAAGACCTGCTCTGAAATTCCAATCCATTTTCCTAGTGTCTTGAAACCTATCAAAATCCCTGTCAATCATTTCTTCCATGATAGACTGTGCTCCTCCTTAAAGGACAAATTGATAGAACCACAACATTGACATCCCAGAGCCCACAATCCATCCCCCTCCCTGATGCCCCTCCAGTTCATTGGCACTGCTTTATTAGCAACAGAACCAGCTAACCCATTCCAGAGACAAGACTGTCACCCTCTCTTCTCATTCCCAGGTCTTCTCCACTAACTTCTTATTGTCGTGTATGTTTTATGACGGATTCTGTTCAAGTTATCACACTGCTAGTTAAATTCACACTTTGTCTTTCCATTGTAATCCTCCATGATTTCTTTTTATACAATAATCAGTTTGGATGTATAACCTGAAAAAACATTACTTTCTGGTCAATACCTTTAGAGAACACTTCATTGTTTTTAGTTAAGATACAATCTAGAGTGACAAATGCAGCCTTAGAAAGCTGAACAATTTCTTTCCCCCTTGAGAGTCTTTGTACAACTTTCCATATTCAGTACCCAAAGACATTTCCATTCTCTCTCACCTAACACAGGGTACAGTAAGGTTACATTAGATAATAAAAGCCCTCTGCTGACAAAAGATGCTTTTGAAAAGTCACTCGAAAAGGGAGCCTTGTCAACAGCTTAATTAAAATAAAATGCCACATCTTTGTGAAGTTAAAAGTCTCGGGATTGTGGTTAAATGTCTGGTCATCTCTACATACAATGGAAAGTCTTTTAAGCGTCATGTTTTGCTCAGATTGGACTAACTATGCATGACAGCTAGAATATAAATCCAGACTTTCTCAGCCCCATCTAACCTTTTCTTTCTATGTCATGCAGAGGTTTCTAAGTGAAGGATAGATCTGTGGAGTAATATGAGAGAGAAGTTCTATGCTGAACACCAACTAGCAGAAGCCATAATATAGAAATAATTTCATTCAAGTTAAAAAATTAGAAACTGTCCTGATTCATTTTCTGTTTCTATAACAAAATACCCGGGACTCAGTGATTTTGGAAGTATATAGGCTTCAGTTGGTCTCTGATCTGGAGGAGGCTAAGCAGTCCAGGATGCATTTGCTCATCAAGTGGTGAGGGCCTATTTCCTGGGTCACTACATGGCAGAGGTTGTCACACTCACAGTGGAACAGCAAGCATGCCAGAGGGAGGTGCTTCTAAAACAAAGCCACTTCCTTGCCAGTCCATTAGTTTGGTAATCCGTAATGGATTAATCTATCCATGAGAGCAGAGTCCTCATGAGCCAATCACCTTCCAAAGGTGCCCCCTCCAAACACCATTAGTATATAAATTTGTAAATTAAGTTTTCAATACATAAAATTGGGAGGGGGGTACACAAACCATAGCAAATCTGTTGCTCATCAGAGAGGCAAGAAGGCTTAAATGGGAATCTTGCCCAGTATTCAAGGAAATGCTATTCCCATATAATGTGACCTGGGGAATATATTTGAATAGGCTTTCTAATACATATTTTTATGGCAAACATTAAAATGCAAAATGCAGATATCCTTAAACTCAGTTATTCCTTTTTAAGGAACTCTGGAGAGACACCTGCCCATGTGCAGAAAGGAGACTTTATAAGAATGCTCATTATAGCATTGTTAATTATAATACAAATATCAAGAATCACCAAAATTCCCATCATCAGGAGAATGATTGTATGTACATCTACAAAGCAATTTAAAATAATGAGGCAAATTTAAATGCACATGCCCTGGAAAGATACCCCCATAATGGAAATGATATAATCCCACATGTATAAAAAGGAGAACCTTTATAATTCATGCATTTATAATAAGATAAAAAATAATTGACATATATTTAAACCACACATCAGATAATGATTTATAAGTATTTTTATGACCTTTTTATGTGTATTTGAATATTTGGGTTTTGTGCATATATTTTATTATGTTAAATTAAATTCAAATGAATTATTTATTTATTAATAAATCACATATGCTATATACTGATATTATAAATCTGATAATATGTGTTTTTGTCAACTTTTCGTCACTGCCACCAAAAAGATGTGACAAGAACAATGTAGAGGAGGAAAAGTTTATTTGGGGGCTCATGGTTTCAGTGGTCTCTATCCACAGATTGCCAATTCCATTGCTCTGGCCCAAAGTGAGGTGAAGGGGATGATGAAGGAAAGCAGCTCAGGACATGGCAACAGCAGGCAGGGAAAGTTAGGCTCACTAGGGACAAAATATAAATCCCAATGACATGCCCCCAGTAATCTATCTCCCTCAGTCAAATCCTACTTGCCTTCAGTTTTTGACCCAGTTAATTCCTACTCTGAAAATTCTTGCATTTTCTTATGCATGAGACTTTGGAAGACACCTCATATCGAAACCATGTATAAAAAGTATTTACAGTTTCTTTTTTTTGTGTGTGTAGTGTTGGGGATTGGAACCCAGGGCCTTGTGCATGCAAGGCAAAGACTCTACCAACTGAGCTATATCCCCAGCCCATATATTACTGGTGGGACTGCAAATTGGTGCAGCCAATATGGAAAGCAGTATAAAGATTTCTTGAAAAACTGGGAATGGAACCACCATTTGACCCAGCGATCCCACCTCTCAGTCTATACCCAAAGGACTTAAAAAGAGCATACTAAAGAGGTACAGCCACATCAATGTTTATAGCAGCACAATTCACAATAGCTAAACTGTGGAACCAATCTAGATGCCTTTCAAAAGATGAAAGGATAAAGAAAATGTGGTGTATATACACAATGGAAAATTACTCAGCATTAAAAGAGAATAAAATCATGGCATTTGCAGGTAAATGGATGGAGTTGGAGAATACAATGCTAAATGAAGTTAGCCAATCCCCCAAAAAACAAATGCTGAATGTTCTCTCTGATACAAGGAGGCTGATTCATAGTGGGGTAGGGAGAGGAAGCATGGGAGGAATAGACAAACTCTAGATAGGACAAAGGGGAAGGAGAGGAAGGGGAGGGGACATGGGAATAGGAAAGGCAGTGGAATTGAGATGGACATCATTACTCTAAGTACATGTATGAAGATACAAATAGTGTGACTCTATATTGTATAGAATCATAGATATGAATATTTGTGCTATATATGTGTAATATGAATTGAAATGCATTCTGATGTCATACATAACACATCAGAATAAATTTTAAAAAATATTTACAGATATATATATAAATCATATATCAGAATATTTAAAGAATCTTTCTAATTCAATGAAGGAATAAATAACTTTAAAATTTATTTTAAAAATTCTAATAGCTATTTCTCCCAAGATACATAAGAGGCCAACAGGAACAGAAAAAGAAGATCAAGATCATTGAGCATTAGAAAAATGAAAGTCATGGCAAAGCCTAACATGTATAGCATGTCTAAGACTCTGAGTTCAAAATATAGTACTGAAAAAAAGAAAATGAAGAAAAATGAAAGTCAAAACCACAAGAAGATGTCACATCATATCCACTAAGATATTTATAGTAAAAAAGAAAATAACAAGTGTTGACAAGAATGTGGAGAAAGTGCAAATCTTACACACTGCTAACGGGAATGTGAAATGATACAGTTTTTGTGGCGAAGAGTTTGGCAATTCCTCAAAAGTTAAACACAGAGTTACCATATAATCCAACAACTCCATTACTAGCTAAATAGCAAAGAGAAGTGAAAATTTACATTCACATAAAAATACACATAGGAATTCCATAAAGCCTTATTTTCGATAGTCAAACTAGAAACAATACAATTGTCCATCAACTGATAAACAAAATATAGCATATTCACACTATAGAATATTATTATTATTCTCTCATAACTAAAGGAATGAAATATTGACAAATGCCACAAAATCAATGAACCTTGAAAACATTATGCTGAACAATAAAAGCCAAATATAAAATGGGTAGTGGAACAAAACTATAATCCCAGAGACTTTGGAAGCTGAGGCAGGAGGAGTATTATCAGAGCTAGCCTTGACAACTTAAAATAAATAATAATAATAATAATAATAATAATAATAATAATAATAATAATAGTTGGGGATAAAGTTCAGTGCTAAAGTGTTCCTGGGTTTAACCCCAGTACCCCCCACGCAACAATCAGACACAAAAGATTCCATTTATATGAAATATAAAAGAGATAAGTATACAGAGACAGAGAATAGCCTAGTAATTGTCAGGGGCTGGGGAGTGAGGAATGGGAGGATGACTGCTCTTGGGGTGATGAAAATGTTATAAACTTAGCAATAATGGTTACACCACTCTGTGAAAATACCAAAAAAAAAAAAAATCACTGACGGGCTGGAGTTGTGACTCAGGTGTAGAGCGCTCACCTAGCACATGCAAGGCCCTAGGTTCGATCCTCAGCACCACATAAAAATAAATAAATAAATAAATAAATAAATAAATAAATAAATAAATAAATAAATAAATGTATTGTGTCCAACTACAACTAAAAAAAAATATTTTAAAAAATCACTTGAGTTTCACATTTGAAAAGGGTGAATTTTATGATATCAGATGATATCTCAACACAGCTGATATTTTAAAAAATATTTAAAAATTAAAAGGTTCCAAATAGTATCTAATAAGCTAACAATAGTGGCTATTTGGAGGGAATGGATTAAGACACATTTTAAGACTAATATTGACATGTTTCTCATTATTTTTGTATTTTAAAATGTATTGGCAAAAGAAAGAAAGAAAAGTCCTAAGTATCACTCAAATGGTGGTGTATGATGAGAAATGCAAGGTAGTGCATTTCATTCTTCCTAATTTGCAACCTGAGAACAGATATTCATTGCAGTAAATAAATATTTGGGTACTCTTGTAAGCCCTGAGTATGCAAAAAAAATTTTTAAATGTATAAGCTATGTTCCTTCCAGGAATCATGGTGCACATATGAGTAGAGACATGTACATAGTCAATTGTTAAGATAGTGGGCTAAGTGCTACATTACTAGCATAATCCTCTAGCTCTGGAAGTACAAGGGAAGAGGCCCCGGGGGGAGGAGCTGAACTTTCAAAGAGAAGCAAAAGTTAGCTAAGCAGAGAAGAGGTGAGGGCAGACAGGCAGCCTGGGCTGGAGCCTGCAGGTGGCTGGTACAGAGTTTTCACAAAACAGTGTATCAGTGGCTTTGGTTGTAATCCATGTCCTGTGGGGGAGATTCTTGCAGATGGAAGTATAGACTGGAATCGGACTGAAACAACTTTAAATAATGCCTTGCTCAGGGATTAGGATGTTATTCTGTAGACAAGGGGATATGACAAAGCAGGGGAGTGGAGCAGATAGGAAGAGCCCAGTGACAGGGAAACCAGTTCGGGCTTCCTGAATTAAGCAGGCAGAGAAAGGAGCCTTCCCATAAGAGCCGCGGCAGTGGTACTGAAGTGGGAGGTGGGATCCAAGAAATATTTCAGAGGCAAAACAGGCAGGACTCCGTGACTGATGTGGGAGGGAGAAGGGGCTGTCGCAGTGACTCCCAGAAGCCATTAGTTGTCAGAGCACATAGAGGAAGATTATAGTAAGACTTGCTTGCCCCTCAGGACACAAAATGAAGATGAAAAAGAGGGTTTCACAGACAATAGGAGAAAATACAGCTCCACATTCTGCATGCCTCTACCAAGACAGAGGATCCTGAGCTGCTGTTGTTGTGACATTGTGTGCTGGGTAAAGGGTATTTGTTAATGTGTAGTAAGTGCATGGCAGGGGATGCCAGGCCCTGCACCAAGGGCTCTACATGCATATCTCACCGAATCCTCAGGAGACCCCTTTGTCAAAAAAGAAAAACAAGGTTTATCGAGATCACAAAACCAGTACAAATCCAGGCCATTATCTGCAGAGGCCAGTGGACCGAAGCACTTTGCTCTCCTGCCTCTTGGCTCTGGGAGGTGAAATTAGACAGCTTTCGTGTTCCCTTCCAAAGAAGTTAAGCCAGATCATAAACTCATCCTCCACATCCAGAGCACCCATCCCTTCCATCCCTATGACATAAGAGTGATGCTTCGATCTCTCCGTGACTTCCAGGATGTCTCCCAGGGCTAACTGAAGCAGGTGCATCCATAGAGAAGGAGCCACATGGCTCTACATCCTGCCAGGGAGTCCAGGCAATACCAAAGGGCCTCCTTGCCCTTCCTTTGGGCCAGTTAGACTATACAGCCTAACACTTGGGGATTCAGACTTACAGACTCTTGGATTTATAGAGTCACTATAGTGAACTGAAGTGGGATTTTTGTGGTTGTATTTTTGTATTGGGGATTAAACCCAAGGGTGCTACAATTGAGCTGCATCATTCCCACTCCCTCCTGCTACCCCCCGCCTCTTTTTTTGAGATAGTGCCTCACTAAGTCACTGAGGGTCTTGTTATATTTCTGGGCTGGCCTGGAACTTGCAATCCTCCTGCCTTTGCCTCCTGAGTCACTAGGATTACAGGCGTGTACTACTGTATCTGATTGTTCTTATTTTTTTTTTTAAATCACCTTGCATGTATCTGCTCCTTATCTGTTAACATCATCCCTATTTTTCTCTTGAGAACAACATGTGATCTAGATTTAGTCCACATGGTTGGGGCAGATGTGCTTCATCTCTACCTCCATGGTGCATGTTTGACTCAGGCTTGACCAATGAGTGCATCTTATTGCTTTTGCCCCAGAAATGTGATACAATTCAGTCCATGGAGAGCAAGGTCCAAGACATATTTTTTTTTCCAAATTTAGACCCACAATGAAAAAAAAATTCCTGAGAATAGCCAAATAAGGAGAATAAAGAGATGAAAGGTGGAAACAGAAATGCTGAGTTCCTGAATTGAGCCACTCCTGGAAGCTAAGCTGAATTTTTCAGTTCATTACACAAGCCAGTACAGCCTTCATGCTTTCTCTATTTTTCATTTCTGACATGGATTGCTCTGTAACCCAAAAAAGTCAAAGGAAAGAAAACCCTACAACACCTGCCTCAAGAAAGCGCTGAATGGTTAGCTGCCTAGCCCCCCTCAACAGGCAGTATTCAGAGGGAGCTGAGATCTGCCTAGAAGCAGAGATGTCACACCCAGAGAGGCCTACGTTGGCCTTGTACATAGTACATTAAATGGAACGGCTGTGGGGTGTATGGAACAAAAGAGAAGGTTCTCTAGTGTCCTATAGAGATGATGAGTACTGGGCACCTTTTCTGGATAGCCATCTCGCTACCCCAACATGGCCAGACCACAGATATTCACCCCTCAAGACCTTGACCAGAGTCTACTTACAGTCACTACACTTAGCGGGCTTCAATGACAACATGAAGGAGTTAATCTTTACACATGCATCATTTAAAGTACCTCTCTGGGCTGGCCCAGAACTTGGACTCCCCCTGCCTTTGCCTCCTGAGTCCCTGGGATTACAGGTGTGCACCACTGTACCTGATTGTACAGACAAGAGGAAAAAAATACAGCCCCACATTCTGCAAAGACAGAATATCCTGAGCTCCAACTCCCTGACATTCTGGTAGACACAATTTCCTCTATCCTGACATTGGGCATATAATTCCTCCCTCTCAGAATGTCCTCCCTCCTCAGCCCAGTTGTCGACATGCCAGTCATTTCTAAGACTCACCTTAGATTCACCTCCTCCAAAGAATCTTCCCTGGTCATTGCAGCCTTGACTCACAACTTCTTTGAGTTTCTATAATGCTTACCACATACAACCTACATGGAATCCAGCAAAAGAGGTGAGTTTGCATATCTAGCTTGGGAAGAGACTCCTGAGGTTTTATTTCTGTAGTGCTGCTGCCCCGTGGGTGAACACTAAAAGATAAACTGGGGGCTCTTGGCAGATCAAGAAAGGCTCTGGATTTTAGTATAGCAAGGAGGGCGAGATAATATCCTAAGACTCAGCTGTTCTACAGAGGGCATCCTGGGAAAGGATAAGTGTTCACCAGGAGCCAAAGGGTCTGGTCACTTAGGCCTTGAGTAAAGTAGGGATGTCGCAGCTTCCTTATTTCCTCCCAAGAGTGAGAACTATGTAGTTCTGGGGGTGCAGGGCTGTCAGGTGCCCTTCAGAGGAGATGTGAAAAGAAAGGCTAAACGTGCACTTGTTGAGAGCCCAGAAAGCCAGACTCTAGCAGACATCAAAGAGCCCATGAGATTGCTCTGATAGGCAAGTTCCTGGGAGCACTGCCAACCAGTAATGCACCCAGTGAGAGATGCCACAGAGAGCAGCTGCTGAGGTTGTGGCCACAAACAACAGGACATTCCTTCATGGAGAGCTGCATTTATGAAGAGAACTAGACTCTAGCTAGAGGGTCCCACTGGGGAACTTTACCTGGCAAAGGCTCAACTCCTTACCCTGCAGTGTGCAAGGCTGTGTGGCATTGCCTTCAAGACATGGGTTCTGCACTGGAGGACCTGGGCTGGAATCATATCTCTGTGGCTGAGTATTGCATGACATTGAGGAAATCTCTTATCCACGCTGTGAGTCAGTATTATCCTTCATAAAATAGGGATGCAAATTTGTTGGGCAAATAGAACAGGAGAATGCACATGAAGGGTTTCACTCCATACCTGGTGTGTGGTGTATGATGGCTCAGTAAGTGTTAGGCATCATTATTATGATTGCTGCTGTCCAGGGGAAGCTGTAGGGATTGGAAGCTGTCGGTGTGTCAAAACATCATTCATGGAAAACAAGGAGTAAGAGAACCTGTTCCCTGGAAGTCCAGAGCAATTGGTAGCCTGGGATTGGGCTCAAGATCACACTGATTCTTGAGAATTTGGACAGTAAAGACCTCATATTCCTAATGGAGATGTAGTCTCTGAAGGAAATTTACAGAGATTCTTTCTTAAGTTGCTTGTGAAATTTTCTACATTCCTTAGTTTCACTGGATCGCCAACATCTACAACAGATAACCAAGTCTTTCACTTCTAATTAAATCCATTTAGGGTCTATATCAAAATCAGAGGGCCCATACTGATCAGCTGATTGGCCCTAAGGGTCTAATGTGGGTAGCCACCATTACTCTCACCACGTCAGAAAAGGCTGCACACTATCAAGAAAATTGTCAGAAGAAGAGACAATTCAAACAGAGGATGCAGCAATGGAATTGTCCAATGAAGAAATTAGGATTGGAAGCCTTAAAAATATGTGTATCTTTTGACATAGTGATTCCTTTCCTAAGAAATCATCCTACTGAAATAATGCACAGGGTAGATGAAATGTTAGGTGGAAAAGTCATTCTTCCAATAGAATATGTAATCAGGAAATTTTTTAAACAATCTAAATGTGTAAGAACAGAGAATACATTATATAAACAATGTATCTTCTTCCATGAAATGATTTATTAAAATAATGCTTAAGCAGCATTTTAAAGGCTTAGTGTTTCTGATGTAATGCTTAACAGAAAAATTTTATACAAACTCTGATCTCAGGCTAAAATGCACAGAATATTAATGCTGGTTATTTGATTAGTGCAATCTGTGGTGGTTTTCATTTCTTTATCGATACTCTATATTTTCTATTTCCTAAGTTTTCAGAAATAATAAGGTATTGCTTTTGTAATCAGAAAAATGTTGAAATGTTACTTTACATGATGCATGTGTAAAGATTAACTCCTTCATGTTATCATTGCAGCCAGCTCAGTGTAGTGACTGTAAGTAGACTCTGGTCTTGAGGGGTTAATATCTGTCGTCTGGCCATGTTGGGGGTAGCTTGATGGCTACCCAGAAAAGGTGCCCAGCCCTCATCATCTCTCTATAGGACACTAGAACATGAAAACAAAGACCTCTCAACACTCCTCCTGGGAAAAAAGAAAAAAATTGATGTCAAACGAACAGGTCTCTCTCCTTCCCCATGGATCTCTCAGTCTGGTTCAGCTGCCATAGATCTTTCAGTGCTCAGACACAGAGCCCTCGACCAAACCCTTCTTGCCCTCTCCACAAAACACCTTTTCCAGAAAAAGTTCTGGAAAGCTCCTAAGTGCCCAGAGGCCACAGGTCACCATCTTTGACCCTCTCATCAAAACTGTCTCTTTCAAATACCCATGACACCTGAAAATTAAGTGTATCATCAGTGTCTATGGTAAATACTACTCTGTTCAAAATAATAAGGATAATAATAATGAATATCTAAAAAAAAGAAGTAGACTCATGATATCCTCAGGTATCAGAACAGCTATATAAGATTGTGTATGTACTTATTGGAAACATTACAAATACATGCTTTGTCCTAACACCTCTTTGGAAAAACACAAAATATTTCATAAAATCATCTCTTCTCCTGATACACTTGTTTGACCATGTTTTCCTGATAATGTAGAACAGATGAAAAAGAATTTCTGATTTATTTGCTTTTTCCTTCAGAATTTCAAGAGATGTCCGTTGTGAATACTGATAAAAGGGTTCATTATTATTTTCCTAGATTTTGGTCATCTCTGTGCTAATCAATTCATTAAAAATTCAAGTTAAAAAAGAAAGTTCATGGAGATAGAATGCTAATATGCCAGTGCAGAGAAAACAGCATACAATTATTTCTGCAGAAGATCAGTTAGAGAACTATCGAGAGACAGCAAGATATTCTAAAGCTGCTCCAAATACCCTTTCTGACCCTATGACTATTCTGAGCACAAACTCAGGATTTTGGCTTTCTTCACTAACACCTAATGATAAAAAAAAAATCCCCAAGTACTCTTTATGAGAGCAGAAAAGCAGATAAATAATAGCCTCCTGACACTTCAAAGGAAAATGAAGAAAATGTGAGTAAATATAAAATGAATTCATCAGATATGCTTTAAAATTACAACTGTCAGAGTTAGAAGGAATCTCAAAAGATCATTTTACTCCATCTGCTGATTTCTGCTGTTAAGATACCACTCTATCCACAAGAGTGAAAAAATAGTCCCAGAAGGAAAGGAGAAATCTCACTGGTAACACAGCTGATCAGAACCAAAACGCAAAAGAAAGTTAGATCTCAGTCTCTCCTACCCTCACATGGGTTCCAACCTACATCTCTACAAAAAATTATCCTCTCTGGGACTGGAGCTGTGGCTCAGTGGTGGAGCACTTGCCTTGCACATGTGAAGCTCTGGGTTCCATGCTCAGCACCACATAAAATAAATAAAATAAAGGTACTGTGTCCATCTACAACTAAAAAATTGTTCTCTGTGGAGAATGTGTACATCATTACTATATTCATGCTACATTTTGAGCACATACTTTGGCCAGTCATTATGTTAGTTAGAAGGAATACCAAAAGAAAAAAAAAAAAATATATATATATACATACATATATTTATATATAACTATATATATATTTTAAATATATATAAAAGAAATATATATTACTTTATATATATATAATGTATATATTATATTTATTATAATTTCTGCAGATCAGTTAGAGAACTATCTAGAGACAGAGAGATATTCTAAAGATGCACCAAAAAATATATGTCATAGGCACGCGTGCCACGTGCACACCCCATTTGTATCATGTGCACGCCATGTGTGTATCACGTGCGTGCCACACATATCATATGGGAACCATGTGCGTTCACGTGAATGCCATGTGCATATCATGTGCATGGTGCCTATCATGTGCATGCCAAATGCATGCCATGTGCACATCATGTGCATGCCATGTGCATTCCATGTGCATATCATGTGCACACCACATGCATGTCATGTGTGCATCACGTGCATGCCACTTGCATATCACCTGCATGCCACATGTATGCCACGTGAATGGCACATAAATGACACATATATATTTACGTATATATTTACATATATATGGGTTATATACATGTACATATACATTATATATATATATATATATATATATATATATATATATATATATATATATATAATTTTTTTTAATAGTCTTAGAAGACCTTACAATTCAGTGAGGCAAAAGTCAACATAAACAAGAGTACTATAGAACACACACACAGCAATACAAGCAAAACTCTGTGGGACCATTGAAAAGGGAGAAAGAAATTTCACTTACAAAGTGCAAAGAAGGTTTCAAAGAGGAACTAAGCCCCAAAGGATGAGTAATAGGTATTCCAGGGTAAAGCAACCTGGAGGACAAAGGCATGGAAGTGAATAACATATTTGAGAAGCAGCAAGCATAAAGTGTGAAAGATAGTCCACAGGAAAAGCCAGGCAGCCTTCGGTTTTCCACAGACCTAATCTGATAAGGCCTCTCCGTCAGGCCCTGTAAAGGGCATCGTTGTTTCTTCTCGCCTTTGTCTAGACTGCACCCTCTATCAGGGAAACCTTTTCTCTCTTCATCTATGCCAACTCCCCATTGCTTTTCTTGATGGATCCCTAACTTTACCTCATCTCCAGCCTCTCTGGGAGAGTTCCGTATTCCTTCCTTTGTTTTCCTAGAATAATTTTTGCATATTTTCTAGAGAGTGTTTTAATTATGTGTCTACATGCAATTGCATCTCTCAAACAAGCCTGCAAAAGGTCTTAAAGACAATAGGCTTTTAAGTACTTATCTGTTTGATAAACATTTTGAATGAATGAATGCCTACCCTTTTCTGTAGAAAGCTAGGTGCTGAGGGTGACACAGAGAGAATACATAAAATGAGTTCTTAAGGGAAATAGACACATAGATAAATCATAAGTGGAAGGATAATTTTCAGCACTGAAACCGCCAAGGAAGCATTTCAACCCAACTAAAGTCCAAACGTCAATCCAAAAACTTTCACGTACAACTGCTTTGGCATTGATTTAGAACTCTACCTAGACAGATTCATAAATTCAAATCCTTTCCTTGCTGCACTCTTAGAGCTCATAAAAGGTTATCTGAAAAGGCAGATCCTGGAGTATGATTTAGTTGTATTAAACAGAATTATAAGAGAGAAAATTACTGTCTGGTCTTTCTTTCATCACTGGGCATGTAATCCATTATAAAGGTGTTAAACTCTTTGGTTAGTGTGAAAATGAGAGGAAATGAGTCTACAGACAAAAAAATGCAATGAGACAGTAAACTAAAATTAATGCTTCACAAATTCTCAGCTTCTCCACCTTATTGTCTCAGTTTGTTATTCTCATGAATTATCAGAAAGTGAAGCTTAGCCACTGCATCTAAAAATATAGATTTTATTAAACTTCATTATGCAGAAAAGCACCTGAAGACATTGCTTCTCCTTTGACCTCCCGAGCTACTCAAACTACTCATTCCCGGGGTTAAAGAAAAGTCTCATTAGCTCTACCTGATGTCAGCAGCCGTGTTATTAAACTGCCTGTCACTCAAGCCCCAGGACCGAAAAATATCGAGGTCATTGATGTTTTATGCCACCCACTTCTCTTTGCAATACAATAGAGAAAATGTAGTGCCAGGAATTGCTATTAATAATAATTATAAAAAAAAACTTGGTTATTTCTGGGATACCTTTGAGTTAATGGGACAAAAGCTACTATTTGTCAGAAAACTGCTACACACCAGAAAGAGATGATTGATAGGTAGACGAGAATGTATTAGTCTGCATGAGCTATGTCCTAATCCATTTGGCTGTCTATTACAAAATATCATAAACTGGGTAGCTTATCAACCACATAAACTTGGTTCTCACAGGTCTAGAGGCTGAGAAGTGTGCGATCAAGGCATTGGCCTTCTGGGCTTCCAATGAGGGTCTGCTTACTAGCTTACAGATGACCCCTCTTCCTTATGTCCTGACATTGTGAAGCAGCCTGAGAGCTCTCTGGGCTCTCTTTTATGAGGGCACTAACCTTGTTCACAAGGGCTCTCCTCATGACCTCATCCCTTCCCCAAGGCTTCACCTCTCAATACCATCACCTTGAGGACTAGGTTTCAACATACAAATTTGGGGCGTAAATGAATATTCAGACCATGGGAGACTGTCATAACAAAATACCAGACTGAGGAACCCAAACAAAGGAAAAATTTTGCTCAGTTTTGAAGTCCAAGATCAAGGTACCAACAAGGTGACTTGTAGGTGGCTTTCTTCTTGCTATATCTTCAGATGACTTTTTCTCAGGGAACACCCAGGGGGAACTCTCTGGTTTCTCTTCCTCTTCCAATAAAGAGTCCCCTCCTACTGGATTATGGTACCACCCTTATGACTTCAATGAACCTTAATTAATTCCATAAAGGTCCCAGTTTCAAATAAAATCACATTATGTTTAGGGACTCAACACAGAAGTTGGAGGAAAAGAGACACAGTAAATAGACAATATAGAAGGGATAATAAGTTGCTAAGGAGGTAGGATTAGGATCAGACTTGGTTGTGCAGGAAGTAAGCCACTGTGATATTAAAAACTGGAAAGTGTTAGAAAAGCCCCACAAAGCTCCAAAATGCTGTATTTGTACACACACACACACACACACACACACACACACACACCATAGTGCTTAAAATTTTACATTAGGAGTTGTTGTTGTTGTTTGGTACCAGGGATTGAACCCAGAGGCACTGAACCACTGAGCTACACCCCCAGCCCTTTATATATATATATTTGAGACAAGGTCTCACTAAGTTGCTTAAGGCCTCTCTGAGTTGCAATCCTCCTGCCTCAGTTTCCTAAGTTGCTGGGATTACAGGCATGTGCCACTGTTTCCGGCTCCCTAAAATTGTATATTAAGCTTTCAACAAACATTTGTTGTACAAGAATTCTGTGTCTGGCACAAAAACTAGGTGTTTCTGGAGTATGGTTAACTGAATTCCCAGCTAAAGATACGTACATTCTAAGACAGAAACTATGTTTTGAGAAAAGTTGTTTTTAACCTGTACTGCAGGTTGAAATTAAAAATTAATAAATACATATTCCATAATTGTTATCTTAAATCTAAATAGCATCAGTGGGTTTGGGCCATCTATATTTTATAGATATTTATTTATTTTAAAAATCTCTCTAGGTGGGGATGGGTGTGGTGCTGCATGTCTATTAATCCCAGCTCTTCTGGAGGTTGAGGAAGGAGGATTGAAAATTGGAGTCTTGCCTCAGCAACTTATCGAGGACCTAAGCAACTTAGCTAAACTCTGTCTCAAAGTAAAAACAACAACAACAACAAAAAAAAAAATTAAAAGGGGTGGGGATGTAGCTCAGTGGTTAAGTGTTCCTGGATTCAATCCCCAGATCCCAAGTACAAAAACAAAAAGCAAACAAACGAGAAAATTCCAACATGTCTCCAGGTGATTCTGAAACACGGCCCATATGGAAAACCAGTTCAAACTAGGGCAATAAGCAGTGGCTTTTTATTCTAAACATGGAGGCTTCTGGAAAATAATGTGAAGATACCACCACCTCATTGTAATTGAACTCTCTAGATGGCTAATAATAAATGACCAGGGCAACATGACTTCCTAGAGCCAATGCACCATGAGACTAATGGATAACAGAAGGCATGGGTGACTTAAGATAATGTACTGAAACTTAATAGAAGAAAAGAAACCTCTTCTTGAAAATGTAAGAGATTACTACTGCCATTTGTGGTAGGTCACCATGACACAAGGCTGACCATTCCCCTTGAAGTGCTTCCCAATTTGGAACCAACACCTATGTTTCTGTAACTCTCTTTTTTATGCTTTTCATTCCTTGCTTTTCTGTACAAGTTTTTAGGAAGAGGCTCCACAACTCTGTAGATCTATGACCACATGTTTGTGGGGTGCCTGAGTATATGGGGACTAAGGATGATCAAAATAATTAGACTTTGGCCCACAAGTGGGTAGGAATCCAGAATTAACCTTGCCACCATTTTCTTGGGATAAAGTGAATTACAAACCTAGGGCAGTGTTATGTTACAATCTTCCCCTTCACCTCATCCCCAAGCCCTAGGTCTTATCTATTACGTTTCTGTCTGAGTTTCCTGTTCTCTATTAGTGGCCATAAGGAACCCTGGCCTGTTAGCTTGAGCACTGAAATTCTGTCTTGCTATTGCTACCTGCACAGTACCCATCCAGCTAACTGCTCGATAGCCAGCTACTGCTACCTGCACACTGTTGCTCTCTGTTCACTGGATTCCATCCCCTGTAAACTAGGCAGGGCCTGGACTACATTTCACTCTTGACATACTCAGATTGGTACTCAGACTCCTTACTTAGACGTTGGTTCTCAGTGGGAATGGTTCTGCCTCCACTGGCATGTTTTTGAAATTGTTGATGATACCTTTGGTTGTCACAGCTATAAAATCTGCTCACTTTTACTAGTGTTTAGAGTGTGGTTGTCAGGGAAAAGGGACATCCTACAGCAAAGGCTTAGGCAGTAGGATTGCAAGTTCAAAGCCAGCCTCAGCAACTTAGCGAGGCCCCTATGCAAATTAGCAAGACCCTGTTTTGAAATTTTAAAAACTTAAAAAAGGAATAGGGATGTAGTTTAGTGGTTGAACACCCTTGAGTTCAATCCCTGGTACCAAAATAAATAAGTAAATAAAAATAACAGAGAGGCAGCCAAATGGATGTCTACACATGACAAATCAGAACCACAGGAAGCAGCTGTCTGGAGAAATGTGTAAATAAAAATTCTAACACTGTCTAGGATCAGTGAGAAAGAATTCCAGAATTGACTAGTAATGTCTTCCAAGGAATAGAAAGTGAGATGATGTCCCACAGGCAGCACTAACACTATCACTGGGTTAAAGCAGACCCCATCCCTAAGCTCGTCTGAGCCATTTATTTTATAGATGAGGAAGTCAAGGGCCAGTAAGATGTGTAAAATAGAAATTATAGGAGTCCTTTAGTTTGGACTGGACTCCTGTATTAAGCAGCAGACGACCAAACTAATATGGAGTTTAGTCACCAGAGCTGAGCTTTAAATTATTTGCGGAAAGCTGTATAACCAATTAACCTATAAGCAATTACTATGTCTCTATGCCTCACTTCTGTTTTCTCTAAATACTGCCAGATCCCATTGTTGGTTGTTCTCCTTTGAACCTGCTTTGTTATTGAGGGTTGCCTGATTCACAAACAGTTTTTTTGTTTTGTTTTAATTTGTTTTGCTTTGTTTATAATTGCTCAGCTCCACTCTACTAAGTTTAATTGGTCCAACGAATTTTCCTTCTAACAGATTGTCAAAGATCTCACCAATGCTGGAAATTAGGCTAGGTTAAGAATTCAAGCAGCATGTACTCTGGGACATTATCTTGCCCTGAGATGTTTGTTAGTTAGAGTTCCAGTAAGAGAGCTCCAGACATTCCAGTTCAAACTTCAGAAAGTAAGAAGTATTGTCTGTTCTCAATGAAGCTTTCAAATGATTCCTTGCCGTCACCAAGGAGCACATGTTCTTCCTCACATTGACTGAAAGCCTTTGTGAAAGGTAAGGGTGCAGGCAAAGCCTTTTCATCTTACAATTGATCTTTTTTGATGATTTGTTCGTAAGAAGCTAGAATTTCCCATTGAGGAGTCATTTCCATGGTTACCTATTGATTTCCTATAGGAAGCATGCTGTTTACATGGCCATCACGTCTTTATTGTGGAAGGTAAATCACCTTCTGAGTTTTTGCTTTATTTGCAACCTGAGGCATGTAAAAAAAAAATGAGCTCTGCAAAATTACCAGAACATGATAAATAAATGATTCATGCAAGTTGGTTTTGCATGAATAAGTGATTAATCCTCTTTCAACATTGCTAATTGAAAATGCAGAATTAATGTCATTCTATGCAAATGGAAGCCCACTTTCCTGAATTCTGACCTAATTATAAGTATTTTGTGAGGCAAAACGTATGTGAAATTTCTCACAGTTTTTAAAAAATCTGATAAGACTGCTACTGAAAATCAGGAACCAAGCATCACTTCATAAGCCTTAACTGCAGTTGCACATAATGAGATTTGCAATTTACCCTAAAGGTTCTTTCAAAACATCCTGTATTTTAGCATTCCGAAGGCATATAACATTAGTGGTACAAATCAGGCCTTACCATCGCTTACCAGACAGCCTAGTCCTTGGTTTAAAACAGTAGCCTGAACGGATTACACTCTTGGAAGCCAGACATACAGGACACCAGTGTCTCAGTGGACCATTCAATAAATCAGTCAAACCTCTCAAGAATCCAAGACAACATCCACAAAATGAAACTCCCTTAACTCAGAGGCATACAATAACAATTTCAGTCTACAGCAATATGCCTGAGATTTGTGCTAGAGGTTCAGGTCTCTGGCCACAGAGTAGGTAGGGACTATAAACATAAACTTGGACTAATCATGTGATGCCATACAAATCATAAAAATAAAAAAAAAACATAGGAGGAAAAGATCACCTTGGATTTGAAAATGGTCCAAAAGTCTTCTAGTATAGAAAGTAAGAAAAGTATATTTTCAATTTTTTGAGGAGCAGTGCAGAAGTAGTGAGATTTCAATAGGTGTAAGGGGAAAATTATAATAATTAACATTTAATATACAACAGATATTCCACTAAACACTTTATACTATTTTTTTTCTTTTTTTATATTGCTGGGATAAAACTCGGGGCCTTGCAAGTGCTCGACCACTGAACTGCACTCCCAGTAATTTTTACTTATTTTTATGTTTTTAATATTTTTTGTTATAACTGGACACAATATCTTTATATTATTTATTTATTTTTATGTGGTGCTGAGGATCGAACCCAGGGCCTCACACATGCTAGGTGAGCGCTCTACCGCTAAGCCACAATCCCAGCCCCAATTTTTATTTTTTTTTATTTTGAAACAGGGTCTCACTAAGTTGACCAAGGTGGCCTCCAACTTATGATCCTCCTGCCTCAGCTTCCCAAGTCGCTGGAATTACACTCTTGTTTCATCTTCACAACTATCCAATCAGGTGAGTCAGCTATTATGGTACGATTTTTATAGAGGGAAAAGCTGAAGTGAAACAGCTAGTGTCACAGAATCAGTGGCAATGATTTCAATGAAGACTGTTGCCTGAGTCTACAGCCATAACTTTACCATTCCAGTGAGAAACGGGGCACATAGGTGCAAGGAAGCAAATTACACAGCAAGAGAGTGGCAGAGGGTACATCACCCAGTGAAGAGACAAGTGGTGGTGACGGGGGAGAAACTGTGGGAGGCTGGATTATGGAGAGCTCTGAATGCCATTCTTGGTAGGATAAGTCTGAAAAACCGAACCCCAACAGAGAAGGTGCCAATTAATTCAGGTGGTGCTGACCTGTGAGGCAGAGGTGGTCTTAATCACAAGAATACTAAATGCTCATTATCCAACCTTTTAATTAGCAAAGAAACTACCCAGCCCTTGGAAGAGTTATCAGAAAAGAGCCAAGGTTTGATCACACTGTTCAGGGAGAGAAAAGAAAAGAAATAAACAATCCTCTGATCTCTCCCAGGCAACAGATCTGTCTTTCAGATGTTTATTTATTTATTTATTTATTTATTTATTCATTCATTCATTTATTCATTTATTCATTTATTTATTTATTTATTTATTTTCCCTATCTTCCAGGTCCCTATCAGAGACAAAAGAATCAGAAGGTAAGTGATAGAAAGAAAAAAAAAAAAAAAGTAAGGCTGGGGAAATGGTGTGGCCAGAAGGAAACACACGGTGACTCTCTGCACTAGTTTTCAGTGTTAAGTGCCTGGATCGAGTATTGGTGGAGCTGGTGCCTGGCATGTTCATACAGATCTCTTGGAAGAAAGCTTACCTTACAGAACCAGGTCAGGAATAAGGACCTGGGTGTGTGCATCAGCCCCGAGGTAGGAAAATATGGGACGGCCAGATTCTCTGCCATCCTCTTAAATTGGTGTATGTGGAAATGACCCACCAGGGTGTCCACAGAGAGGGCATGGGGCTGGGAATCAGGAAGGTAGTTCTTCCTCCTGAGAAAGGATCACTGCATTTCCACAAGGTGGCCTGATAAACGGTAGAGGACCCACATCATGTTTCCTGCCTCTTAGGAGAGCATGCTTTTTTCTGTTCCTATGAACTTCAGAATGAGCCACAGTTTCCTGAAAGCCGGCTCTGCCCCTTATTGGATACACAACCTCAGGCAAGTTATTATCCTCTTTGCTATAAAGATAATGTTTCAGTCAGTTTTTTTTCGCCACTGTGACCAAAAGACCTGACAAGACCAATTACAGGAGGGAAAGTTTATTTTGGGGATCATGGTTTCAGAGGTCTCAGTCCATAGATGGCTAGCTCCATTGCTCTGGGACCAAGGTGGGGCAGAACATTATGGTGGAAGTGTATGGACATGAGGATCAGGAAGCAGAGAGAGCCAGATAGCTCCCCCTCACCATGGACAGACTATAAACCCCAAAGGCACAACCCCTGTGACCCATCTCCTCCAGTCACACCCTACCTGCCTAGCGTTACCACCCAGTTAATCCATTCAAGTGGATTAACACACTGATTAGGTGAAGGCTCTCATAACCCAATCATTTCAACTCTAAACTTTCTTTTGTTATCTCACACAAGAGCTTTTGAGGGACACCTCATTTCTAAACTATAACAGATAAATTAAAGAACTTCTTCACTCTCGAAAACTCAGACAGGTAGGCAAGGTTGAATGGGTGGAGCCAACATTAAGGTCCTCAGCCTTCTGCCCAGCACCAGACTTGGGCTACAATTACAACTAAAGGGTAGAATGCACCTCGTGGGGGAAGGACCAGGCTCCTTTTTCCTAGCTGCTAGGGTTGCATTGATTGACTGGGGGAAAGGAAAGAAACTGAGACCGCACCTTCAATGCTACTCATATTTATTGAACATCCAAAGCTGTCCACTGTGCTTAGAGCTTTGTATGTGTTATCTCATTCAATCCCCCAAGAGTCCTGTGGATCATTATCTTTGCTGTACAGACAAGAAAACAGAATTTCAGGAAGATTAAGTGACTGGCCTAAATCCCCCTGGAACTGGCCCTGGCTCCAAGCCTCGGGTAAACCAGGGAGGTGTTCTGTGAACAACCATGCTCCTGAAGCCCTGACCAATCTCGGGACTGTTCGGTCCAGACAAGGATAGCCTGCAGCCTGTACATAGGTCCCAACCGAGAGGAGTCTGTCCCCCCCTTCCCTATGGAGCAGAATTTCCGAATGCCAATTCAATAAATTATGCAACCACTTTCGAATTATGAGGCGCTGGAGTGATGTCGCAATTACAGAGAAAAAGGAGATGCCTCTCCTGTCCTCAAGGAGCTTGTGAACTAGCCTGAAGGTGGAAGTAAACATATCACAGCAAGCGAAGGCATCTTATGCTGAGATGTATTTGAGCAGAGTCGATATAGAAAGGAAGAAGGAAATGAATCAGGAAAGAGACACTGAGGGAATGTGTGAAGAAAGGAAGGGAGGAGGGAAGGGAGGAAGGTGAACAAGAGGCCTCTAAGCACATATGGAGCAGAGGGCACTGTGTGAGGCCCCCATTTCCTTACCCTCCATTCTCCCAACATCTGGTTGTAGATGCCCTTACTCCTCTCACAGCCCTGCTGCAAACCCTCCAGTGGTTTTTCTTAGGATGGCCTAGTCCTGCATGAACTGGCTCCAGACTTCCTCTCTGGCAAAAATCCTCCCACACTGGCACCTTCACCGTGCCTTGAACACACACCGAGATCACTCCTGGTTCTCTCCACTCAAAAGGCTCCCCCACCCTCTCTAGTCTCACATGCGCTCTGCTTATTACCCTCTCATCATTCTGGTCTCTAAAAACATGTTGCTGCTACAGAGTGGCTTCCCTGACTCCCCTAAAACTCCCCTCCCACCCTCACTCTCTGTCTCCTCACTCAATCGTACTTTCCCCTGAGGCACCAGTCACTACTTAAATTGATTTGTATTGGTTCCTTGTCTGTCTACCCACCTCAGCTCCCTGAAGGCAGTGACGTCGTTTATTTTTATATATCCCCAGCGTTTAAATAGTACCTGGCAGATAATAAATGCTCAATTAAATGTTTATAAATACACTAACAAATTTGTCTTTATAAACAAGGATACTGGGGTTCGTGAAAGTTCAAGTCATACAGATGAACCTACCAACTTCAGGACATGGTTACACTCTTCTCTGCCTCATGCCTTAGGCCACGAAATTCTGTCTTTCTGAGACTCTGTTGACTGATCTATATGCATCCATCGCCTCAGAAGGGCCCTCTGGGGTCCTCCTGTTTAAAATTGCCCCACCCCACTCCCAAGAACCCTTTATCCCTTTGTCCTATTTTATGTTCCCCGTGACGCTTAGTACTTCTGAAGTTATCTTGTTGTTTGTTTACTTTTTATTATCTTCCCTACTAAGATGTAAGCATCATGAACAAGGAGACCAGTGGGACTACTTTGTTCTCATTCGCTGCCCACTTAGGGCAGAACAGTAGAGAGCAGGAAAAGCCATGAAAAACACACCAATAAATAAACGAGAGTGTGCGTGTAGATCTCTTGGCACCATACTTAGCCCATAATCAGTGTTTACTCGCTATGAATTATTTATTTATTTTTTAGTAGTAGAGGTGGTGAGAGTGGTCATACTAAAATTTTAATAGAAAAAGATCACAGAACAATTTCAAAGGCTAAAGGAATATTGTGAAATAAGTGTTGGCTTTTCTTAGACTGTATTCCCTGGGTAATTTTACCCGGCAGTCTGTGTCCTGGGCAAAAATAGTGCAGTTTGGCCCCAGCCACAGGGCTTCCGAGAAACCCTTTCTTTTTTGGGTCAAAACTAGTGTGCTTCAACCAAGAACGCAGCTTCTGATACCTTCCTGTGCAATTCAAGTATTTATTAAGCACATAAACATTTCAATTGCAGGAATAGAATCTAATGTGCAATTTAATTTGGACTGAATTTCTTTACTCTCTACCCGGACCTGACAAGTGTAGCTATTTTCACATACAACCAATGATTTTGTGGCGTTGTACATGGCTACACCTGACTGGCAGAAAGCAAAACACCAAGATCAAGGGCCATAAAACTGAAAATAAATAAATTGTGTGGCCTGAAACTTGTACATTTTTTTTTAATTCTTAAAAAATGTACAAGGTGTCAATTTACATATCTTTGGGACATTTCCTTATCATTCCTGATCTCTTAGCCCATTGCGATTTTTATCCCATTCTTGAAGTGGTACATGATGTGGAGTTACACTGGTTATGTATTCATATATGAAATTGGGAAAATTATGTCCAATTCAACTATCTTACCTATTCTCATCCCTCTTTCCTTCCCTTCATTCCTCACTGTCTAATCCAATGATCTTCTATACTTACCCTCTCTATCCCGACTTGTTATGGATTAGCATTGATGTATCAGAGAGAACATGGGACCTTTGGTGTTTTGGAGATTGGTTTATTTCACTTATCATGATAGTCCCCAGTTCCATCCATTTACTGGCAAATGCCATAATTTCATTCTTCTTTATGGCTGCGTAATATTCTTATTAACATATTTTCTTTAATTTATTTCTTTTGCCTAATATCTCTGGCTAGGGTTTCAAGGACTATGTTAAACAGAAATGGTGAAAAAGGGCATTCTTGTCTTATTCCAGTTTTTAGAGGGAATGCTTTCAATTTTTCTCCATTTAGAATCATGTTGCCCTTGGTTTTAGCATGCATAGTTTTTACAATGTTGAGATATGCTCCTACTATGCCTAGTTTTTCTAGTGTTTTGAACATTAACAAATGATGAATTTTATCAAATGCTTTTTCTGCATCTATTGAGACAAGCACGTGGCTCTTGTCTTTAAGACTATTGATGTGATTATTTATTTCTATATATTGAACCAAACTTGCATCCCTGGCATGACTCCCACTTGATTATGGTGCACAATCTCTCTCTTTTTTTGTATGTGATTTTATGGGATTTTGTTAAGTATTTTTTTTTTTTTTGCATCTATGTTCATCAGGGATATTGGCCTGAAATTTTCTTTCCTTGATATGTCTTTGTCTGGTTTTGGTATCAGGGTGATACTAGCCTCATAGAATGAAATTGGACAGGTTTCCCCATTTTTTATTTCATGGAATAAGAGGTATTTGTATAAGTTCTTCTTTCAAATTCTGGTAGAACTCTTCTGAGAATCCATCTAGTCCTGGGCTTTTCTTAGTTGGTAGACTTTTGATGGTGTCTTCAATTTCATTGCTTGAAATTGACCTGTTTAAATTTTCTATGTTCTCCTGTTTCAATTTGGGTAGTTCATGTGTCTTTCGAAATTTGTCTACTTCACTCAAGTATAGATTTTGAAAGTACTTTTTGATTATTTTCTGTATTTCAGTAGTGTCCATGGTGATTTTCATCACAAATTTTAGTGATTTGAATTTTCTCTCTCATTTTCTTCATTAACTTGGTTAATGGTTTATCTATTTTATTTAATTTTTCAAAGAACCAATTTTTTGTTTCATCTATTTTTTTTTTTTGCAATTTCTTTTTGTTTCAATTTTATTGATTTGGGGTCCGATTTTAATTATTTCCTGTCTTCTACTACTTTTAGTGTTGATTTGTTCTTCTTTTTCTAGGGACTTGAGATGTAATGTTAAGTTATTTATTTGATGACTTTCTATTCTTTTAAAGAATGTGCTTAATGCAATGAACTTTCCTCTTAGAAGAGCCTTCATATTGTCCCAGAAATTTTGATAAGTTGTGTTGTGATTCTCATTTATCTCTAAGTATTTTTTAAATTTTGTCTCTGATGTCTTCTACTATCCATTGGCCATTCAGTAATATCATATTTAGTCTCCACGTGTTAGAGTAGCTTCTATTTTTTATTTTATCATTAATTTCTAACTTCATTCAATTATGATCTGATAGAATGCAAAATAAATCACTATTTATTTTGTGCCATAGCATATTTTGAAACACATGTTGTATATAATTTTTTAAAGGTTTAAATTTTGCCTTGGGATAGGTGCCTGTACTTTTTATTGTATTGAGTAGTAACCAAGTTTGTATGTTAAGGAGTAACTTGAACCACTGAATTCAAGATTAAAAAACATGCATATTTTTAATTCATAATCTAGGATTAGGTTTATTCTTCTAAAAGACAAAATTTAAAAAGATAAATAACTTAAACAGTTAAAAAAAACTTTAAAAGTTTTGATAAAATCACAGTCCTGGGGCTGGGGTTGTGGTTCAGTGGTAGAGCACTTGCCTAGCACATGTGAGGCACTGGGTTTGATCCTCAGCACCACATAAAAGTAAATAAATAAAATAAAGGTTAAAAAAAGAATGCTTTAAAAAAATCACAGTCCTAATATACAGAAAAATGAAGATAACATTCATGATGTCTTCAAGATTCTTTTGCAACCGCTCAAAGAGGAGAGGGTTACTTCAGGACACTGGTATAGATCTTTTCTTTATTTGGGGTGATTATTTGGACACAGCTTCTATTACAAAGAATATTCCCTCTGTCCGTGCATACCACACCCACCTCTGACACTCTTCACAACCATTCCTGAGAAAAAGAGGCCAGGAGGTAAAGAGTGCCATAGAGGGCAGTGAATCTGCAATAGCACCACCAGGATTTCATACTTGATTTTGGAGCAGGTAAGATTGGAAGGATAGGGTAGGATGACCAGTGTGTTGACTCTTTTCTCAAAGACCACTCCCCAGCTAACTACCTATCTTTGTTATCTGTGCTTAACCATTTGACTTGAGAAGGAAAGTTTAATATGTCCCAAACTTTCTCTTGAATCAAGTCTCCAAGGAAAGAGACTGAATCTCTGTAAAGCACCAAGGAAACCTCCAATGGTTTAATGCTCAAGAGAACTAATCTTGGTGGATGGTGGCAAGTCTTGGGGACTCCTGTCCCGGAGCCTGTGATTCTGCCCATCATGGGGAGCAGAGGTTTTTTACAGAGGAAATTTGGAGAAATGATATTAGAGAAGAGGCATCAGAAAGGAGAAGATCAGGGAGAAGAAAGTTAGGAAAAAAAATTCGGGGAGGAGAGAGTCAGGGAAAAGAAAAAACAATCATTTGTTTTAAAGCTGTAAGAGATATATAGTCATCAAAGCATCAAATGAACCCCTGTTACATTCCCCCACTGTCAATTTCTAGCTTCTACTTCTATGGAAAATGAGTAATGACATCTCCAAGCTACTTCCTGTCAAAAAGGGAAGCTGAAGGGAGTCTGCAGAATGGAAGGTTTCTACTTGTTGTAGCCATTCTCTCTTCTGGGTTTTTGTGACATAGTTGCAAAGGGAGGAACAGCATCAGAGCAGTAAACGGGATGACACATTCACAAGGCCATTTATGACAAGGGTACTTGGAATGAGGTAGAGAAGACCCAGTAAAATAGACAACACCTCTCGGTATCCAAGAGAAGAGGCTAGAGAACCAGTCAGTGAGGTCTATTCCCCATCCCATCCAGAATCGATGTGTGGTGGTCCAGGGTCTGTGGTAGCCAGGTTGCTCACTGCCTGATCTTTTCAATACCGGTCTCCACCTGTGAGGAGGTGGTACTATAACTGCAGCAGGAGGTATTAGCTATAGCACAAACTCTCCCTTGCCCAGCTGACAGAAAGTCCAATGCCATGAGGTTATCTAGAACCACCTTGGCTAAGGAGTCTGGAGAAGTCTGTAAATTTGAGATGGACAAGGTGGTGCCACTGGGCAAGATGATCAAAGTTTTTGACAGATTCCAGAGGATGCAGTGGTGTGCCCCAATTCCCCAGAAGGGTAATAAATCTTTATTAAATAACTTAAAATCTCTCTCCTCCCTCGTGGATCACGTGACCCTCTGGACAAAACATGTAGTGTGTGTGTGTGTGTGTGTGTGTGTGTGTGTGTGTGTGTGTATTGCAAATGTCTCCATGCGTGCCGTGTGTGTCTGTGTGTCCATGTGTGTTATAAATTTCCACTTACATTACATGGCATTTTGAGGTGGTATAGGCAGAGTCATATCTCCACAAAAGCCAGCTATGGTATTCTCAACACTGCAAGCTTTTTATGACACCTAGGTGGAGACTACCAGGATGTCTGGAAGACTAATCAGGGCTACACAAGAATTTCCTGTAGCATGGGCAGCATCGTAGATCTATGGGAAGCTGTCTCTGTGTCTTGCGGTATTGTCACAAGAGTCCGTGGAAGTGTAGTTCCCTGTTCTTCCCAACTCCTCAGAGCTGGGCAGGCTCTTCAAATAGAAAAGCTTTCGAAATGATCCAGATTGTACCAGATCCCCTCCAGACACACATATTTCCTGAAGTAAATGGTGCTGAAAATCAGCCTATCATAGTACCATTATCAGAAAATGTGGAGTAAGGCCTGGCCTAATCTACAATCAAAGTTTCTGCCTCAGTTTCTTGATTGATACCACATTATCCTTTCCTGCCTATAGCCCTATCCATAATTCCAGAATAGCCCGATTTGCTATCAAATGTGGCTTGGGCCACAGGCCCACATGTTCCCCTCTGATCAGGACACAGCTAGCAGCAGAGCTGGGATTCAAAGTGAGTTCTCCAAGGTTCTGAACACGGAGTTCTTATGGGCTCATTTGTTTCTCTCCTCACCCACCAGCCCCACAACAACGAGATATTTTTGAGTCAGAACCCACAATACATCAGAATGTGTTCTTATCTGGAGACAGGATCTTTACAGGGGTAATCAATTTAAAATGAGGTCGTTAGCATAGGCCCTAATCCATTATGAATAATGTCCTTATAAAAAAGGTAAAATCTGTACATCAATAGAGGGAAACTGATGTGAAAAGACACAATGAAAAAAACAAAACTCAGCCATCAACACTCCATGGAGAGATGTCTGGAAATGATCCTCCCCTTATAACCCCCAGAAGGAACACATCCTGCCAGATTCTAGCCTCAGAAATGTGAAACAATATATTTCTGTTTTCTAAGCCATCCAAATGGTGGTACTTTGTTATAGCAGCACTGAAATCTCCATCCAGAGTTACAAATTGCAAGTGTATGTCCCTGACTATCAGTTCCTTGCAGCTGTCCAAATGTACAGTTCACAGCTTAAGACGGCTGTGTTCCCAGGGTCATGTCATGGTACATTCTCACACCAGACAGCACATACTCTGCATGACCTCACACTGTGCTCCTGACCAATCTGAGGATGGACAGAGTCTAACACACAGAGCAGCCACAGTGATGGTCATAAAACACTTGTTCCACGTGATTAAACTTCAACTACAAATTTAGCTAAGTTATCCCCAAATTAAAAGACTATAAAAAAATGTTAGGGAGGCATTACTGGGTTTGATACAGTGGTTTTAAAAAGAGACAAAGTCATGGTGTACAGGTAACTTTGTAATCACTGAATTGCAAAATCAAAGGATGAATTCATGTTTACCCTATCAGGAAACTCATCTGATTATGACTGGGCAGATGTTTTCATTGTCTGTGGAAGGCTGCTGACTCTAGATACCCTGGATATATACAACACTGTTTTTTTTTTTTTTTTTTTTTAATTCTGAATGCCTAACAACTAAAACTGTCCCCAAATGGAAGGAATTTCATCCTCTAACATTACTGGCACAGAGATTTTCAACTAAAGATCCACTCTAGTTTATCCATCCTCCTGCATAACACTTATTGTGTAAAACAGGCAAAGTCTTGGGCATCGAAGGAGTAGAAAGAATAGTCAGAATCCTATCAATCTTGCTCACAAAAAAGCTTAGATGCTTCTAGGAGAAATAAGTTAGGCACATAGCAAACTACAGCATAGAACAGAAAATTATTAGTGTCACACACAAAAAGGAACAGCTAAAATGCCACAAGAGGTCAGAGGCATTTAGGAAGGAAGACACTGTGGGAGTGGTGACATTTTTCTAGATGAATGTCATTATTGGGGAGAGAAAATGGCATCAGCCAAGAAAGAAAGACATTGAGGACTGACTGGAGTACAGGGCATGTTTAGAGGAGGCAGGAAATGCACCTAAAAAGGTCATCTTTATCTCATTTCAGAGGGTTTGAACAACTGCATCAGGAAGGCAAGTTTTGCTCCAAAGAACAAAAGCAGCCACTCAAAAAAAAAAAGATGACCTACAGAGGTGCTGCCAGAGAAATTCCAGAGGTAAGAAGTCACCCCATGAGATGTCTCCTTTTCAGACCACACGAGTCTCTGGAGTCATGCTAAGGAAAGAGCAATCCTTCATCGTAGACACAGACCACACAGTGCAGGGAAGCTATAACCTAATGAAAGCCCAGGTATGTCTTAAGTGCTTCATAGGGAATAGAAAATCCAAACCCAAGGCAACTCTTCCCGTGTCAATGATTCTCCTGGGCAGGAAGCCAGTTAAGAGAGGTCTTCAGCTTGTTTTCAAATCACAAATGACAATTTCTTAGCAGGAAGTAATATTTTTCCACTTTTTCTCACTTCTTGACACATAATTGGTAGACTCTCCCAATAGCTGATGGTATCATAAAAAAAGAGCTGAAGGGAAAATAACTGCTGTGGGTTGGTAAACTCTAGGATCTCTGACCTGATTAAAGGCATTTCCAGTGAAACAACTATGTACAAAGCAACTAGGAAAACTTTGAAAATTTGTCATAGAGAAAGGTGGTGCAATGAAATGTTCCCCAAAACGGTGATTACAAAACGGCAAAGCCAGACCGAGAAAAGGTTTGTGTACTCTGTGGCCTTCTACCTAAAATCACCCCAGTCTGAGATCTCTATCTTTTCCTGTCTTAAGAATTGGCTAACTATATTTCTCTACATACATACTCTGTGCCCAAGGACAAATTTTAAGTGCGGTTTGCAGAAATGTGTCAGGAGGAAACATAAATATGCAAAGACAAGTGCAAGAGACTATTTACTGAAGCATTACCTAAAATAGAGAAAGAGTGGAAACAATGTAACTATCCACCAGGAGAGTTTGCTTAAGGATAGTATAGTAACAAAGAGATTCTCACTCAGCCAATAAGAATAAATTAGATGCACTAAGAAGAAAAGGTGCTCAACTGTTGTCCATGAGTCCATTAAATAGGGATTAAAAAAATAGAATGAAAATAGTGTGCTTCATGAACTTGGATCAAGTTAGCAATGATTGTCTTCTGGAGGGTTGGGAACTGTAGGGTTGGGAATCGCAGAGAATCCTTCATTTTCTAGTTTGTACAATTCCGAACAGTTTAAATTTTGTTACAATGAGCATGTACTCTCTTTATGATTAGAAAAAGGGTATTTCTACCAGAAAAGATAAAAAAAGGAGAATGTAATCTTTCACTAAGATTTCCAGATGTGAACATTGCTTATATTTGAGATAATTTTAAGATCTTTTAAAGTGTGCTGAAAATAACAATGGAGTATAAAATAAGTTGCTCAGCATAGTGAAAAGAAAGCTGAATTGTGAGTCCAAAGTCTTCAGTTATGGGTCCCACTTCTCCATTTTCTCTCTCTGAGCTTCAGCTTTTCTCAAAGATAAAGTAAGTTGCTACAGTTACTGACTCCCAAAGTCCTTGCAGGTATTAACATGTCATTATTCTAACTGGAAATAAACATATCATGGATTCAACTCTTCCTTGTTAAAAATGGTCCACAATGAGGCCACAAAACTGCTATAATTCAAACACAGGTGGGACTGGTCCGCCTGAGTGCTCAGAAGAACTGAGTTCTACAGTGGAGTAAGTTTCCATCCTAGATTCCTGAGTCACAGCACATTCTAGGTCACTAAAAAATGTGTAAAGAATGTGAGGGAAAAGGGAGTCACATAATCAGAAGTTCTGCCAATAATTCTAGAGTCATCACCTTCCTCAACATGCACACATGTCATTTATTAGATCACAAGCTAACACCAGAGAAGTCTAGGGACCTGTGCAAAGACTCACAGTTAATGGGTAGAATATTCAGTAAGAGAAACATATCTTGACTGAGTCTAATACTCTTTCCATCTCACAAATTTCAGGCTAAACAGATGAGGTAAGTTCTAAACAATGCTTTGATCTTCCTCGATCTGATGAGTCTGTGATACCTCCTGAAGCTCAGTACATTTCTCTGAAATAGTAATACAGTAAAATAAAAAGTCCATTGAAAAAGAATGATTTCCATCCTGCACTTCCCACCCTCATACATGTAGACACACTGCTATATACCTATTTCCTATTTTGAGCATCCACATTCAAGGTGTGGATCAGTTATCCTGTCACTTGCAAGGGTAAGAAAAAAAGTACTTTGAGGTTGACTTTAAAGTGTGAAGAGCTGTATTTAATAGAAAGGTCATAAAAAGATAATCAATAGAAGACCTAGGTTTGAGTCTATATTTGCCACTTAGTTGCTGTAGGACCATGATAGATGTAGTAAAGGTTTCCAGGGCTGATTTCCATATATATAATCAGGAACCACTCTTCATTCATTCCACACATACTTGTGTCTCTGATTCCAGGCATAGCACTAGATGCAAGGGCCATAATGCTGAGTCAAACCAGACCCATTCAGATCATGCTGTCATGGAATTTGTGGTCTTGGAAAGAGTTGAACATGAAAATCATGCAAACAAATGGATGATGATTGGAAGATAAAAAAAATGAGAAAACAATGCTTCCAGTTGGATTTGATGGATGGCTATTGATTAACTCAGTGAAAAAAAGGGAGAAGACAAAAGGAAGTACATTTCAGGAAGAAGCAGCACCTTGTTCAAAGGCCCAGGGGTAGCAGGAAACAGCTAGTTTATAGAAATGGCCACTGGAGAATTTAAAGCATGGGAGTGAGTGCTATAGCATATCTGTGAGATGATATAAAACAAGGCATAGAACATTGCTTTAATTGTTAAAGCACAAGATATAGTAGGTGTAATCGGAAGATAAGAGTGTAAAAATTATTTGAAAGTACACTGCCCCTAACACAAAGACTGTACCGAAACATTCACTGGTACGGTTGAATGACAAGGGTACACTGATAATAAAGAGGGAATGGTTTTTAAAAGCACTAGTGACTTTTTTCAAGTAGAAATGTTTCAGCAGAAAAAAACCAAAGATATAGGTTTACCATGCATAAAAAAGGGCTTGCCTTTAGGGGAAATAAAAACCAGACAGCATGGTTTGCAAGTGATACCTACTGCAGAAGCACCAAGGGATGTCAGCCCAGCATGACGCAGTTCGGGTGAAAACGCAGAACAGCCTTTATCAGCTTGTGCTCAAGTGTAGCTGCTTGGAAACCATTCAAAACCCAGAGTCATAGGTCAAGTCCCAATTACAGAAATTACAAGATGACTTTGTCACAGGTAAAATTTCTTCCACAAAATGAATATTTTACTTTGAACTTGCATGAAAGTTAAAGAAAGTTATCAAGAGAATTGATGGGTCTTTTCGACTTTCTTAAGAACACTGTTGGGGAAGGTACTAATGACTCATAAATGAGGGTGACAGAATGTCAGCTTCAGTAAGGATATTAATTAAAAGAAAATTGACTATGGACTTTTCTGCAGGTTCAGACTGCTAGATGAGACCCAAACCCAAAGGAAGGCAGAAGGTCAAGGTGAAATTCTTTAAGCCAGGAAGTGGATTAAGGTTTTGAACAAGATATATGAAGTTGTAGACCTTGAACGTTTTTACTTATAGGAAACTAAAAAAAAAAAATAACCATCTAAAACTTAAGTGGCAAGGAATTTATAGAAATAACATATCAGACAGCAATCCCATGACTTAATACAGAGTAGACCCATGTAACTTTTCTTTGACAACGTGTAAGGCCAAGTAAATAATGGGAGCAAGGGTATAAAATCTATTTTGACTTTATCATTCCTTTAAATTCTACAATGCATGCAGAACACCATGTAAGAGAAACACTAAACCATACCACAATGAGGTGGGGAGAAATTTATACTTGACACAAGAGTAGCTACACACCAGAATAAATTACCTTAAAAGATTTAAATATGCAAAAATAAAGCCATTCAAAAACTTAGTATGTACTACAAGCTTTAGAAAGGTAAACTGGAATTTTTTGTTTATTTATTTTTTTTATTTTTGAAAAATTCTGAAAGAAAGAGATGCACTTACTATTTCACCTGCAAATGAACACATTTCTGAATATCAAAAGCGTAACCCTCAACAGAGACTAAAAGCAGACTGGGGAAAACACTGGGGGGGGGAACGTGACACTATATTACCATTTTTAGAATAGAACAAGGTCAATAAGCTACCAATGAGGGGGCTAGGTAAAGAATAATAAAGACAGTGGAATTAACACAAATGCCTGCTTGGCTGATGAGGTTTTGCTTATATCATTGCTTTGATACCTATGTGTATTTATTACTTATTGTAATATAAAAGTTAGGTCAAAGCAGCTTAAATTACTGCATGATTATTATCTCAGAGTTGTATGAAGTAGAGATCTAGAAGCAGCTGAGCTGGCTGGAGCATTAGTCATCCGCAGCGTTGATTGGGGTTAGAGGTTCCATTTCCAAGATGGCTCACATGCATGGAGGATGGAAGGGGGCCTCCACCTCACCACACAGACCTCTCCATAAGCTGCTGGAGTACCATGGTTTTTTTAAAGTATTTGTCAGGTGCCCTCAAACTGCTAGAACATTACCCTGGCAAAATCAATTTGAAACAGTAAACCTCATGGTCACAAAGAACCCAAGAAATTGTAATATATTTCAAAACTAAGCAAGATGGGACATGCAAGTTTCAAATTATGCTTTCACCTCTTCACTCCAATATATCAATGAGCACTGTACTAATGGAAATACAAGAACTCTACTCGATAGCTGGAGGGCTGTCAATGGATGTCAAGATACTTCTAACCAATATCAGACCTATGTACAGTATGTCAAAACAAATTGCAAACATGAGAGGTTCCAAACATGATTATTAGTTTTCCAGCTAGGACCAACCCAAGAATCACCCACCAATGCTTGAAAAGCTGAGATTTGAAGTCTTAAAAAAAATTTGTAAATTATTTCAACTCCATCCTATGTACAAAAGATGGTACTAGCCTATCACTCTAGAGTGTGAATTTTACAATCAACAAATGATTATGGAGTATCTGTTAGAGGTCAGGCACCATATTGACTCTTGAATAACAAATATTTTCTTCATAGGAAAAATAGGCAATGAACAGGCAAACAAATAAATAAGCTAAATAAGACTTGTTCTAAGTGACAAAGGGGATAAGCAGAAGGCTGTGACAGACAAGGCTGGGAGGAGAGAAGGGGAATGGGGATAGGATGCCTCTTGGAGATGATATTTAACCTGAGACATAGAGGAGGCAGCCATCTACAAACCCAGGAAAACAGGCTCTGTCCAGTATTTCAGAGTGGCAAGTGGCAAGGCGTGAAAATGCTCTTCAATATCCTTCATGAGTCAGATGGCAATTTGGCTGAATCAAGGAGCCAAGGAAACAGTCCCTCAAAGTAGAAATCAGAGGCAGGGGCCAACCTGTTCTGGATCAGGCTTTATGCTAAATAGAGTGGAAAACCAGCAAAAGGTTTTCATCAGGCAAGCACCAAGGTCAGATTTAAATTGTAGTTTGTGGCATAATCAATTAGATCTGTGTGTGTGTGTGTGTGTGTGTGTGTGTGTGTGTGTGAGAGAGAGAGGGAGAGAGAGAGAGAGAGAGAGAGACAGAGAGAGAGAGAGAGAGAGACAGAGAGAGAGAGAGAGAGAGAGAGAGAGAGAGCTGCTAGGGAGGAAGAACCAGGCAGCCTGATTTGGCCCACACAGGGATTAGACCCTTGCCCTTGTTCATTAGATTAATGCTATTTGCACTGGACTCTGAAATAAATGCAGCTCTTGCTACTGATGGTTAGTTTGTCCTCATTTACTTAAGGTGAAAGGTCTTATCTTTGTGACTCAGTCACAAATCCTGCTGATCCTCCTAATTAAAAAGTTTTCAAACAACTGATATATTGGTTATGATGAGCCCAGAAAAACCAGATAATCCTTCTGCCATCCATCTATATGCTAGGACTTCACTGCCACCATTCTCATCATTACGGGGGGTATTCTTTAGTCTGATTTTCATGACACCATCTGCCATGTTCTTTTCTCAATTTTTTTTTTTTTTCTTAAGGTGACTGCTCGTTGATTATGAATATCATATTTGAGATCTTTTTATGAATAAATCCCAGACAGTGACTCAAGGGGAAAGAGTCATAAAAATGTATTGACTGACAAGTTCTATGGACCACAGACTTAGGAATGCACTAGAGGTTAGCCTTGTTTTACACCAAAATCAATAATGCAAGTAACAATGGAGGTAAAGTGAATATGTGGTCATCTTAGTTTGCAGCAAATTGACTCATTTGAGCATCCTTTCTAAGCCTTATAATTTTTTCATCAGTATAACTGGTTATACGCTTGGAAAGAGTGATTCTGAAATGAAACTCTCTCCACTCACCTTACCGCTATCTATCCGAGACCTTCAAAGCTCTATTTCCTATGAGATAATGTCTCTAATTACTCCAAACACATAATTTATTCACCTTAAGTGAGATCATGTGGGTTTTGGCATGAGACCATTAGAAAACAAGCGTGTATCTTATTTAGTTTTTCATTTACCCTAACCCTCAAATAAATAAATACACACAAACAGAGACAAAGGACTTGGGTGCAAGGAGTTGATTTTGAAGAGACTCTTAGGAAGCAGCAGTTAGGGAATGGGGGAGAGGAGAAAAGCAGAAAAATTCGAAGAAAAAACAGCAGCAGGTGCTGGTACTGGGTGTGGTGCTCAATTCAGTTGGGGGTCAATTCTCAAGGGACTGGGTAGAGTGTACCCAAGAATTTCCTTCTGAAGGTCAAGAGGCCTAGACATTTCTTCCTTTGTCCATTGGCTGAAGTTTTCCCCAGGGCATTAACTCCCCCACAGTTCTATGCTGCCCAAAGGTAGCCTTCGACAGTTTCAGAGGTTTTAGGAAAAGCCTTGAAGCAAAAGTACAGACAAGTTGAAGGCACAGAAGATGGGAGGCAGCCATCTTGCCTGGTAACTGTGCAGCACAAAGGCAGCTGAAATCAGTGGTAGATGGAGGGCATGTGGCTTCGGGTATAAAAAGCGTCTGCTTACGGCACAGAAAGGATGTTGGTAATAATAACGTTGGAGATACAAACAAGCATTTCTCTTAGTATCACAGAAAGACTGGCTCATCATCTGATCAGGATCTGAGAACTGTCCCAGTGTTAAATGAGCCCTCTGTGAGCATTATCTGGGACAATACAGAAGATAAAGACAAAGTGCCAAACTCTCAAGGAGCTTACAATCTTATAGGGATTCTCAACAAACCACAGACACTCATACATTGCTGGTGGGGCTGCAAATTGGTATAACCACTCTGGAAAGCAGCATGGAAGTTTCTCAGAAAACTTTGAGTGGAACCACCATTTGATTCAGTTATGCCCACTCCTCAGTATATACCCAAAGGACTTAGAATCAGTATACTGTAGTGACACGGCCACATCAATGTTTATAGCAACTCAATTCACAATAGCTAAGCTATAGAACAAACCTAGGTGCCCTTCAACAGATGAAATGATAAATGATAATTGTGGTATATATACACAATGGAATATTACTCAGCCATAAAAATAAATTAATTATGGCATTTGCCAGTAAATGGATGGAACTGGAGACTATCATGCTAAGTAAAATAAGACAATCCTCCAAACACCAAAGTCCCAAGGTTCTCTCCGATATTCAGATGCTGACTTATAATCGGCCTACAGGCAGTGGGCTGTGAAGGTTCACTAGATTGGAAAGGGGGAATGGGGGTAAGGCATGGAGGATGACAAAAGGAAAGACAGTAGAATAAACTGGACATAACTTTCCTGTGTTCATATGTGAATACATGAGCAGTGTAACTCCACATACAACCATAAAAATGGGAAGTTATTCTCCACATATGTATGATTATGCCAAGATACATTCTACTGTGATGCATAACTAAAAAGAACAAATAAAATTTTTTTTCTTTAAAAACCAGCCTTAGCAACTTCATGAGGCCTTATGCAACTTAGTGAGACACTGTCTCTAAATAAAATACAAAAAAAAATGGCTGGGGATATGGCTCAGTGGTTCAGTGCCACTGGGTTTAATCCCTGGTACCAAAAAATAAGTAAATACATAAATTAATTAATTAATTTGTCATGACAGTATAAAAACAGTCTTGGTAAAATGAAGTTTACCAGACACATAAATAGAAGATTGAACATAAAACCTATAGAAACTAAGATTTGATTTAGCAGCAGTAAGTCATGTAAAAATTACACACTGGAAACTGGTTTTAGTAGGTAGTAAGCTTAATATAATTTAACAGTGTGCAATGCTATTGTCGAATAAAGCTAATCCCATGTTCCTGGGAGTTTGGTAACTAGAATCAGAGAAGCGATATATTCCAATTTCAGTTTGGGAAGAGAGATGTTTTTATTGACCTCTTTATAGAGTGAAGAGGACACTGAGTTCCTTGTAACCAGAAATGTTTGAGGGGAGGCAGAGCTATGGTCTGGACCATTTATTCACATTTCACAGGATTAACCCCACACTGGAATGTCCTTGTGGTCTGCAGTTGACATCAATGGTCAAAGAGTGAGTGCCTCCCTGGGCACTCAAGTTCAGCCAATGCAACTGTTTCTTATCTGAACACACCAGGGGACTAACTTCTTATTTCCTTTCAGGCCACACCATGGGCAAGCTTGCGCCCACAGATCCTGGTCAGGGAGAAGCAGACTGCGTGGAAATTGCCACACAACAGCAGCAGTTGGTAAAATCTCTCTAATGCGACAAATACCTGAGTTGTCTCAGATGCCTGGCATATTTATGGACCTGACACCAGGGTGGGGAAAGAAAGTGGCTGGTCAGTAGCATATTCACAGGCAAGTGCCATTCCCAGGGTAGGGAAGACCTCTTACGAGACAAGGGCAATCAGGGTAGGCATCTCCAGCATGATGCTGGCTACCCACAAACTGCCTTCTTCTTTTGCCTTTTTTGCAAAGATAGAAGGAACATGGCCACTTATGGAAACTAGAAGCCAGGGCCTCTTTCCTCTCTGTATTTCCTTCCCCAAAGTCTGCTCTGATTTTTTTTTAAAAAAAGGGCCTGAATCACTGACATGGATCTTTTAGACCACTTGAGTGGTGCTATCTCAGGCTCCTCATCTGGAAGTTTTATGCCTTTACAAAGACATGGAGTCCGTCAAAACTACCTAAAATGCTGAATTAAAAAACATTCCAAGTGTGGTAGGAGAAATTATAGTCAACTTTGAGTCAAAAGAAGTATTATCCTTGTGAGTTTCGGGAAACAATCTTCCTCAACTCAGCCATCCTAGCTGTAAAAGGGGAGTAATAAAACCTATCTTGTTACCTTATTTGCTAGTTTCGAGAAGCAAATGAAGTAAGAGACATGAGGAAGAACTTACAAACTATAAAATGCCACACAAATATAAATTAATGAAACAAAGTAAACCCACTAAGTCATCTGATCTTCTTTCAACAACCCCAGGAAATGGACAAGTTATTATTTCCTTTTATTTGGCAAGAGGCAAAATAGAAACTAAAAAGGAACAGAGTATTTGCTTAAAATCCTTCAGCATGGAGGTTTCTCAGAAAACTTGGAATGGATCCAGTAGAACCATAAAGAACAGCCCTTTCCCTGTTCTTTATGGATCCAACAGCTGCCCAGCCCTCTCGCTAGCTCCTCTCCCTTCTTCCTCTACCCCATATTTTATTTACCTGTAGGAAAGAATGTGTACTCTTGAGCTGTCTTAAGCTTCAGCAAGTAGGCTACTCAAGTGAGTTGAGCATCCTGTGTCCCATCCCCTCCCAGCCGGCCACCTGTACTGCAAATGCTTTTGGTTGTTTTCCCCAAATCAGCTTCCATCCTTTTTTGGCAACACACAAGCCCCTTTTCCTCTGACCTCAGGTTGGAGGAGCTAATAGGACAACAACAACAGAAAGACCAGAAGGTGGAAAGAAACAGGGATTGGGACGTCTGACCCCAGGAGCTCTCCCAGTCTCAGCACTGTAGAGCTGATATGGCTGAATCCTCACAAGTTCAACTCTGGTCTAGAGCTCCTTGCACAGTGACAAGTCTCCTGGGACAGCATGGACACCAGGTCCCCAGGCTCACCCTTGCTCATCAGGCCTAAGCAGCATCATGAGTCTCTACCAGTGCTGATCCTTGGCACCTCATTATCTCTCTCTGGGTGCCTCAACCTAGTCCAATCCATCTCTAAGTTATGCTTTCATTCCCTTCACTTAAAATTTTCAGTTATAGCAGGTTGGGTGGTACACACCTGAAATCCCAGCAGCTCGGGAGGCTGAGGCAGGAAGATCATGAGTTCAAAGTCAGCCTCAGCAACTTAGTGAGGCCCTAAGCAACTCAGCGAGATCCTGTCTCTAAGTAAAAAATAAAAAGGGCTGGAGATGTGGCTCAATGGTAAAGAGCCCTGGGTTCAATTCCTGGTACAAAAAAAAAAAAAATGAGAGAGAGAGAGAGAAGAAATTTCAGTTAAGCATGCCTTCTGTTTTCTGTTAGGTTTCTGATGGAGAAACTCCTGTTTTCCAAACTACTTGTTCATAGGCCTCCTGGTACATTTTTACCACCATGTCTCCAATTCTTCTCTGAGCAAGTTCCTCACTTTGTTCAGATTCTACCAACAGGAAACCACAAACCACTTCTTTCTCCCCCCAGGTACTGGGTTGCCGTGGGTCTGCACCTGCCCTTTCCCTGTTCTTTATGGATTCAACAGCTGCCCAGCCCTCTCCCTGGTTCCTCTCCCTTCTTCCTCTATCCCATATTTTATTCACCTGTAGTAAAAAATGTGTACTCTTGAGCTGTCTGCTGTATAATTTGGGTTGAGAAACAGAGCATTAAGGCACTCTTTGTGTACCTCCGGGGAAACACATCCTATTCCAACAGTGTGCTTCTTTAAACTCTAAATTTGTAAACTATCCTATAAACAAAAAGGTAATTTCTGCAGAAAAGGATAAAAAAATTGACCACCCTATCAGTTTTGCCCTCAAGGTTACACCGACTATTCCTGCAATCAAGCCCATTTCTTCATGACTAGATCAAAACTGTTACTGGGCACAAGGGCTTCTAACTATCACCAAGACTGCAATTAATCAGTGGCAATGCTGTTTTCCACCATCAAAATTTACAGCGGACACAGACACAATAGTCATTTGGACCTCCGGGGTGCCTTCTCACTAAAGACCATGAGTTCAGTGGTTACACATAACCTGTAATAATGGCCTTGTCTTCCTAGAGTGTGATTGAAGAGAAAGAAATAAAAATACCCTTAACTCCTTTGCATCCAAAGGCTGACATAAAGTTCAGGATTTTCAGCCCTGTCTCCTCTCCTTGCTGAGAAAAATAATGATCTCTTGATCTTTGATTGTCATTCAAACCATGGGCCCACAAAGCCAGCATCTGTCACCTCATTGGCTTTTTCTTCCTAAATGTACAGCCTGTCACCAAAAGGGAAATGGCACTGCTAGTGAGGCTTTCCAAACTATGTTGGCCATGAAGCAATGATGATAATTACCAACAAAGTAAAACTTGTGCCTAAAATGTTGACTTCACTGGCCTAGAAAATAACTCGTGTTTTTCTACAGTTCGAGAGTCTGAGACTTTGTAAGTTACTTTATGACATTTTAGCTAGTGATCACAGGTACAAATCACCCATGCTCAATAAAGGCAAGATGAAAGTTCAGCTTTCTATAATTAAACCAATAACTTGTTCAGCCTTGGGGCTAGAATTAAATATTAAGGATTTGTTTCTATTGCAATCCTCCACCAAGAATTAAAGAAGCAAATGCTGCTATCACAGACTGACTTCATATCAAGACCTTAATCATATTGAAAATTATTCATGATGAGACTCTTAGACAATGAAATAAGTCATTCTCATCCTCTGCTTGCAATAAACGACTTTCTTCTTCACTATGAGGTTTTGAATAGTGAATCACTTAGATCATTCTTGGTAAGTCAGTCCAAATATTTTCTTTAGATTATGCTGTGGATAATACATGAAATTTAAGGACTTAAAAAAATACTTAAGGAAATATTTTAGCTTAATAAATAAATCCCAACAACCAATCTTGTAACTAATTACCCTTAGCTTTTATTTCCACACTTTTATTTCCACACACTGGTAAAATTCCTTGTGATGGGAAGTTTCATGTGACCCTGTACTAGCTGCTGTCCTCAGTTATTCAATCAAACACTGATCTAGGTATTGCTTTGAAGGTATTTTGTAGATCTGGTTAAAGTCCATGGTCAGTTGACTTTAAATCAATTATTCTAGATAATCTAGGTGGGCCTGACTGAGTCTGTTGAAAGTCCTTAAAAATAGAAATGAAACTTCCCTAAAGAAAAAACTCTTTCTGTGCCTTCAACTCATGCCCTAAAATTAGATTCCCCTTTTTGACAGTCCAACTTAAAGACTTAGGAATTGCTTAGCAGCCTCCACTTGTATAAGCCAATTCCTTACAATATATGTGTGCATCTACCCATCTTACTGGTTCTTTCTCTGGTTATATCCTGACTGATAAATAAGAATAATAATGCCTATCCTGTAGCAGTACTATGAGGATAAAATGAGATCATGCACATGAAAATCATGTTAACACAGAATAAAATCAGGAAGCATATGTAGAATTACCATTTGCTATGACTAACTCAAATCCAGCTAACAACTTCATATAAACACTGTTCTTTCCTAAAAGATCAGACCAAATAATTTTAATTTCCAAATACCTCAAATCCTATTACATGCAATGGCTACTTTGCAATACTGCAAGCTCAGCTTCACAGATTTGAAGACTAAGACAAATTGTCACACACAAAGCCACAAACATCCAGATGTGGTAGTCCCAATGAAACCCAGTGAACTTGAGGCAGAGTGTCTTTGGGGATGGATATCATAGGTCAAGTCTAAAGTGCAGGGGTAAGGTCTATGTTCAAATAGGAATCTGGACAAGGGTGAGATGAAGACAGAGAACGAGTTCAGAGTCAGAGCTGCAGGACTGAAAGTTAAATGAACTTGGTAAGGAAGAGGGAGGGATCTGCTTCCAGACATAGCTCCACTCTCCAGGAGCTGGGCGAAGTGAGGGGCTGTGAAGGAGGGACTCCCGGCCCAAGTGCTAAGCCAAATGAACTTCAGGCTCGGGGGCTCCCATGCTAAGAATCTCATGACAAGTGGCACCTAGTGAGAGACATGGTCACCTAATTCATTTCTTCCTCCAGGTCACACATCTGGGTTATGTGCCCCAGCCTCCCGTGCATTAAGATCTGGGTGTGACACTGGGTTTTCACCAGTGGGAGATAGTGGAAGGGAGTTTTCCATTGGTGGAGCCCACACACACCTTCCCACAATTCCTCCGGCTCTTTGCTCCTCTGGTTGAGTAAAATGGACCCAGCCCTGGGACAGTCTTAAAAGCCACATATGGAAAACAGAAGACTCATGGAAAAAGCCGGAGGCCCTCAATCACTCCTGGGAGGAAAGTCATTCAGAAGAGCTAATCTGACTGAGAATGTCAGATATCAAATCATTAGATTATTAAAAAAAATCAACTTTCATTGTATTCAGCCACTGGTAGTTTGGGGGGAGGTTATCTGCCAGATCAGCCGGCTAACAAAATCTATTACCAAGTTTGGCATGCTGTTGCCACAAAAACTTAAAATGCACAGCATTGGTTTAGGCAGCAGATGGCAACGAAATTGATAGTGGAATCAGAAAAGATAGAAACTCGTGCTCTTTAGTAACAAAACAACCTGGTGCTGCAGGGTATCATCTAAGCCAACCGCCAATTTAGAGGCTTGTAAAAATAAGACGATGGCCACCATTTAAATATTTATGAAGGATTTTCCTCTTTCCTATCTATTTCCCACTCCCCACTTTACATTCTCTCGTCGGACTGCTTATCCCATTGGATGCTCCCACCCTTTTCATGCAAATCCTGTTTTTCCTCAAGGACAGAGCAGGCTTCATATCCTCACAGTACTTCCAGAATTCTTTAACCCATGGTGGTCCTATCCCCTTCTAAATATACTATTTAAATCACGAATTTGGATATTAAATCACTGTCCTGCACTTTCTTGTGATACGCTAGTGAAGCTGTGAACTTGTTTGGGGAGGGATCAAATCACATGGTAACTTTCCCCCACCTTGATCTTGGCAGAGCCTTGAAAGAGCATAGAGTATTGTAAAAACCTATTGTAGTTCACTCTATATTTCGTTATAAGCAACAGTTAGCTGACATGTTGTGCAAGAAAAGATGGTGATATAACACACTTGGAAAGGCAAACAGGTCTTCTGAACACCAGTTCCAAAGGTGTGCCGATGTGGTTGCCTGGACGACTCTAACAAGATACTAAAGCCACACCCAAGCTTCAGGAGACAGAGTTGCATCATCTACTAGCAGTTTCTACGAGGGCATTGGGTAGGGATGTGGCAGCATCAAGTTCTACTGCTTGGTATTATAACTAGTGAGTAGGTATCAAAACCCTCAAGGCTTGTGTAGCCGAACACCTGACAACAGCAGATGTCACATTGGCACCTCATTTTACCTAATATTATATTCTTAATCTTATGTCCCCATATCTTCTGTTTTCCCAGTTTTCTTTATCTCAGTAAATGGCACTTGGTAAATTCAGCTGCTCAAGGGAAAATTCAGGGGTTTGCCCTTGATTATTCATTACCTTTAGTCTCTCTCTCCCAATATCCTGCCAATTCCTCTCTTCCCCGTATCTCTCTGGGTCTTAGGGATGGAACCCAGGGTGCTTTACCAGGAATTACATCCCAGTGCTTCTTATACTTATATTGGCACAGGGTCTCACCAAGGTACCAAGGCTGGCCTTGAACTTGTGATCCTCCTGCCTCAGTCTCCCTAGTAGAGGGGATTACAGGTATGTACCACTACACTTGGCTGACACCCTATCACGTCTGTCTCCAAGATAGAGATTCACTTTGTCCATTTTGTTTCCTCTCCTCCACTTTATCACCATCTCTCAACCAGAATACTGAAATAGACTCTTAACCAAAGTTTAAACTCCTAACTGGTCTCCCTGCTTCTATTCTATGTGAAACAGCAGAATGAATTTTTTAAATCATTAATCAAGTTTTGTCGCTCCAGCACTTGAAACTTCCCAGTAGGCTTGCTTAGCTTTGTCCTTACATTCCAATTTGAACTTCAGAAAGTGGCCTGAACCTGATACAGTTTGCCTTGCCCACCTCTCTCTGACCTCATCTCAAACCAATATCATCCAGAGTCACTGGGCTTCTGCCGTACTCCACTATAAACACATTAGGCATATTCCTCCCTTTCAAATTTTGACATTGAATTTCTTCCATCTGGAATACTGCTGCCTTAGATTTTTGCTGGTACTTTTAGATATTCCAAGTCTATCTTCAATGCCACCTCTTCCATGAAAACTCTCCTGATCAGTTTATAAAATATCCCCCAATCTCACTGTGTTCATCAATGTACCCTGTTCACCTTTGGAATTATTCATTCTTTTTTTTTGTACATTTTATCTTTCTCCCTCACCGCATCATTAGCTCCATAAGAGCAGGGGCCTTTTCCAATGTCTTCCTTGCTATATCCCCAGCACTGTGACCTTCGTCATCTCATTAGCCTTCTCAACCCTTCTGTTCACCATTTTTAAGATAAGGACTTGAGATTCCAAGTTCAATAGAGATAGACTCTAACATTCTTTGCATCTGTGGTTCTAAGGAGAGTTTAGAGCCCAGAGCTTCAAAGATGTTAACATTTCTAAATGCATTTTTTAAATGGAGTCAACCCTCTTGGGCAGCCCAGTGGGGAGGTCATAGCCAGCCAGAAAGAAGGAAGTCGGATAAGTTGAACTCACACAGTTCCTTTGCCATGCCTCTCCACCCCTACTGAAGAGATGCAGATCATTACGTACTCAATGTGTAGTGACTTGTCACCATTAATTGGTGGGTATGAATACCATAAGGAAACAGTACATCTCAGGCTGGACTCAATGACGTCAGCCCTTTGCAGTAAGACAAAGCATTAGGTGTTTGAATCTAAAGCAGTACAAAAAGAAACCCAGAAATTATGTTTTCCCTGCTGGTATAAGTAAACGTTGGTTTCTAGCATTCTCTTAGTTTGAACATTCCCTTAGTTTCTAGGATCTGTGCTAAACACTTTATGTACCTTTATCATTTAATACTTATCATAATCTCACCAGAATAAGCTCTAATATCATCCTTTATGAGTGGGGTAACTTTTATACAGAGAAAAGATGTACATTTCCCAGGTTCTCAGGACTAATAATGATGGATCCTGGATTTGGACTGGAGCTGATCTCATTCTGAACCCTGTGATCTTAGCTACAAAGTAAGGCTGCCCGTGTCTTATTATGATGATTTAATCACATAATCACAACTCCTTTTATTGAAATGTTTTCCATTCCTCTAGTCTGAGCCAAAATTCAATTTATTCCATGAAGCCTTTCCTAGCTCTCCATACAGACCCACTCTGCACTCACCATAGGGAACAAATCACTTGAGGAAAGAAGATCACTAACTAAATGTCATTGAACACATCCTATATGTAAGGCACTGTAATGGACAAAAGCTTCTGTTAATCTCACAAATGTCCTGTGAAACAAGCATTAGTATCTTCTTTGGAAGTTAAATGACTTGAGAAAGGTAGCAGAATCAGACTTCAAAGGAACAGAATCAGACTTTAAACCAGGGTCTGCCTGATTATCAAGCTGAAAGCATTTCTTCAAAGTTGCTATGAGATCTTCATTATACCCCAGAAATAAATCCATATGTTATAAACCCTGATAAGATCATGTAGCTCTTCTTTATTTTTGTAGTTCTTTTGCCAGTTATAATTTCACACATATTTGTATGATTAATTTAACTTTCTTTTTAGGCCTAATTCCATGAGGAAATTACCATATTTCTTTAGCTCTGCTAAATCCCTAGCACTTGGCCAATTTAGGAGTCATGGACCTAAACAAATATGTTTTAATAACTAAATTAACTGTGTACCTTTTATTGTCACATATTTAATATCTAAATACAGCCCATCCTTGCTAGACTGTAAGTTCCCTGAGGCAGGTCACCTGCCTAATTTATACGCGTCCCCCAGAATGTCCTGTACATCACAGAAACTCACTAAGCATTTATTAAATGACTTTGCTTATGAGTCTGTATCATTTGAATTCCAATATTAGCCAACGCTTCTAGGTGGGCACTGGATAAAACCATAGAGTGAGGGACTGGGACTGTATCATTGGTAAAATGCCTGCCTTGCATGGGTGAGGCACTGGGTTTGATCCTCACACCCCATAAAATTAAATAAATAAAGATATTGTGTCCATCAACAACTAAATAATACTTTTTAAAAAATCATAGAGTAAGAAGGCCACATCATTCCTGTACAGAAGTTTGTATTCTAACCGTTATAAGCCTGAAAATTAGGAGAAAAGAGCTGAAACATGAAACTCATATTGCACAATCAGAGCAGGTCAGAACAGCATAAGTCCTGCTGCTATTGTTAGGAACATCTCATTGCATGAGAGGAAAGATGTGTTTCTCACACTGCATAGACATTGCAGGCTGGCAGAGGGGGTCACTCTGTGCCATCCTACTTCTGGGACTCAAGCTAACAGTGTCACTCATTGAAATGCTGGAAGAAAATGGAGCAAGGCAAATCGTGAACAGCTGTGAAAGCTTCCACCTGTAGGTGGCTGACTCCGTCATGTTTGAGGAGGTGAGCAGTGCCCTCCCACTCCACAGCAGGAGTGGAAGCCAGAACATTGGGTGGGTGACACTCGTGACCTCCACAATAAAAGATTGCTTAGAAGGAATCATTGAGAAGTGATCCATTTAGAACCCGGCAAAAAATAGAACCAAAGCAATATATTGTTTCTAAACCACTAAGATTGGTCATCTTTCCCTCAGCTCTTGAACAGTGGCTCTCTGGGCATGAGTGTCCTTGTCTGGAAAATGGGGAGTGAGGGATAGAATTTTAGAGCTATGAAAATGTGATGATATATATAAAATCGCCCATTTCAGGGTGTGACACCATTTATTCCTAATTATTAGTCTTTTGGGAAATAAGTATTGTCTTTGAGACACAGGATATACTAATTCCTCTGGTTATTGAGATAAAACTACCTGCTCACTTTCTAAGTTTGATGATTTTATTTTGTTGATATTAATGATCACCTACTTTCAATAACAGAACTCAGATAGTTTGGAAAGAGATAAATTTACCATATTCTAAGGCACAGAAGATTCGGGGAAGGAAGGAAGTAGAAGAAAACTGTTAAAACAACTGGAAACCACCTGTCCGTCCCAGGTCAACCCAAGCACCTACGTATGGTAACTGTTCACATTACCCCAATTCCTCTATCCTTCTGCTCCATCCCCTATCTTCACAGCCCTCCTGTGCACGGGGGCTCTGTGTAGGACCAAAGCTGTGCATATTACCAAGGCTTCTTCTATAGCCTCGGGAGCAGCAGCAAGAAGCAAGGGTTCTTGCTGAAGATGCACAGGGACACTGCTGTCCTGCCATCCTTGCTCAACCACGTGTGTGATTCAGGAGTTTTAAAGGGCAAATAGTCCCAAATTAGATACTACTACATTCCCACTCCTATCCATAAGTCCATAGGAATGTTCTCAGGATAAAGGAAGCATGGGTTCAAGTTGTGATCTTTTTAAATAGATGTAACGTGTAAATACCTATGAAAGAGGAAGCACCCCAGTCTTTTCTTCCCTCACATTCTCACTGAGAGTCCTCAAGGAAGCCAGGAAAGTAGGCTATATCTGCTAGTGATGGCAGAAGTCGGGCAATCAAAGACCACTGCTTTCATGTTCTTCTCTGTCTTCTCTACCTTTTTGGGGGGGTGGGGGGAGGCAGCACCAGGGATTGAATCCAAGGGTGCTTAACCACGGAGCCATATCTGCAACCCTTTTATTTTATGCTTTTTTAAAAATTTTGAGATAGGGCATCATTAATTCCTTAAGGCCTTGCCAAGTGGCTAAGGCTGGCTTTGAACTTAGGATCCTGCTGCCTCAGCCTCCTGAGTCACTGGGATTGCAGGCATGTGCCACCATGCTGGCTTCCTCTTTATGCTAATGGAATGAGAGGAATGGAGACTGGCTCCCACCGAGAAGAGACCTGGCCTTATGGCTTCATTTTCCTTCCTTCTATCCCTGCAGTATAACTAGTAAAATGGCCCAAAAGTGAGTTCAATACTGAACTTAGTATAATGAGTGACACAGAACAAAAGAGAACCAACTAACCACCATGTGGCACTTTAATTTAGAAAATGTTTTTGATCTGTCTCAGTCATCTGCATAGCAACCTGTATTTGTTTCCCAGGGCTGCCCTATAAAAATTCCACTAACTGGTTGGCTTCAAATGATAGAAATGTATTCTCTCCTATTTCTGAAGAATGAGAAGTCCAAGATAAAAGCACCGGAAAATTTGGTTTCCTGATTTATAGATGGTTCTTCTTTGCTGTGTTCTCCCAGGGCAGCCCTCTGGGGGACCCCATTCATGAGGGGACCCCCACAACCCATTCACCTCCCAAAGACCATACTTGCTAACATCATCATCGTAGGGCCTAGAACTTGAACCTGTGAATTTGGGGGTGGACACAAACATTCAGACCACAGCAAAAGGGTGGTAAGTATCCTCCTCTTCCTGGAAATGACCTGTGAGTCAGAGCTAGCTCTCTGGTCTGGACACACAAGCTTGTTCCTCCTCCTATCAGATGATTCTCAGAGAAAGTGCAGCTCCTGGATACTTGCAGGGACACTACTTTAACACCAAACTACTGGGGAAGCAAACGTGCTCCCCTTCAAATGCAAAATTCTTAATCTAGATGCTGATTTGAAAACACTGCTTAATAATCCATTATTTCATTGGCACCTGTAGTCTTCTGTTTTTGCACATAAAATCTGCTTCTTGCTGTACTACTGAGAGACAGGCTGAAAAATTATTATTTGAAAAATGAGAAAACAAGGATCAAAAAGGCCCAGAGAAATGCACAAATTTGCAATACAGTCAGTTTCAAAGTTAGGCTAGAATCCTGGAATCTCTTCTTCCTCTGAAAAGCCTCCATTACCCTCCTCTGGCCTCGGTGACATAACCTTGGAAATTGGAGAAAGAGTAGAGACATCCATAGGATTTCAGAGCTGGAAGGAAATTAATCGTATTTCATACAGAAGAGAGAATGGAGGACAAACAACTCCCAAGACACATACTAAAATATTGAACAATTGTCACTGCCCCCACACAATCTGTGTCAGTTAATGATTTCACCTTTCTGGGCCTGGGAAATTTGAAATATGCATAAGCTTAGGGGAAAAATAACAGCTATGAAATCCTTCCAACAAAAAGTAAAAGCTACATCATAATCACTGGCTCTGAAGTAATTTGGAAGCCCTACAGTCCCTATTCTGCAGGTTAAAAATGGCCATCCTTCACGAGATTAGTCTCTACCAAATCAATTTCCAAAACAATGAATAGTAACACACTCAAAAGAGGAGTGTCTGAGAAATAATAAAGACCGATAAAATGAATCACATCAGAGAAAACTCAAGCATGACCTTTTGAGCAATACCATTTATTTAGTTGATGCTCTGTAAGATAAATAACTTTAAAATAAATGAACACGGACCAGTAGTGATAAAAAGACTGTATATGAGCATAATTTCAACACAGATCCCTAGATTAGTTTTCAAAGCAATCACACCTTCCCCTGAAATAGCACAGCTTCATTTTAAAGAATGTATCACATAAATGAAAAAAAAAAAAAGCAATGTTTTAAAATTTCAATGCGGGGTCCAGTAATAATCAAAGAAAACTGAAAATTAGTAGAAACTGAAAAATTTGTTGACTGTAGCAAACAATCCCATGATGATCCACCACCTTGTCAAATAACATTTCTTTTATTGGAGCTCTAGCATCTGTTTGAAATCTGTCCAAAATGCCATAGCAAACAGTTCAATGTTTTATTCAGGTATATGTTTTTGTACCTGATTTTAAAGAATCTTTACCCTCTGCCCTCCATTTATCTGTCACAGTCTCTTAGCATCAAGAACATGCCTCTTCCTGGCGTCATGTATTATTTATAAGATACATCATGCCCAACGCAGATAATGCACTGAAGGCCTGTCATCTCTATACTCAACCTTCTTGACCCAGAATCCCAGAGAAACTGATAAATAAGCAACTAGAGCAACAATAGCAGTGACAATAATGATACTACTTAGCAAGTACTGAGCTTTTGCTTTGTTCCAGGCATCACATTAAGGGTTGTATGCATAATGTTATTTCATCTGCACAACTGCTATACAAATATTTTAATTATCCAAATTTCACTCGGAAGAAAATTGAGACTCAGAAAAATCCTCAAGACCACACAACTGGCATACCCTCAGATCTTCCTGATCCCATTGCCTTAGGAACAGAATTAACCAATACACTGGGAGGCTTCCATAGCCACCTCTTCTCAGGACCTGCGGGCGAAACAGATACTGCAGAGGAATGATGTCCCTTTCTTCACCCTTTCTTCATGCCCTCCTGCTAACCTGCAGACTGAACACAGCAACAAAGAATTGGGAATGGGTGGAAAGTGTCATGGTGTGTGCCATCGACATAAAAAGAAATGAAAAAAATATGAAAAGGAGAAAAACAAGTACAGACAAAATTAGAAAAACAATGTTAGCTCAATTTTATGAAGTGTTTACTAAATTCTAGATACTCTACTGAATTATTTTCCTGTGTTAATGAGCTGACTCCTCATGATAGCTGTAATTATTTACCAATATTCTGTATCTCAGAATGCTGGAATAGGCCTTGCTGTGTTATTTCAAGGGGTTGGCAAGAATGGATTCCTTCCTGCAGGCTCTAAGGGAGAATCCATTTTTTCACCTCCCCGGATCTCCACATCCCGGGGTTCTTACCCTCATCCTCTGTCTTCAAAGCTAGCAACATCAGACCAACTCTTCCTCATGCAATCATCTCTTTATTTTTTTCAGTTTCCTCTTACACTTTTAAGGACTCTTGTCCATATACTGGGCTTGTTCCTATAATCCAGGATACCTGTTTTATTTGGTGGGCTGAGTAGTAATCTTAATTTCATCTGCAATATTAACTTTCCTTTGCCATGTAACCTAACACCTTGACAGGTCTGGGGGATTATGATATAGACGTCTTTGGGGTGCATTATTCTGTATACCATAGTCTGCCTTCTGACCTCCCCAAAATTCACATCTGTCCCAAGCTATAAATTCAATCATTCCCTTTATACAAGGATTATCTGAACTTTTTCTATTGGAGCCCCTGCCATCAAAACTCAGAAGCCAAGTCAATTCATTTGGTATAAAATAAACCAGAAGTTTAAATACTAAGATACTAACTGTGTTTACCTCTGAATAGTGGAATTAGGAGTGCTTTTGGTTTCCCTCTTACCATGTGTTCCATAATTTGTTATAACAAGCATGAATAGCTTCCATACTCAGCAAAAGTTATTAAAAAATAAAATAAGTCCAAATGAGAGCCAATAGAGGAATGTGCAGAGTAGTGAGGGAGCAATCAGAGTCGCACCACCAGCTTCCATGAGGAAGGGAGAGTACCAAAAGCCCTCACTTGAGAATGGGTTTGCCAGGTGGACAAAGGGTGGAGTCTTGTAAGCCAACCCAGACAAAAATGGTGTCTGGGAGATAAACTGCAGGGGCTGGAGGTTGGTTATTGATGCAGTTTTTCCTCCCCTGGCTGTCAGTCACTGCAGCCAGCGTGAGTCAGGGGAGGACAGTGGCTCACAATGTGAGGCTTAGATCTGATGGAAACCACAGGAGGATCCAAGGCCAGTGACGCACAGAGGTATGACAAAGGCCAAACTTGTAGATTTGTGCAAAACAGAAGAAAGAGCACAGAGAAGCAAGTTCAAGTCCTGCCTTCACAATTTACAACTGTGCTAACTTGGGCCACTGTGGTCACCTCTCCAGCTCTCCATTTCCATAACTCTAAAACATCAATGAGACTGTCATCCTATGCTCCACACGGGTGTCATGGGAACAAATTACACAGTGTGTGTGAAGAGAACTTACTAAACTACACAGGGTCATCATGGAGGAGGAGGGAGGAATCTGTGACCAATAAAGTAGAAGCTAAAGTGGCCCAGTGGGGTGAGGAGTGGGGCGAGGAGGGAAGTTGCAGGTGAGTAGCAGGTAGACCTGCATGTGACTAACTGCTGAGGACAGATAACTTCAAAGATATCAACATGGAGAAGCTGATTAACTTGTCTCAAATTACACAACAATAAATGGTGGGGTTGGAACCTTTTGGCTGGGCTGGGCTGTGGTGTGGCTCAGTGGGAGAGCACCTGCCCAACAAACTGGACGCACTGGGTTCAATCCCTAGCCCCACAAAATGAATTCCTTGAACCCTCTGGCTTCAAATTCTGTACTCTTTTCTCTGTATCACTTTATGAAACAAGAAATTCAAGGGTTTGAGTGGCAGAGTAAGAATTAGAGACTAGATCTATAAATAAGTATAATGGGATGTTTTCTCTGTTGTAAGCACTTTGTATAAAATAGTTCACTAAATTTCCCCCATATCATATAAAATAATCGTCCCCATCTTTATAGAGGAGGATACTGAGGCATCAAGAAATTAAAGGTAACACAAGACCACAGAGATAGGAGATGCTCAAGCCAAGATTCAAATCCAGGATGTCACCAGAACTTGTATTCACAAACACCAGGTTACACTGTTCATGAGCAGGTGTGCACACACAAGCTTTCTGCCAGACTGCCCCACACCTACATCCATTATAATATATATAACAAGTGCTCTTGAAATATTTGTTAAGTTCAGAAAATGCTTTGTGCTGTAGGATTATCTTGGATCATGGTACAAAATGAAGTTAGAGGAAGAAGTGGACATTCTGGGTAACTGGGTATGGAAAACCCACATCCAGAAGGGACAATTAAAATGGCCAAGGAGGGGTATGATAAAGAAGGTGTCGAGGTTCAAGAAACCAAGGGGAACAGGTGGATCCTTCCAGGATGGGGAGGGAGATTGGGTGGGTTAAAGGGAACCCAAGGCCAAGGAAAAGGAGGGATTGAGGAATCACATAGGAGATGAGTTTCTAGAGATAACATGGCAACTTAGTATCTCTAATTATACAAAAGAAAATACAAAACTGAAGAAAATGGGATTGTTGGAAACAAATTGGGTCAAGCATGGTTCCTCAAAAGACACTCTAGTAGAAGATAAGTTTTCAACACATATTCAAAAAAGATTTAAGCAAAAAACACTCAGTAATTCTAACCATTGACCCAGTGCCCCTTTACCAGGCAGTCAGGTTTAGCTATTTGCTTTAATTCTGCATTTTATTTTCAATTTATGAGATGTAAATCTGGGAGGCTTTGTTGGAAACCAAGGAGGTAAGATTACTCTAGCAATTACTCCCTAATAATATATGACTGCACTTGACAAAATAGGTAAATAAAAATGCTTTTCTTTTTACTAGAGAGGGAGCTGTAAAGAGGGTATTTAGGACAACATATTGGAAAGACTGGTTTCTCTGAGTATATACTACACTTATATGAGCCATTTCTAAAGGCCTCTAGAAAAATTCCATGTTATGGTGTGAATATGAGGTGTCCCCCAAAAGCTCAAGTGTGAGACAATACAAGAAGGTTTAGAGAAGAAATGATTGGGTCATGAGAGCCTTAACCCAGTAAACTAATCCCCTGATGGGATTAACTGCATGGTAACTAAAGGAAGGTAGGGTGTGGCTGGAGGGGGTCAGTCATTGGGGGCATGCCTTTGGTGTATATGTTTTGTATCTGGCGAGAAGAGATCTCTCTCTGCTTTCTGATATCACGTGAGCCGCATCCCTCCACCACACTCTCCCGCCATATTTTTCTGCCTCACCTTGAGCCCTGAGGAATGGAGCCTGCTCTATGTAGACTGAGAACTCTGTACCATGAGCTCCCAAATAAACTTTTCCTTCTCTAAAATTGTTTTTGTCAGATCTCTAAGTCACAGCCACAAGAAAGCTGACTAAAACATCCCACAAATATACTCGTGTTAAAATCAAATGGAAAGGCAGCACTGAGTCCTCCAAAGAACTCTAGCCTGTCAAATTCAACAAGACACAAAGAGGGACAGACAATGCCACTCGGTAGGAGAGTCACATTGCCTTCACCGGAGCACCCAACATAACATGGTTTGCCATCTGAGGTTCCTAGAAAGCAGTGTACTTTCTCTACACAGTTGCCCACTTCAACTGCCCCTTCTATTTTCTGCAGGAAATCAGGCCCTTGGAAATGGCCATTCTGGCAAGGAACCCATAAGTCCTCCACCATCTTCTTTTAGACACTTCAAAGGGCAACTCCATGATACTGAAAAAGATGGTGGAAATAGTTTTGGGTAAGACTGACCGCACAGAACTCTTCAAGCTCTACAAGTATTTCAGCAAAATAAAGAAGTAACATTGTTATCTGCCCCAAAGTCACTCATTTGTTTTATTCAACAAACTTACCTCTTACTGGGTGGCAGCCACTGTGGCTATAGAATCAAATCAGTGAGCAAAAATGGAAGCAACTCCTTCAGTGAATTCTAGTATGGAGGGAAGACAGGCATTTGTGTAATACTCAAATAAATATAAAACAGAAATTATCATTGTTTTATGAATTTAAAAGACATCTCTGTGGAAATACTTTTGAACCAAGCTCTGGTAAGTAAGTCACAGGACGTCAGGGCATGGTAGGAGTGGAGTACTAGATAAGAAGAGTCTTCCTAGAAAAGGAAAGACCGTGTGCAATGGCTTTGTAGCCAAAAACACCAAGCTATATTCAAAGTGCAGGTTCCTGGAGCCCAGAAAGAATGGGGGGCTGGGGCATGAGCTGAGGCTGGAAGGAAGACATCGTCAAACCATGCCAAATAGAGGACTGGGGTTCTTCCAAAGCAGTAGGAAGGCACTGAAGAGGTTGGTAGAGAAGGCCTGAGATGCATCAGATTCACATTGTAAAAAATCCTCCTGGCTGCTCAATGGTAAACAAATTGGTAGAGGCAAAAGAGCGTGACAGAGCAAAAGAGGTGGGGTTAGGATAGAGACTAAGGGGTTTCTGAACTTCCATGATCCCATGTGTACACACAGTATCTAGACGGAGCAGTGGATGGCAGTCATTTAATCCCGTGTTTGCTCATACAGAAGAGCACTGTATGGTGCTTGTCAGGACACAGGCTGGTAAAAGTACTAACAGTTCAGCCAGGATTTCTGGTTTTGAATCCCAGAAATGTCACTGTGCACACTTGTACAAGTTTTATAATCTCTCTGCCTCAGTGTTCTTTTGCCTATAAAATGAGATGATAGTGCTACAGGTTCCCAAAATCATTAGGGCCTCAGGTTTCTTAAAAACCATAACTTTTGGACTTTTAAAAGGTGTGATATTACACTAACTATTCTGTTAACACTTCCTGCAGAGTCTTGGGCAAGATCTCATAATCAAACACATTAATATGTTTTGAAGCAAAATGTATGATCACAAACACTATGTGGGCTAAATAAAGATCATAATAAATAGACTCATGTCACTTCAGATCAGGTTTTGCCATCAAATGAGTTTGCCTCAAAGTTTCTTTAGATTATATTTTTTTCAGAATCTTTGGAAATTCAGCATTGCAAGTAAGGGACTATGAACCTATAGGATCTCCTTCCTAGAGTTTCTAGGAGGAATAACTTAGTCATTTTTGAGTTCCTTGGACCAGTGCCTATAGTAAATGCTATAGAAGCATCTGCAGAAGAAGTAAAGCTCTTGTGCACCAACTACTGGCTGTATGAACTTAGAAATTACTCATCTGTCAAACGAAAGACATGGTAGGATGACCTCTGAGGTCCGTCCATTCTCAAGTTACCAAGACACTGGAGTACCCTGAGGAATGTCTATTTCCATCTCTTTGTGGAGAAGTCAGAGGAGGACCCTGAATGCACTCCTGACCCTGTAGTGATGATACCACAGCAATTTCACATCCTGCCCTCCCACGGCTTCTGTCCCACTAGTCGGTACAGTTAAAATCAGACCCTACTCTGTATTTACTTCTCCTGTAAGGCCATTTAACTGTCATCCTCCTGAACCTCAGCCTGAACAGTCTTGGCGTCCCTCATGGTACCAGGCAGCCCTTGAATTCTAGTCACCAATATGTATCACCAGGCTCCCAGAAAGAAAGACCTCTTGGGCCAAGCACAACCTGAGCCCAGGAAATGGAAACCAGTAGCTATTCTCACTGTGCTTTCTATCAAAGGCACCAAGGGTCGGGGCAAAGGTAGCATCAAGGAGTCTAGCCACAAGACTTTGAGAAAGTCAGACACTTAACTGTGCAGAACCTTCTTGGTTTCCTTAAGTGCAATGTCAGGATAATAATAATAACAACAGAACCCATTCTGCCTTCTTCATGAAGCTGCTATGAGCACCACACAAGGTATAATGTTAATAAAAGCAAACTTATAGATTGTGGTTTATTATTATCATCATCTGTTGCCTTACCACTGAAGTTCTTTCTGTAAGGAAAGATGTTCTAGTTATATGTAGTGTCCTGGGAAAAGAAAAATCTGCCTTTTAATGCTTTATTAAAGAAAGAAATGAACACAAATTGAGGCCTTGCCACAGACCAGTCACTATTCTAGATTCTTTTCCATGTATGTTATCACTCAATCACAAAACTTGCTTTTGTGGACAAAGTCATAATATGCTTCATGAAGTCAGGGACTCAGAGACAGAATCCAGGTGATGAAATGCATGTCTTTAACCACTGTGCTCTGGACTCTCTGTGGTCCTGAGACTCTGCCACAGATTTTTAATGAGCAAGTGCTAAGTGTCTTTGCTCAGATCATTTCTTCAAACTATTTCATCTGGAAGAAAGACAAAACAACATGGGACACAACAAAAAGTGGTGGGCATCATTAAACCAGTGTCCAAAAGGAAGCACAGAGGAAGAGGCACCTAATGGTCATTTGCCATGTGGAAATGAAAAGGTAGCTGAACCCTGGTACAGCTCTCTGCCCTCCCCCACAAGTCTTCCCAGTAGCTCTGAGTTGGATATGTCAAGTTCTACAGCAGAAGGAAAATCAGCTCCTATGTGCCCAGCCTCACAATTCCCCACTCCATGTCAGAGGTACTGGGGAAAGCGACCTTACAGATCTAATAGTTTCTGCCACATTTCAGACGCTGTTTTTCACTGCTTTTTGCTTCTTTGGGCTACAATGAGACAGAGAAGCAATTACCTCTCTGTCTTTTCATCTCGACGCCATCCTTCACTGGCCTAGAAAGAAGAGGAAATGGGAATGGGAAACTAAAACCAAAGACCTAGAACCTGAAGACGATGTACAAAGTGTTTAATTCAATGAGATTTGCATGGAAATCTGCAGTTAAAGTTTCTATCCTCCTCCGTTTCTTAGAAAAACTTAATTGCATCTGACTAAGGCAGGATGATTTTAAAATATAACACATTTAAGGTTCAGGGAGCCTAATGTATCTATATGTTGCATTTATAGAGTGATGTGCACTTAATAAAGCATATTTCATACATCATCTCATTTATTTCCTAATGTAGTGCTAATTCTTAAAGCAATCATTTGAATTTCTAATTTAAGAGGATTTGAGAGGGAAAAAAATAGATCATTTTGAGTGCCCACCAAGTGCTTGCCATTGTACTGAGTGATTTGTATTCATTATCTTTAGTTCTTCCAACAACTCAGCAAGGAAGGCACATAAGTCAGAATCCCAGCAGAGTTTAAAATCTCCCAAGGACTGCAGAAGTAGCCGAAGTGATTATCAAAACTCAGGAACTCAGAGAAGGTAGAAAATGGCAGCAGGAGCTATGGCCTCCCGTGAAGTGAAGGAGCCAACCGTTGTGATACAATAGGGAGAAAACCAGGAGCGTAGACACTGGGAACCCACTGAGCACCAGGCCTCTGATTACTGCTTCCCTTTCTCTCTCTCCCCTCTACTGGCTGAACACAATTGGAACAGGAGGTCCAGGGATCCCAGGGAGGCAACCCTTTAGCCTCATGACCACAGAGGTAGGAAGGGGTAAAAGCATATCTGGAAAAGAAACACAGTCCCCTCCTCCTCTAACACCAACCCTCTTCATCTATTTTTATCTTTCTTCCACTTGAAAAAATGCCAGATCCAGATGAGATGATGTCAATTGATTCCTCTTCCCAAATGACATCTAAAACAAGTGACTACCATGTTCTCACAAATATGAGACGAATAAAAGGGAAGGAGGGGTAATATAAGGACTAAAGTGATAAGCATAGCAGCCAGCCTTCCTCCACCACTATTGCATGCTCCCCATACCCTTGACCTGCTTCTCCACTGGACAGCATTATTTACTGATAAGGTAACCCTAGTCTTTATTTCTGAAGGATCTCAATTCTTGGGCAATTTTGTCATTATTGCATTACTGTAGTTGCCCACCACCTAGGACAGTTGGGCAGAGTACCGCAGGCCCACAGTAAGTTCCAGATATCATCCTTTTTGTACCCACTGAATAGCAATAACCCATTTCCCCCTGTCAATCAGGATCTGCCCCTGAGTAAAGTGACCCCTTGTCTGTATAATAGGTCAGCAACACAAATATTTCCAAATGGCCAGGAGCAGATTCAATCTCCAGTTTACCAGAACCATGCTTCTGTCTCTTTTGGAAGCATTTTTTCTTAGGGCATTAGATCTTCAGCAGTTCTTCCGACAGGTTATTTGGTGTGTTTGTAAGTCAGGCCACTCCTATCTTTATTCTAGTTTCCCAGACCTGACCATAAGGCATGGCACCATATTTGGGCCATTAAGGCTTATATACCACACCATGGAGCATCCATCCTCACTGTCCAAACTCAACCTGAAATAAGGGCCAAAGATGCCCATTGACTTGGTGAATAGATTTTTCTCAAAGAACACAGAACAGAGTAGAGATGAATGAAGAATACAACCAGAAGATAGAGGCATCCAGCTCTACATATGTTAAATCCCTTATTTTTTAGTAAAAGAAACTAAGACTCCAAAAGGCAGAATCGTTTGCCTGAGGTCACACAGCTAGATGAGGAACCGGAGACTCAAATCTTTATTCTAATGCTGATGTTCTTATTTAAGATGCTAACACTATGTGGAAGAAGAGAAAACCTCTCAACTTCCAGTCAAGGAGAATTAGGTTCATCTGAGATGCAAACCAATTACCAGCTTAAAACACTTCCTTACATTGGTAAGTGAAAATCCAAAGTTCCCTCCTGTGGTCACCAAAATTAAATCTTAAAGATTTTGATGAGCAAGGAATTCAAAGAGCTCTATTATCTTGCTCAGAGGAAGGTGTTCTTAAAAGATGGCTTCACCCCTAATCATCAGCCTCCACAATCAGTCTCTAGTACAGAGACATCTAATGGGAATATAATGTGATCTATATTAGTAATTTCAAATTGTCTAGTGTCCACTCTTTAAAAGGCAAAAAGAAAAAGATAAAGTTAATTTTAATAATGTACTTGAACCGAATACATTCAAAATATGGTGATGTGCTACCTAGTGGCCTTTTGTTTGTTTTGTAAAGCTGGGCCACTTCAATGTTTTTTTACAACTTAATAAAAAAAGAGAAGTTCTCTGGATCATTGCAGATATGTGTAAAGATGTGTGGAAGCACTTAGAAATATTAGTCGAAATGGAAGTTTTACTGAATGATTTGTAGTCTCCAATGATTATAGGAGGTTACTTGTCTGAAACTGCTATCGAATCTGCATTTATACATTCATCATTTTTTGGATTATTGGTAATAACATCCAAAGTTGTAGGCACTGGGGACTCGGCAATATTTTTCACACCCAGAAGTAGCAGGCAAATGGTGGCTTTCAGTTCAGAATGGGTTACATGAGCCTTCTTGAGATGTAAGCCCATTGGTCTGATGAATCTTTAATTTTTATCATAAAGCTGTCTCCAACAAGACAAGATTCAGTAGCCATCGTTTTCCATACTTTCTTTCCTCTCTTTCTTTTACTTACGTATTTTTGTATCTTTGAATGTTCATGAGGCCCTAAACCTTCCTCTTTTCTATTTTTCTTTTCATGTTAATCCAAACTGTATCCATAGCATTTAGGTATAATTCAAGATAATCATTTTGTGACATGGTAAAAGACAAAGAACTTCAAGGTAACACTCCAGGGTATAAATATGCTTTCAGTTTTGAGGTTTCAGAGGTCATCAGCTGACTCTTTCCAAAACAGGAAAGTCATAGTGACAGTTTGATCACCAAGGGACCTCATATATAATGGGGATCCTGCAAGATTATATCACCTTGTAACGTATGCTCCGTCACGTTCACACAACAACAGGATTGCCCAACAACACATTTCTCAGTACTTATTCCTGCTGTTATGCAACACATAATGTATTACCATCTTGGCAGGTAATCAATATAAAAATATTCATGGGAATTTTACATCCTATATTTTATGCTAAATCTTCAAAATCTATCATGTTTTATAGTTAGAACCTCTCTATTCAGACTTGCCATATTTTAAGTGCTCAATAGCTGCATGTCGCTCACAGCTAGCTTATTGGACAACATCTTTCAAGACACAAGAGGCCCTCTATTTGATGTGTGGAGTTAGTCCTGCACTGGGGCCTGAGCTTCTGCGTGGGTCTCACATTTTAATTAATTCTGCACTGGGCCACACAAATTATGTAGCCAGCCCTGTGGGCAAGCATGCATCCCTTCCCCTTGCATCTACCTATGGCACACATTATTGATTGCATATGGCACTGTTTCCCGCTAAAGCCAAATAAGAATTTGGGAATCTTTCTCAAAGTAGCACTGCAAAAAGCAATCCAAGCAGGCATATGAGTTAAATATGTGGATACCCCCCAAACAAACCATGCACATAGAGGGGTACTGTCATTCCAGGAAAAGAAAAATAACAGCTGGTGTGTGCCAGGGTACTGAATAGTTCAAGCTGCTGAATACACCATCCTATCTCACATATCAAACAATATAACAAGAGTTAGTTTGACAAACCAGGTAACTAGACTCACATCAGTTGTTTGTGTCATTGGTTACAGAAATGACTCATGATTTAGAGCTCTTTTTCACTCTATTAGAGCAAAATATTTTAAAAGATATAAAATGCAATAAGGTAATCAATACTTACAGGGAGATTATTATGTACTAGATGCTATTTTACTTTCTAAGTTTCATTTGCCTATATTAACGCACTTAATCTGTCCAAAACCCCTGTGTACTGTGGTTATCTCATTTCTATGGATGAGGAAGCTACCAGTACATAGCTCACAGTCATCAGCCTGTCAATAGCAGAACCCCCCAAAGGGAAGATCCAGTGTTTGTACTCTTAAATCTCTTCAAGGAGACTCTGCCGAAGGTGTCTGTCAAAAATGCAGCCATGTTTTTCCAAAGTGCTGTGTATGGATGGGTTTCTTGTACACACAGGGAGAATGTCCTCCTCCATGTGATTTTTTTTTTTTTGCCATTTGGACCCCAGAGCAGTTCTACTAGAGCTACCTTGTAATCCCTAATGAGCAATTTGCACTCCTTTCATCGCTTCCCACACTAACCACAGGCGTGCAAACTCAGTCCAAGAAGTAATGGTAGTCATGACACCAGCTCAGAAGGCTAAAGTACCATGTATGCCAGTTTTATTAATATTCCTTATTCAATCCTTAAAACCACACTAGAATCCTTGAGCTGGAAGGGTCCTTAGAGATCATCTAATCCAGGGATAATAAAAAGTCTTATATCACATGACCACTTTGGCCAGATTGACTGGTAGAGGGTCCTTGTAGCAACATGATGAGAACGATTTTGAGACTGTGTGGAGCTGCTGACCCTGGGCACATAGCCGAATTTCAGGGATGAGAGTAGGGAGGAGAGAACAGAGGCTCCTGCGCTATCCTGGCAGCATAGCCCAGCACTTGGGAATAGGGGCTCTTGCGGCAGATTTCCTAGGATCAAAATCTTGCCTTACTGTTTGCTGATAGCAAACTATTAAACTTCTCTAACATCAGTGCTCTAATTTGAAAAATAAAGACAGTAAAATCTACTTCTTAGAAGAGTAGTGAGAATTTAATGAAATGATAATTAACACGCTTATTGGAGCATCTGGTTTACCTTAAATCCTCAACACAGTATTACTATGGATTGGCAATGAGCGATTCATGGTATTGGGCATAGTTTCTGAAGGTGACAGTACCAGCAACAGTGGCATATTTATGCCACTTACGATCAAGTTCCACTTCTTAAAACATACAGATGAAGATGCTGGAGCTGCAGCAACTATTGTATTGTCCCCAAAATCACATATATTGTCTCCTTCAAAATTGGGGGCACTCAGGGAATATTGTGTGGAGCCCATGCCTATGATAACATCCAGTAATCCAATGCAATCCTGGAAAAGTCACTGTTCCCTGGACTTTAGTTTCCTCATCTGAAAAAATTAGACTCCAATTGATTTCACAGAGCATTTATTCCCAGAAGTTCTTTATGAACCCAGACATCTCATCACAAAATCATGAAAAGTTAATTTCTGTTTTACTATGAATTACTGAGATATCTAAACTTGTTTGGAATTCCTGCCCATGCTCTTAACTCACCCATGCCTGGCTCTCCTTGACCAGACAACAACCCTCTCTAAAACCTTAGTGGTGCCTCATAAATCCTGGCTTCCCCTGACCAGATAACAACCCTCTCTGAAACTTCAGCGGCACCTCATAAATTCTGATGTTGGGATCTGAATTTACTCCCTACCTTGAAATATCATGCCATGTAGATCATTAGCCTACTATCTGCCTTTGTATTATGCTTGTCAAAATCCTTCTCAAGACACCCCCCTTTGCAACTTTTTGTGCTATAATACCTTGTTCCTGGAGAGCTGGGATGCTGATCTCTAGCGTGGGTTTGGGAGAGACAGTCACTAGTGACCAGCTTTCTTGGTGTACACAATACAAGCTTGCTTTAATTTGATTTAAAATTGGAGTTGATAGTTTTTTCTTTGCATGGTGGTTCATCAGTTCTGTATTTCCAGAAGTTGAGGATCACTCTTACCCATAGTTCAGGGGATACTACAAACCACAACCCTTTCCTTCCAGTTCTGACAGTTTTACTCTTAAATAACCACCTGGGTGTTCCTTGCACAAATACACATGCACATTCCATTCCCTTTGTTCTCAAAGTTCAGGTTTTATTAACAGTGGCCACAGCTGGACACCAAAGTGTTACACCATTAAATTTGCAAGATGCCTCAGGGTGTTTACTGAACTATGACCTGTGACAGTCATATTAGCAGCCTTCTATTTCTTCTTCAGGAGGGGCCAACCTTAGCTCCCCTCTCTCCCAAACTCAGATTTCTGCACCTATGATAAGACTTTCACTATTTTTTTTAATTGAGTTCATTACACAAGTCCACCACACTTCAAAATACAAGGCAGAATCTTAAAACACTGGTCAAAATGAAGGTTTTTATTCATTTCTGATAGGCACCTACTTATCATTAAATGCCCAAATAATGTCAAAAAAGGGAGGGCAAAAAATCAGTATAAATTTAACATGATGTGTATATATGTGTGTATATATGCATACACACATATATATTATGTTTATGGAAGAAATAACTATGTATTATAAATTACATATTTTTACTAAACAATTTTATATTGCTATTTCAAACACTTTGTAGCTCAGAAATTGTAATGCTGCCTTGGTAAGCCAGGGGTCATGCATTCAGATTTCATTAAGACCTTCCCTATGTACTTTGGAGAGATATAACACATATGTTAAGAATCTGTACTCAAAAGCCACATTACCTGGGTTTAAATCCTGACTCTCACTTGCTACTTGTGACTGTGAGCAAGTTTTTAAATTCTCTTATCTCTGTTTGCTCACCTGAAAATGGGAGTAATGATGATTACCTCATCAGTTTTTTCAAGAACTCAATAAGGCATTTATCCCAGGGACAGCCCATAATCAATAGAGAGCGATCAGGTCATCCCTCTAGAAAAGATGACCATGGTTATCAACCTTTTTTTGCCTTCTATTTTGCTGACAAAGAAACTAAAGTTGAGAGGAGAGCTGTTGCTTGCCATTTGAAGAGCAGGCTAAGATAGAACACTCTGGAGTAGCAAAGCTAGAACCAAAATCCAGGTTTATTCCAATCCTCAGAGAAACTGCTTTCCCCAAGCTGTGTTCATTCTGTCTCGTTAAGTGGAAAAACATCTGCCTACCTGCTTCACTACCTGAGGAAGATGCATGTCATATTTTCAATGCCCAGCAACATTCTAGTACATTCAAAATAAGGTCTAAACAAATCAAATTCATTCATCAGTTCTTCGCTTTGTACATATGAGTTCTTTTAGATGTTACAAAGAAACTGAGAACCCGTTATTTTATTCTCAAGAAAACACTGTAGTGTAGTAGCTTAGAGAAAGAGCTCTGGAGCCCAAATAATATGCGCTCAAATTGTACTTCCAGCACTTGCTCATCAATTTGATCATAGCCAAATACAGATATAAAAATACAGATCATAACACCTCTGTCACAGGCTTCTGAGTAATCAATTGGATAATATTTGATCATCAGTTTTATGCATCAACTTGGCTAGACTATTACACCTAGTAACCCAAACCCTTCCCGCTGTTGCTGCAAAAGTATTTCATAGAAGTGGTCAACATATACAATTGGCTATCTTACAAACAAGGCATCATTTCTTTAACCCAGGTGACCTGATCCAGTTGAAGCCAGAATTAGATAGGAAGTCAGTATAGATACGTAAATCGAGTCAGGTAGGATTAGAGAGGCCAATATGAGTGAGTCCCAGAAGTTGGCTGCTGCCCACTGAGGGATTGAAGTGTTAATTCCTTCTGAACTCTTCATCCACTCTATCAAGATAACCTGTGGCCATCCAACCTGTTGCTAAGGTCATCTGTCCCAGGAATTGCCCCTCCCTAGAGGAAGCTATAAGGTCGTTCATTAATGTGTCCTGGGCTGCTCCATCCTGCCCTTTCCCCTTCAGCCCACCTTTTTTCCCACCTCTTGGCCATCCCATGGAGCATTTCCTGGGCCTAGTCACATAAGCAGGAAGGAGAGAGATAAGGGGAAGAGAGCAGGAGAACAGAGGAAGCCTAGGACATATAAAAAAGGAAGAACACCTTACTTCTTGGGATACCAGGATACCAGGTGTGGCCTCCTTCTCCCTCCTGGGAGACGTCTGTTACCCCTTAAAATAAACCCTGATCTATATGCTTGCCTCGACTTGCTTCTCTAATGTCATACTCCAACCTGTGAAGGAACAGAACTCCTCCCTGGTAACCATCGATATCACAGTCAGTTGAAAGACAATAAAAGCAGAACTGAGGTTGTTTAAGGAAGAAAACACACACACACACACACACACACACACACACACATACACACACACACACACACACACACACAGACACACACACATCCACCCTGACTCTTGCTCTAGTAGAATTCTGATACAGTATGTAAAGCACATTCTGTGGCTCATAGCACATAAAGAATGTTAACTGCTAATTGTGTTAGCAATATTTTTATTTGTTAAACATGTAGCAAAAGCCTTCAACACAGTGATTGTAGATATTACAGGTATTTTTTTCCTAAAGTTTTCCTGAAGGAATCATGGCTGCAGCTAAGTAGAAAAAAATTTCACATAAATAGATATTGACAAAGCAAATTTAGGAAAATATTAACATTTAGAGATCTGGTGAGGATTCTTTGTAACACTTTTACTTTTTTTATATGTGAAATCATCTTCAGTCTGAGAATAGTAGTATATGCATATAATACCAGTTACTCAGGAAACTGAGGCAGAAGTATCACAAATTCAATGCCAGACTGGGCCCCTTAGTAAGACCCTGTCTCAAAATAAAAAATAAAAAAGGCTGGGGATGCTAGAATTTGCCTAGCATGAACAAGTCCCAGGGCTCAATTCCCAGTACCAAAAAAATTAAATCATTTTAACATAAAATGTTACAATTTTTTTAATATCAAAAATTGAGAGAATTAAAATAAATTTTTTCGACAGATTTACTCTGTTGACAACCCAAGTTCTAAAAAATAAGGATGGTTGATGTGAACATGAATTAAAGAGATTAATAGAAAAGGTTTATTGTAAACATTTTAAATTTACTTTACTATTAAATAACCGACTCAATTGCCCGGTATTGCACAGTATTATCTCTATGAACTTTCAATGAATAAAAGTTCAAAAAAAGAGAAAGTGATTATATCTTGTTTGGGGAGATTGGAGAGAGAATGGATATCATTTCACTTAGGGGGAAAAAAAAGGGAAAGACGGGAAAGGAGGGTCTCTCAGGCAATGGAAAGAGGCTGACTGAAGTCAGTGTATTTTAGATGATGAAATCTGTCTATTTAAACTCTTATTATAAGTGCCCAAGCAGATGAATGGCCAGACCTGCACACTGCCCAGCAGGGCTCTATATATTTGAGTCCCTCCTCCAAGCACAGGGCTAAGAAGTTTATTTAGAAAAATACCTAAATATCTCTTGGGTCTAGATACCTGAGACAGTGGCAGGCCCTTCTGTTGGATCAAAGCATGCCCGGTGGCTAAATGTGCCCAGACTGAAAAGGCAGAAATCCTGGGCCATCTGTTAGGGCACAGCTTTGTTCGCATGCTTCACTTTTGATTAAGAGATCACAAACTGACTTGTTATTAATATTGTAATTCCAACTTTGTTGGCAGCTACACAATTGGAACCTCATGGACAGCCTGCCTTTAAACATGACATTTGAGCTAATACCCTGTCCTTTCGCCAAGACACACATTACTAAAAATCACTGGAATCTGAAGGCAGTGAAAGTTGAGCAATCAAACCCTGAATCCTGATTGCCATCAATTAGTACCCAGGGTGAGATGTTCCATTTGAGCTTGTGAGCCAACATCGGAGGACTCGAGCTCATCACCAGGGCACCCAGACTGTGCCCCAGCATGACTGTCAAACAAAGAAAAGTCTATAGGCCTTGTCACTTCATCTAATTCCTTCAATCTTCTGCTATCGTTAGCTTCCATTTACAATCTGCTCCCAGATTACTGAAAATTAGGGTTTTCAGTAGAACTTGTAACCTCTGACGTCTTTATTTCAAGTATTCAATGCCTTATTAGATACTGCACAAAGCTATTGAGACACTACTCTTACCCTCAAAGAATTTATGACCTGGGAGAGAACTAAAACATAAACAGAACCAGACACAAGTATGACATCATCTTTGGCACATCGGTATTCCAGAAATGGACTTTGTATGGTATTGGCCGAAAGATAATGGGTTTTCTCAGGTCAGATTTGGGACAATTTTTGACTTTTTATTTGTAATTTATACTTTAGTTAATATTTTTTAAAATTTTTTAGTTTTAGATGGACATAATACCTTTATTTTATTTATTTTATTTTTATGTGGTGCTGAGGATCAAACCCAGTGCCTCACACATTCAGGACTAGTATGCTACCACTGAGCCACAACTCCAGCCCACTTTGGTGAATTTTTTGATGGTAAATGTGACTCATATTTACAAAAAAAAAAAAAAAAGTAATTTAAAAGAAAAGGACCCACGATGAAATGGAACATTTTTTTCTTTTTTTCTCTCTTTTTTTAACAGGGCATTTTGGTTCTACATAATCATGGAGTTCATTTTGGCATACTGGCAAGTGCACATAACATAATTTGCTCTTATTCAAATCCCAGTACTATCATCTTTCCCTTACTCCCCCTGATCGCTCCCCTTGGCTCTACTGCTCTTCTTTCTATTAATTTATTTATTAAATGGTGCATTATAGTCATACATAGAAGTGGAGTTCATTGTGATATAGTCATACATGCACATACTTCAGTGATTTTTATTCTACATTTCTTCTCCTTTCCCATTCCTCCCCTTTCCCACCTGATTTCCTTTCTCTCCTCCACTATTCTCCCTTCCATTTCCCTGAGATTCCTCTTTTTAAATTCTTTATTTCCCTCTTAGCTTCTACCTAGGAGAGCGAACATTCAACACTGACCTTTTGAGTCTGGCTTATTTGCCTCAGCATAATGTTCTACAGTTCCATCCACTTAACAGAAAATGAATTCCATCTTTCTTTATAGGCTAAAACTCTATCATGTCTATATGCCACATTTTCTTTATCCATTCACCTGCTTAGGAACACCTAGTCTGGATCCATCATTTGGCTGTTATGAATTACAGTCTTAAACATTGGTATGTATGCATGTATCACTGTAGTATGTGGATGTTAGTTCTTTTGAATAAATACTGAGGAATAGGATAGCTGTCTCATATGGTACTTTCATTTGGGGTCTTTTGAGGAATATCCATACTGCTTCCCAGAGTAGTTGCACTAATTTGCAGTCCCATCACCAATGCATGAATTACCTTTCTCCATATAGCCTCACCAGCAATAATGGTTATCTGCATTCTTTTTTTTAAATATACCTTCATTTTATTTATTTATTTTTATGTGGTGTTGAGGATTGAACCCAGGGTCTCGCCTGTGCTAGGTGAGCACTCTGTTACTGAGCCACAACCCCAGCCCCACTATCTGTGTTCTTGATGGTGCCATCCTAATGGGAGTGAGATGAAATATCAGTGAAGTTTTCATTTGATATGTTTTTGTATTCAATTTGCCAAAATTTTTTTGAGAATTTTTGCATCTGTGTTCATTAGAGATATTGATCTGAAGTTTTCTTTCTTTGATGTGTCTTTGCCTGGTTTTAAAATCAGGGTGATATTGGCTCGTGGAATGAGTTTGGAAGTGCTGCCTCTTTTTCTATTACCTGAAATAAATGGAAGAGTATTGGTATAGTTCTTCCTTAAGGGTCTTGTAGGACTTGGCTGTGTGTCCATCAAGTCCTGGGGTTTTCTTGGTTGGTAGACTTTTGATGGCGTTTTCTATTTTATACTTGAAATTGATCTGTTTAAATTGTTTATGTCATCCTGATTTAATTTGGGCAAATTATATGACTCTAGAAATTTTTCAATGCCTTCAATATCTTCTATTTTATTGGAGTACAAGTTTTCAAAGTAATTTCTAATTATCTTCTGTATTTCTCTAGTGTCTGTCGTGATATTTCCTTTTTCATCACGTATGTTAGTGATTTGAGTTTTCTCTCTCCTTCTCTTCCTTAGCATGACCAAGGGTCTGTCAATTTTATTTATTTTTTCAAATGAACCAACTTTTTGTTCTGTCAATTTTTTCAATTGTTTCTTTTGTTTCAATTTCATTAATTTCAGCTCTGATTTTAATTATTTCCTGTCTTCTACTGCTTTTGCTGTTGATTTGTTCATTTTCTAGGGCTTTGAGGTGTAATGTTAAGTCATTTATTTGTTTCCTTTTTCTTTTTTTAAGGAATTAACTCCATTAAATGAACTTTCCTCTGAGAACTGCCTTCATAATATCCAAGAGATATTGATATGTTGTATCTGTGTTCTCATTCACCTCTAACAAATTTTTAATCTCCTCCTTGATGTCTTCTGCAACTCATTTTTTATTCAGTAGCATATTATTTAGCTTTTATTTCTTATTTTATCATTGGTTTCTAATTTCATTCCATTATGATCTGATAGAATGCAGGGTAGTGTCTCTACATTTTTATATTTGCTAAGAGTTGCTTTTGGCATAATACATGGTCTATTTTAGAGAAGGATCCATGTGCTGCTGAGAGGAAAGTGTATTCTCTATTCAAAAGATGGAACATTCTATATATGTTAGTTAAGTTTAAGTTGTTAATTGTATTATTGAGTTTTGTAGTTTCTTTGTTCAGTTTCTTTTGTTTGGAAGACCTATCTAGTAGTGAAAGAGGTGTGTTGAAGTCACAAATAAATATTGTGTTGTGGTCTATTTGACACTTTTACTTGAGAAGAGTTTGTTGGATGAACGTAGATGCTCCATTGTTTGGGGCATATATATTTATAATTGTAAAGACTTGTTGGTATATGGTTCCCTTGAGCAATATATAGTGTCCTTCTTTATCCTTTTTAATTGATTTTAGCTTGAAGTCTACTTTATTTGATATGAAGATGGAAACCCCTGCTTTCTTCTACAGTCCATGTGAATGGTATGATTTTTCCTAACCCTTCACCTTCAGTCTGTGGATGTCTTTTCCTATGAGATGAGTCTCTTGGAGGAAGCATGTTGTTGGTTTTTCTTCTGTTTGTTTGTTTATCTAATCTGCTAGTCTATGTCTTTTGATTGGTGAGCCTAGGCTATCAACATTCAGGGTTATTATTGAAACATGATTTGTGTTCCCAGCAATTTTTGTTTATTTTTGGTATTTAAAGTGACTTGGTTTCTCTTCTGATTAGATTTTCCTTTAGTATAATACCTCTCTCTGCTGATTTTCATCATTATTTTTCATTTCCTTTTTTTGAAATATTTTGCTGAGGATGTTCTGTAGTGCCGGCTTTCTAGTTATAAATTCTTTTCACTTTTGTTTATCATAGAAGGTATTTATTTTATTATCACATCTATAGCTTAGTTTTGCTGAATATAAGATTCTTGGTTGGCATCCATTTTCTTCAGAGCTTGGTATATGTTGTTCCAGGATCTCCTGGCTTTGAGAGTCTGGTTTGAAAAATCTGCTGAGATATGAATTGGTCTCCCCCTATAGGTGATTTGATTCCTCTCTCTTGAGGCTTTTAAGATTCTATCCTTATTCTGCAGCTAGGCATTTATTTTCATTATAACGTGCCTTGGTGTGATCTGTTGTAATTTTGTATATTTGGTGTCCTGTAAGCCTCTTGTATTTGGTTTTCCAATTTGTTTTTCATGCTTGGGAAGTTTTCTGATATTATCTCATTGAAGAAATTGTGCATTCCTTTGGTTTGAAACTCGGTGCCTTCCTCTATCCCAATAACTCTTATATTTGTCCTTTTGATGCTATCCCATAATTCTTGAATGTTCATGGTTTCTTACTATCTTCACTGTGTAATCAACTTTATTTTCCAGATAGTATACTTTGACTCCGTTATTTGTCGTTCTTTCTTTCAAGTTTTCTAGTCTTTTGGTGACACTTTCTATTGAGTTTTTTATTTGGTTTATTGTATCCTTCATTTCAAGGATTTCTGAGTGAAAGTTTTTTGTTTGTTTTTTGAGAGTATCTCTCTCTTGAAGTAATCTTTTGCTACCTGTATTTGCTCTCTTATCTCTTTGCCTGTATTTGCTCATTTAGGTCATTCTTTAATTCACAGATCATCTTATTTATGAACGTTCTTAACTCCTTCTCTGACATTTTATCAACTTCACAGTCCATGGGTTCTGTTATTATAGTGTCCTGGTTTGTTTGGGGCACTTTCCTCCCTTGTGTTTTCATGTTGTCTATGTGTCTTCTTTTTTTGAAGCATGGATCTATTATAGTTTTTTCCCTGTGTTCTTGTAGTACCTGTGCAGATTGTCTGTACCTCACCTTGATGTTGGGCTTCCGGACCCTGCTGGTGTCCCTCAATGTATGCTACTGCATCTTAATGTGGTGTTGGCAATAGCTGAGGTAACTCAAAGTAATATTTATGTGCCCCAAGATGGAAGCAATGTCTTACAGAGATGGGGCTGTAAGGGTGGGCCTCACACTCTTTGGGATGCCTGCTCTCAGATGCAGCTGCTTCTAGGCCCTGTCTGTTGTCAAAAAGTTAGGGTCTACTGCATGGGGAAGGCTATGGCAATAACTGCCATGTTCCAAGATGGAAGTGGGTTAGGCTTAGATTCCCAGGTGAGGGGGAGGGGTGAACTTGAACCTACCCTGGACCTGGGTCCTGTACATGTTTATGTGGGCAGATCTGGGCTGGGCCTGGGCTCCTGCAATAGTCTGCTGGTGGTGAGAGGCAGTCCTGTGCCCGAGGCTGGGCTTCAGTGGGTGTCTGCCCCATCAGTAAAGGGGTAGACCCAGGCTTACTGTGAGCCTGGGTTCCGCACAGGCTGCTGTGGGTGGATCTGCAACATTAGTTCTTCTTTAAAGGTCTGATAAAACTCAGCTGAGCATCCATCTGGTCCTGGGCTTTTCTTTGTTGGAAGGCTTTTAATTGTCACTTCAATCTCATTGGTTGATATTGATCTGTTTATAATTTCCATATCCTATTGGTTCAATTTGGGCAAGTCATGTGTGTCTATAAATCTGTCAATATTCCCTAGATTTTCCAACTTACTGGAATGTAAGTTTTCAAAATGAGTTCCTAAAGACCTTCTGGATTCCAGCAATGTTTATGGTTTTATCTCCTGTTTCATCTCTAATTATGTTGATTTGGGACTTCTCTTTTTCTTTGGATTTGGTTGGCTAAGATTTGTTTATCTTTTCAAAGAACCAATTATGTTGCATTGATCCTTTATATTTTTTTTATTCTCAATTTTATTAAATTTGCCTCTAATCTTAATTCTTTTCGGACTTCTTTAATTATTTCCTGGTTCTGATTTTAATTATTTCCTTTTGGAATTGGTTTGTTCTTGCTTTCCTAGGACCTTAAGATGTAACAACTGTAATCTCAGAAACCCCGGAAGCTGAGGCAGGATGATCACATGTTTAATACCAGCCTCAGCATCTTAGTGAGTCCCTAAGCAACTTAGTGAGACTCTGTCCCCGCCCCCCCCCAAAAAAAATAGAACAGATCTGGGATGTAGCTTAGTTGAAAAGGACCCCTGCATTCAAATACTGCCCCCCCACCCCCGCGAAGTGTATCATTCAAGCTCCATGTGTTGAAACATTTTCTGTTATAATTTCATTTCTTTATGGCTTGATAAAATGCAAGAAATTATTTCAATATTTTATATTTCCTAAAACTTGTTTTGTGTCCTAAAATATGGTGTATTTTGGAGAAGGTTCCATGTATAGCTGAGAAGATAGTAAATTCATTTGTCAATGGATGAAATATTCTATACATGTCTGTTAGGTTCATTTGACTGACAGTATTTTTCAGATCTGAAAACTCTTTACTTAGTTTATATCTGAATGATCTATGACATATCTATTAGTGAGCGGGGGGTGTGTTGAACTCACTCAATATTATTTTTTCAGAGTCTATCTGGGACTTTATGTCAAGTAATATTGGTTTCATGTAATTAGGTGCAACAATATTTGGGGTACAAACATTTGTAATCATTACATCTTCTTGTTGATAGAACCCTTTATCACTATGACTTTCCTTGTCTCTTCTGATCGATTTTGGCTTGTGGACTCCTTTGTCAGATCTGAGAATAGCTACTCTGGCTTGTTTTCAGTCTCCGTTTTATGGTATATCTTTTCCAACCTTTCATCTTCAGTCTGTGAATGTGTTTTCCTGTTATGTGAGTCTCTTGTGAACACCATATTTTTGGGTCCTGTTTTTTAATCCATTCTGCCAGTCTCTTTTAAATGGAGTGTTTAGACTATTTACATGCAGTAGAAAGAGATGATTATTTTTTCCTGACATTTTGATTTATTTCTAATGTTTTATTCAACTTGGCTCTCCTTTTCTAAGCTACTCTTCTAGTGAGATTCATTCATTTGCTGGCTCTGAAGTTTGACTTACTTTACCTCTACATAAAATATTTCTTTAAATATTTACTGTAGTGCTGGTTTAGTAGTCATGAATTATTTCAGCTTACGCTTATATGGGAAGGTTTCTATTTTATCTTCAATTCTGAAGAATAGCTTTGTTGGAAGAAGCAATTTTGGTTAGCAAACATTATCTTTCATAGCTTGGTATATATTATTCTAAGACTTTCTGGCTTTTAAAAAATCTGGTCTGAGATATCAATGGTGATTCATATTGGCTTACTTGTAAATGTAACCAGTTGTTTTCCTCTTCAACATCTAAAAATACTACTACCCTTATTCCATATATAAGACATTTAATTATAAGGTGTAGATGTCATAGAGATTACCTTTTTTGATCTTGTCTTTTTGGAGTTCTGAATGTCTCCTGTATTTGAATATACATCTCAATCCCAAGATCTGGAAATTTTTCTGATTTAATTTCAATGAAAAGTATATACATGTTCTTGGTTTTTAATCTTACTGTTTTCTTCAATGCCAATGATCCTTATATTTTGTCTCTTCATGTAGTCCTGGATTTCTTGAACATTTTGGTCATGGTCTCTTACCGTTTTTATTGTTAAGTTTTCAAGATTGTATGTCTTGTCTTCAAGATGTGAAAATTTGTCTTCTGCATGTTCTTTTTTTTAATTGATTTTAAAAATAAAGTGAAATGCATGACAGTGAAATGCATTACAATTCTTATTACACATATACGCCACAATTTTTCATATACCTATTTGATCTACTAGTGATACTTTCCACTGAATTTTTAATTTGACTTATTGATTTATTTAGTTCCAGGATATCTGTTTAGTTCCCTTTCAGGATATCTATGTCTTTATTGAAATTATCTTTTACCTCCTGTATTATCTCTCTTAGTTCATTATATCTTTTAGTTTGTTGTTCATTTTAACCATCAACTTTTTAAATCCTTTCCTGGCATTTCATCTACTTTGATATCTGAGGATTCAATTGTTGCTGGGTTATAGATTTTTGGAGACATTTTATTACCTTGATTTCTCAAGTTTTCTGTATATCCAAGTTAAGATTTACCAAATCTTCTGGGATAGATTGTTCTCCCACTGTTAACTAGAGGACTCTCTAGTAGAATGCTTTTACTTTATTATGTGTTACTAGTCAGGGAAATAAGTCTGTCAAAGAGTCTAATGTGTTCTCAGTATTTAATCAATCACCCCATTTTAAGGAGAGCTAATAATCATCTATAAATACAACTACAGAGTTTTTTTTCTTCTTCTTGGAAATGCCTAGGGCACTTCAGAAGCCTAGCTTCAGGGACAAAAGATCCAATTCCAGAGCCTGCAGAAAAGTGATGCGGCAACTGCAGAGTCTGGGTTTTCTGAGTGGAAGATGGCAGAATTAAAATGGCACTTTATAAGTGAATCTAATTTGAGTAGTAAAATTTAACCAACTCTATGGCCTTTGGAAGTCATTATAGGAAGAAAGGCACCTCTTCCATAAACCTGGACAAATTCACAACTCCCTGCTTCTTATTCTTAATTATTCTGTCAGTGAAGTCCAAAAATATGCAAAAGCATAAAAGCTGAGAGTCTTTTTAGATCACCTGACCCAATGGGCAGACAATAGGAGGAGGGTACACAGGAGGAAGTATTTTGAGAAACATTATTTGCCAAAGAGAGAAATGTCTGCTAGCAATTACTAGCTTGTGGCTCCAACCGGCCTGAAAGTGTCCCTTCACTTGATAGTCATTGAAGCTGATGGAATGATGTCTTCTTAGAGGAAATAATTCACCTCTACTACAGAGAATGTGCAGAGGAAGGTGCATGCAATGAAAGTCTCCCAGACACAGATCTCTAGAAGAATATATGCTGATATAAAACAAAAGCTTTCCCAGAACCAAGGCAAAAGGATGAAGTAGATTGAGAAACTGAACACTTAAATTTCTTCCTGATTTTGGCACTTAGACAATGTGTGATCCAGGGAGCTGCTGTCAGGTTTAATTAACAATATGGCTGTGTATGTTGGGAACATGATCACCTTGCTCTTATTAAAATTTTACAAGGTTAGATTTTAACTCTTGTTAAAGTTCTTAATACCTTGCAAAAGCATATGGTTCATCCCTAGAGATGAGACAAACATATGAGGAGAGTGTCTTTATTCTTTAAAATGTCGATCCTAGCTTTCCCTGCTTTCAACATAAACAGGCCATGTTTCAAAAAAAGAATCTCAAATCTTCAAGTGTCCACAAGTCAGTGAAATGAAATTTGCACATTATATGTCTTAATTCATCCATTCAAGAAATAGGCATTGCCTGGTCCATGCTCCGTGTATCCGTTCTCTGTATATAGAAGACAGAAGATTAATTCTATAACAAAGACTAAGAAACAGATTAGGCATAAACCAACCACTTGAGTAATAGGGGCCCCATCAAATAGGGGAGCTGAAACAGAGTTTTGGGGCACCGAGTGATTATTGCAAATGTGATGAGATCAAGAACACAAGTTTCACAGGAGTCCAGGTAGAAAACAATGTATGGGACTGGAAAGGATTACCTAATGAACTTCTTTGTGTGCTCTGTGAATCTCACAAAGACATAGCCAAAATGTCTGCTTCCTATGAAGGGTAGATTTGAGGAGCTCAAAGTGTGATTTTTGCCAACTGGACCATATACATTTGGGGGCTAGCACTTAGACAACAAAGATTAAGTTGGGGGTTGTCACTACTGTGGATCTTTCTTCATCCTTACCCCATGCACAGCTCAAACTCTAAATGAACAAATACTCAAGTACATTTGTTAAAGAAGCGTCAAGTTGTTAGCCTGAAACAGACAGACACTCCCAGGTCTTGTTAAGGTATCAACAGTCTCTTTTGTCACATTCCTGAAGTCCCAAGAACCCTAAGAGAATCACAGCCCATTCTCCTAGTCATTGAATCCTCCCCATGTTCTCTGCCCTTCTCTTAGACCACCTGGGACAGGACCAATGTCACATGACAACATGTGGAAAACAAGAACGCTAAAGAGACTTTGGGGTTTTTTTTCTACTTTGTTCTCCTAGTTTGTTTTCAATTAAAGAATTACATGCAACTTTTTATTAATTTATTATTTTAATAAGGTATATATGATAGCAGAATGCATTTCAATTCATTGTACACAATTGCAGCACAACTTTTCATTTCTCTGATTGTGTACCATGTAGCAATATAGCGTCACACCACATGTGCAGTCATTCATGTACCTGGGGTAATGATGTCCATCTCATTCTACCTGATCCCGTGCACCCTCCCCATCCCTTTCTCCACTCTGCCCAACCAAAGGTCTTCCATTTTTCCCATACCCTCCACCCCCATTATGGATTACCATCCATTTATCAGAGAGAACATTCGGCCTTTGGTTTTTTGGGATTGGCTTAGTTTGCTTAGCATGATATTCTCCAACTCCATTTATTTACCTGCAAATGCCATAATTTTAGTCTCTTTTAATGCTGACTAATATTCCATTGTGTATATATACCACAGTTTCTTTATCCATTCATCTATTAAAGGGTATCTAGGTTGCTTCCACAGTTTAGCGATGGCAAATTGAGCTGCTATGAACATTGATGTAGCTATGTGCTGTGACCAGTGCAGCCAAACTTGCAGGTTCCAGTGAGAGGCGGTGGGAGATTGGAAGAATAAAGACTAACATAATCAAATCTGTTTAGCTGGGATCGGGTGGATGATGAAGCAGTGGATCTAAAGAATTATGCCAACAATATTTATCACATATGTCTCATTAATTAGATTAAACACTATGCAAGCATTATTCTCTGTCTTTGTGAAAGTTACAGAGTTAGCAACATTATGCAGCTTATTCCCCAGTTACATTCTACAGTTGCAATGTACAATGTTAGGAGCATTGTGTAGTTCTCAAGACAATAGCTCTGCCATGTGTATACAACCCAGGATCAGAAGGAAGTACAATTCTCTTCATTAAACTAGAGTACACAAAAACCCGTAACAAAGAAACCAAAAGAATCCCCCAAATCACACTTACTATTTAAGCTTCTTCTGCACCTCGTTCAGGTCCTCTGTGCCCTTGGAAAGTCAATTCACCTCTCTGGAACATATTTTCCTCTGTGAAATTAAAAGGTTAGGTTAGATAATATTTACAATGCCAAACAGCTGCAAAATACAACACAAGAGACTTGCCCTGGCCTCTAACACCTGCTCTGTCATGAATGGCTAGGAAAGTCATTTCACCTTCCCTGTGCCCCAGAATTCCTCATCTATTAAACGGAGACAAAATCACCTTCTCTGCTTTTTTTATGGGTTAAACACCATCATATTGAAAGTGGCTAGAGAACTATCAGATTGAAAGTAGTCAGATAAATATATTAACAAGAATAATTGTGATTGGGATATTAGAATTAAATAGAAAAGAACATATCTGCCCCCCCCCTTAATTTCCAATGGGAAATCACAAGGTGACGAATGGTTGATGAAGTCACTGGAGAGCCAAAGTAGGGTAGTGAGAATCAGGAGACAACTTCCAATAGATGCTCCAATAGCAATTTTACAATAGCAACTTTCCAATAGACTTCCAACTTCCAATAGACTTTCTGTGTGACCTCAGGCAAAGCACTCCATCTTATGACCTCAGCTTCCTGATCTCACTGATACGGAGCTGGGCAAATTATGATAGAGAAGCTTCACTGAAAGCTTACAAGGGACCATGCTCTGCTTTCCCAGGCATTCACTCAGTCACATCTCTAGGAGTCACATCTCGAGGAGGCAGGAAAGATGACCACTCCTGCTTCACAGGTGACGTATCTGGCATTGCACAGGTATCTATCTTGATGAAGTCACCTGATGCTCAGTGACCAGCAGTAGGTCTGATTCTGTGCCCACGTGCTCCATCTCTAATCTGCAATTCTCAAATATGTTGGCCTGAGGACTCCTAAAAATCATTGAGGACACTAAAGATCCTTGGCTTAGAGTTACGCCTCCTGATACTTATTATATTAGAAATAACAATTTAAAAATTCAAATACTTAATTCATTTAAAAACAATAATAAACCATTATCTGGATTATTACTCAGCCATGAAGAAGAATGAAATTATGGCATTTGCCAATAAATGGATGGAACTAGAGAATATTGTGCTAAGTGAAATAAGCCAATCCCCAAAAACCAGATGCCAAATGTTCTCTCTGATATGTGGATGTTAGCCCACAATGGGGGAGGGTAAGGAGGGGAAGAATAAAAGTCCATTGTATTAGACAAATGGTTAATGAAGGGAAGGGAGAGGGTAATTAATCAGACATAAATCTCCTACATTTTTATATGAATACACAACCAGTGTAACTCCACACCCTGTACAACTACGAGAATGCAAAATATATTATGCTGTAATATATAACTTAAAAAGAACAAATTTTTAAAAATTCTTTTTACATTAACAACATGTTTTTTGGGAAAAAACTATATTTTTCTCAAAAGTAATATAGTCATTACAATGTCGTTATTTTGGTTTTACAACCCTCTTTAATGTCCAGCTTTATACAATGTAATGAGGGAAGTGGCAGTTATCTTCCCAACCCATCCCCCAAATCCAATAAAAACACATATGATATAAGGAAACTAGAAAAAAAGACAATTACAATTATACCAGCACCATTTTAACATTTATCCAATAAGCATCTTAAATTTCTAAACTAGAAGGTCACCATGTTTAGTGAGTGAAACGGAATACTAACCATAATGGGATTCTAAATTGCATTTTATACTTTAGTGATAATCCCAGACAAATCAACCATTACTGGCAATTACTGATCATTAATTTTTTGTTAACAGCTTGAAAAAGTTTCTAAAGGGGAATTAATGATCAGGAGCTTGACTCGAGGGAAAAAAATGCATATGCCTCTCTGATTCTAAGAAGGTGGAAAACAAATCTTCCTAAGCAGAAGTAAGACCTCAGGGAGAAAAGTGATGACTGAATTGGATAGACCAGCCCGCAGGGTTTGGTTTGGCTTCTAGGTGACCTTTGAACTCAGTATTAGGTACGGGTCTCCCTGAACACCTATGGCTGACTCCCATCACTTCCTCCCTAAGCCTGTGCCATACCATCCCTTCTTCTCATCTCTTCCTTCCATACTCCATCCTCAGGCAGGATAAGTCTGCTTTTTTTTTGCGGGGGGGTGTTTTATTTTCTTAAATTTATTTGTTCCTTTTAGAGATACATGACAATAGGGTGCATTTTGACATATTATACGTGCATGGAGTATCACTTATTCTAATTAGGATGCCATTCTTGTGGCTGTACATGATGTGGAGTTACCCTGGTTGTGTCATACGTGAACATACAAAAATCAGGGGCAATTCATTCTACTGTCTCCCTATTCCCATCCCCCTCACTCCCCTTTATTCTCCTTTCTTTAATTCAAAGAACTTCTATTCTTCCCTCCCCACCCTTTATTGTGTGATAGCATCCACACAGAGAAAACATCTGGCCTTTGATTTTGGGGGGGGATTGGCTTATTTCACTTAGCATGATACTCTGTAGTTCCATTCATTGAATGGCAAAGGACCACATGTCATTCTTCTTTTTGGCTGAGTAATATTCCATCGTGTGTAATTACCACATTCTCTTTATCCATTCATCTGTTCAAGAGCTTCTAGATTGGTTCCATCATTTGGCTATTGTGAATTGAGTTGCTACAAACACTAATGTGGCTGTGTCACTGTAGTATGCTGACTTTAAGTCCTTTGGGTATAAACCAAGGAGTAGGGATAACTGGGTCAAACGGTGGTTCCACTTCAAGTTTTCTAAGGAATCTCCATACTGCTTTCCAGGTAGTTGCCCCAATTTTTATTCCCAACAGCAATATGAGTGAACCTATTTCCCCCTACATCCTTACCAACATTGATACTTGTATTCTTCATAATTGCCATTCTGACTGGAGTGAGATAAAATCTCATTGTAGTTTTTATTTGCATTTCTCTAAAGACTAGAGATGTTGAACATTTTTTTCATATATTTGTTGACCATTTTGCTTTTTGCAGCACCATGAAATTGACATTGAACCTCAGGGAACAGGCAAAAATAATATTCTAGTTTCCTTTCCCTCTGAGATCCACGTTCACTGAAAGAGCATTTATTCACCCAACAAATGTTTTCTGAACAACTATCAAGTATTTTTATCTCCTCCAGGTCTTATGCAAATATCACTTATTAAGCAAGGTCCAGAGTCATGCGTTGATCACTGTGAACACCACCCACATCACACTTCCCTATTAATTCCTCCTTTCTTTATGCTATAATATTCACTGATGGATCCGGTCTGTTCTGCTCTACCTCCTCTCTTGGTGGAGAGTAGTTAACTTTTCCTTAGTGAAGAGAATTTGACATGAGAGTCTTCAACTTAGCTAACCATGCAGACTCCCAGCCTTAATCCAATCTGAAAGAGACTGGTGCAGGGGAAAATGAGAACATAAAATGTACAGTCAAGAGCTTTATGTTCAAGTTGTAGGACCCGTCCAGAACTCTAGTTAAATGTGTGTCTCACGGGATGGGGCAGAATGTCATTTAAAAAGAGAACACAATTCAAGTCTAGAGTGAGTCAAGAAGTGGACTACGAAAATCATGCACGTCAGGCCACTGATGTTAAATTGATAAACTTTATGACACAAGTGGCCAAATTATAGAATAAGATATGGCTTCTATAATCCTGGAAAAAATAATCAGGAAGTAAACTTGGGCCTATGCCTTCAAATTCTTCCATGAATAAGCCAAGATTTAGAGGTAGATATTGATGAACATAGGCAGTACTTTGCAATTTCATAGCTTGGTTTCTGGCCCTGATTCTGTCATCCAAAATTGTACTCCTTGGATAAGTTACTACTGATTCTTTACATTTCCTCTGTGTAGAACAGAGATATTATGGATTTCTTTGTCAGATGCCAATCACGTTGATTAAATTAAATTAGATCGAACAAGGTGATACCTAACACATAGCAAGTTTTTAATAAGTGTGTGCCCAAATTGATATCTGTTAAGAATTTATTATATACTAATTAATACTTGTTAAGAATTTATTATATACGAATCACTCTTAGGCCCAATAAAGAGTGCAAAAAAAAAAAGTCCCTGGCTTCAAGAAATTCTCAATGTGAAAGAGAAGCAGACTAGTCAATAATTCACTGGGATACATATAGTACCAGAACTTTATAAACACAGAGAGCAAATTCCTAAGAGTGGTTGAAGAAAGAATAATGAAAAAAATTGCAAAGATAGCAAACAATATTATGATAAATCTAAAGGAATAAGTTAGAATATGCAGTATTAATAAAAAGTTCTCTAAGCAGAATGAATATCACATGCAAAAGTATGAATATTTAAGGAACAATCTGGGAATTGCATAGTTCAGTGGTAGACGGAGTATAGACTATAAAGGGAAAAAAAGAGTAAAAGAAATAAATGGCTGGAAAAGTAAGAAAGAACAAGATTTTGAACTTCATTATCTCCTCCTCCTCCTCCTCCTGCTCCTCCTCCTCTTCCTCGGTGCTTCATCTTCTTTTTCCCCCCCTTTGCTGTACTGGTGATTAAACTCACAGCCTAAAACATGCTTAGCAAGTAGTAAGTGCTCTGCCGCTGAGCTATATCTCTACCCTAAAGAACTTGGTTTTTCACATAAGAGAATCAGATGAAGACAATTAATTCTAAAGAAGACGAGAAAATTTCAAAAGGTTGAATTTATAAATTATAAATTATATTCTGTTAATTAAGTGGCCTTCGATGCCAGTTCAAGGAGTTCGAATTTCAACAGGGGCTACTCCAAAGGTTACTTGGCTCTAAAATAGGGGAAAAAACATTGAAATTCCACTGCAGGTAAAGTGGGCAGGTATGTGTTCAAAATGGGAATTGAGAAGAAATTCAAAACAAGGTAAAGAGCTATAAAGCTAGTGTACATCCAAGAAGAACAGAGTAAAGCCTTGGACCTGAATTGTGACCACGGGAATGAAGAAGACACAAATCCAATAGACACCTGAACAGATCTGATATTAAAAATAAATAAGAAAGAGAGAAAATTGTCTGTAGGACATAAGGTTTATGAAAGATGTGTGATGATGAGATCACATTGAGGGTAGACAATTTGTTAAGGGGGAAGAAACAGTAGAGTTGAGAAGGGTACCAGACTTTTGGTGCTGAGATTTTTATTCATCCATTCACTCAAACAACAGTATTCATTTGTACTCACCATGACAGGCTAATATGAAAGGGTGCTATAGACAGACAGACAGAGGGCATAAATACAGATCATGAGTCTGAACTTGGAGCCTAATAGGGGGGATACAGGAGGTACCTAAGTAATTATTAAGACAAAGTAGAACATTATACATTTAATAAAAGTGATTTCCATGTTGTGAAAAAAATGGCTTCCAATTTTGAAAATCAGAAAGGCATTATGGAAAAGTTATGATGTAAGCTGGGCTCTGAGGTTCATCAGACTTGGGGTGACTCTATGCCCTACTTTACCCAATGCAGTCCCAATTATGCCTTTTGTCAAGCATAATGATCAAAAGCACCCCCCCTTTTCACTCTCTAAATTGTGGTTAGTTTAAATAATAGATTATGTGGTTGCCCTAGGCATAGTTAAGGGGTACCAGCCTGTGCTCCTAATAAATGTCAATTAGGATTGAAAACTAAACTCAAAAGTCTGATAGCAACATATTGTCTACAGCTAGGGAGATAATGGCACTGCTCTTTTTGGTCCTGTTATCTACTGATTTCTCTGTTCTCCTGTAGGATAGGGAACTAGATTCAAAGAGAGATCAAGTTGTGAGGTGACTCCAAGCTGGGTTAATGCTCATTTCAACCCAGAACTCTACTTTGAGAAAGCATTCGTAGAACCAATGGTCTACAGAACACACTTCAAGAAACACAGGACCTCATAACCAACTGACAGTTGGGGTGTGTACATGTGTGTGTGCACATGTGTGTGATGAGGTATTGATCATTAGTAAGGTGGTTCTATGTATAACAGGGTCTAGGTTAATTCTGTATCACCCACCATGTAAAATACTTATGTGAGCTAAATCTGTCTAAAAAGGAAGTCTTAATACTTTCTTGGTTCCTCGATGAAATAGGTATGGAATCAAAACTGTAAGATTTTATACAGCCTCTAGTGTATCCACGGTCCTAAACTCTACATTTAAAACTCTACAATGGCTTAAAAAATCCTGACGATGGGATACCATAAGTAATGGAACAAATAGTGTTCTGCTTTCTGGTTGAAAAAGATTATTGTCCAACCCGTTCTATTAATGTAAATGCCAGAAATCTCAGCAGCTATAGAAAACCTAGTGCCTTTGAAAGTTTTCTTTTGAAAGCTCTGAAGAATGATATTGATGATAGAATCCCTAGTCTGTCTGTCTGTCTGTCTGTCTGTCTCTATCTCTCTCTCTTACTCTTTTTTTTTAAAGTCACACCATACAAGATTTAAGAGCTAAGCCAGAAAATTTCAAACGACATGTTCAGAATTGTTCAAGGAGAAACACTGATTTTTTCCTTTTGCCACCAACAAGAAACACTAAAAGTTTTACAAAATGTAAAATGAGATATGACTAGCAGAACGTCTGCTAAAAGATGCTGTTATACCAACTGCCATAAGCAGATCAATAAAAAACAAATTTGTATTCCAGACTGGCTGGAAAGAAAAAGACCCTCACAAATCCATAGCACATGAAAGGAAAATAGTGTTAGCAAATAATGAATATAAAACTGGATCCCAGTTACCTCTGAGCCTATAAAAATTAAACACATTTTTAAGTAGCCATTATTTCTTAGTGGAGCTGCTAGTAGGTGACTCTGGTATTCACTGAACAAAAAGATAGAAAGTTATTCTTTTACCATTTTAAGGCTCAACTTGCCAATACAGATATCTTTTGTGGTAACAGAATTTTCAGTCTTTAAAAGGGGAAACTACCTCATCATCAGCAACTACCACTGCTAAGCATATAAATGTATTGGGGATTCTATTGTTCACATTGCAAATGCACAGCCCACCTTTCATGGGAACGTGTTATCTTAGATTTGTAATGTTCTCATGATCTTCTAAGCAAATTAATTGACATTATTACATTGGAGCTTCTCAGAAAGCATGTGAGGTAGTCAAGGCTCAGGAGACAAGAGCCACATCAGAGAAGAAGCCATGCATGACCAACTCAATCCCATGCCTGAGAATGGACAGCAGGTACAGGCAGGATGGCCACTCAGGGCCCCTAATTCCCCATCAGAGTCTTTCTCCAACACAAAAGCTGCCAAGCAACCAAGTTCTCTACACTTTCTCCCCAGTACCAAAATTGCTGCCTGCCTCTGTCATAATAAGTGAAAAAATGAATTATGTTTAAAGGATTATCTTCACCTCATCCAACACTGGGTGAAAGTAGAGATGGGCAGCTTTTTGTAGGTCTCTGATACCAAGGTAGCAAACACCAGTGTCTGGGCTGAGTCTTCACACAGTCAGATACATGCAGCTTGTCTGTGTACTGTTAGATCAAGACCCAAGAACTAGGCCTCAGAATACAAAGAATCCAGATATTAGGTTACCATGAGAGCCAAGGTCATGAGGAAGCCACATGGCCACATGAGAAAGAGGGGTAAATGCTATAAATATTAGACCACAGGAAAAACTCTGGAGGTATCTCAGCTGAGGGAGGGATCACAGGTAGGAAGTGTCTACAGAGACCAGGCAGCTAAGCTAGTGAGAGGAGCAGCCTGGCTTGTCACTCACAGTGAACCAAGCAGCTCCAGCTAAGTGTTGCCATGCAAGATCCCGGGCTTCCTGCTGCCAAACCTTCCCCATCATTTTTTTTAAGAGAAACTAGATTATTAGGAGGAATTTGATTTACAAATATTAGCAACTAACTTTTAAAAAATTAACACAGCATAGACAACACTAAATGTGCTGTTGATTAAATCTGGCCTGTGCGTCAGACTCAGCCTGTGGACTGACAATTTTCAACTTCAAGTTTCAGTTTAAAGCTTCTGTTTTAATCAACAAAACGTCCTTAATCCCTTTTGGGTTCGTGCTGGATTATATCTAATTGCTCAAAAATGTCCAATGCAGGTCTAATAAATGCACACTACAGCTTTTACCTGTTCACTGGGATGGGGGGATAGGGGAGGCAGCAGGAATCTATCTACTAGAAATTTATTCTTTCTTTAAAATACCTAAATTTATATTTAAAGTTCACACAGTTTTTGCCTTCTATTTCACAATGCCTTTGTTGATCCTTTTAGCTTCAAGGAAGACCGTTTTCACCCCAAATCTTCTAGTAAAATTGACTACTAAGAAAAATGTGCCACATTTATTTTATGGCTACCCAAACCTCTGTTTTCAGAAAAACAGCCCTAGATTAAACCAGAATTCTCTCAAAAGTGCCACCCTTCCCCAACTCCAGCTGTCTTTGCACCTACAGCGTTAGCTCCAGCTATCCATCAGAGTGACAACAGCCAAGGCCCAGGGGCTGATGTGGCATACACAAAGACAGACACATTCCCAAGCATTCTCAGGGCTCACTCAAAATGCAGCCTTCTGGCCTTGCTTTATCTGATCAACAGCCCGGCGGTTGTCAGAAACAATGGCCATGATTTTTCAGGACTTGGCTGGCCTTTTGCCTTTCAAAACAATGCCACTATCAAAAAAAGTCTGGAAGAATAACTCCTCTTGGCCCCAGGGTTCAGATTACAAAACTTCCTTTCTCTCACGTGGCCTCACACCACTTTGATCTTTAATGCTGATGTTCGCCAGGAAGTGGACTTTAGAATGACTCAGTGGGAGAGCGTCAGATGGAAGGTGAGGCTCCCCCCACCCCCCAACAATGTCCCTCGTGGCAGGTGCTGAGGGATGGCCCTTGCCAAGCCACACTTGGAGTCTTCTGGTCAGAGGAGCAAGAGAATTAGGAAATATCCTAAATACTTAAAAGCCCTGTCACTCCTAAATCAGCTGATGCCTCTAACAAGGTAACTTATGGACCAGCATACACACACATGTCAAGGCGACAGACATACACGAACACACAACATGCTACATTCAAATCTGGCATGCCTGAAATATTATTTGTCTACTCCACTTAAACTTTGCTTTTCAGTCTTCTACTTCTGAGCAGATTCTTTAAAATATTCCCCTTGTTATTCTCTATCTCCTAACACCAGAAATGCCCTTTGTGTGGCAATGACTGATGAATCCCAAAATCAAAGAAACCTGTCTCCTAGGAAAGCTTTCTGGGCCCTTATTTTTTTTATTATTACTTTTTTAATACACAGTATTCTTTACCCTTGGAAGTTGCATGATCATGCTAGCTATATGTTGGTACAGAATTTTTACTTTGAGACCTTTGGGATGCTTCCCCTCCATCTGCCAAGAGCATTCAGAGCATTCAGCAGATAATTTATTCTTCATGGTTTCAAACCAAAAAAAAAAAAAAAAACAACAAAATTATATATTAGAGATTAAAAGTGCCAGAAAAACAGAGTTAACTTACCTCCATTCACAGGCTAGAGGGGAAACCACAAAGGAATTTCTGACAATTGCAATTTGTATTAAATATGCCAATACACTGTTCACATTCAAGACTCATTAAGCAGATTTGTAGCATTCACTTCACATCTGATGTACTAGAATTAGAGAAAATAGATTTTTCTTAACCCTTTTGTGACAATGAAGCAGACTTCACCCATTGAAGACCTGGGCAAAAAGAAAATCAAGCCTATTCTCTAGGAGTCTGGAGGCAATGTAAGAAGAGATGAGAATCTGTCCTGATATAGTATTCAGGTAATAGTGACTAGAATTTCTGCTTCCCAATCAGGGGATAGATGAAAACAGATAATCGAAGACCTTAAACACCTCCTTATTATACATTTCCCCACCCCTTCCCCCAGTAAGATAATTGTAAGAGGTGGTAGGGGATGCTAATCTGCGATTTGGAGTCAAAGACTAGATTCTGTACTGATATCATATGGGGGGAGTTACTTTACTTCTCTGGGCTTAAATTTTTTCACCTTTAGAAGGAACATAATATTACGCACTTCGTAGGATTGTTATAAAGATAAAATAAGATGGTGTACAATTAGCATCTGACATGTAGAAAATGCCCTGCAAATGTTTTTGTTATTGTGTGTCTTAACGGAGGGTTACTGAGGTTCAAATAATCTTCCAGGCTCCTAGGAACAATTTAGCTCTCTTCTGCAGCCTTCTCTCCAAAGTCTAACCAGGAGCCTCCCGTCCACATTTTTCTGATTTGAGGAAATATCAGTATTGTCCTAGGAGCCAATAAACGGACATTAAATCCTTTAGTGACCCTTTTAGATACTGCTTGGGTCACGTGAACAACCTGTGCCTGTGTTGCACAGGTGAGAAGTAAAAGAAAGTGCATCTTACACACTTTCATCTTCTTCTACTATCTTTTCTTTCACTCCCAGCCAAACTTCTCAGGAGTTGCTCATATTCATAACTTGTCCTCATTTCTCAACCAATTGCTACTTAAGGTGAAACTGTCTCAATAATCAACTAGATGCCATTACGTGTGTGAGTCGACACACAGAAAGTGCATAAATGTTGATGACTGATATCACTCACAGGCAGAAAGAAACCACTTTATAAATTATGGACAACAACACAGGATCCACCCTTTCTCCATTCATGGTTGCAGACATGTTTTATGCTGAGTATTACATGCCATTTTTCAAGTAGGCCTCAAAATATTTTCCAGAAAGTGTTGACTGCTGTTTTCTCCTCTGTTCTCTGATTTCCTTTGATACTGCTTCATTGGCTAATTATTTTCTACCTATAATAACCATATAAGTACTGTTCAACACATAACCAACCACATGACTCTCTCCCATCTTTTTTGAATCCATAGAACTTTGATACAGATTTTTTTCAGAGAGAAGTGAAAAATATGGCCAGGTGTGATGGCACGAGCTAGAAATCCCAGCAGCTTGGGAGGCTGAGGCAGGAGGATCGTGAATTCAAAGCCAGCCTTAGCCAAAACGAGGTGCTAAGCAATTCAGTGAGACCCTGTCTCTAAATAAAATACAAAATAGGGGATGGGGATGTGGGGATGTGGCTCAGTGGTCAAGTGCCCCTGAATTCAATCCCCAGTACCAAAAAAAAGAAGAAGTGGAAAAATATGGGTTTTTCTGGAAAACTGAGTTTTACTTAAGATGTGTCTTGCATATCATCATTTCTGGTCTGTGCATCTTAATGTCATTAAATCTATGCAAAGACATTCACTGGTACCAGGCTGTCATTCCAAACTTGATTCTGAAAGACCAGGTGCTTGTCAGAAACATCAATGAATTATGTTAGAAAGAGCTTTATACTTGTAGGTGTTTATCTGGAAAGCTGTGATAAACAGCTCAGGGCGGAGATGTCTTCAAGAAACCCTTAACTGAAGTAAGATTCTCCAGACTGACCTTTTGCAGGTTATGAAAACCCCACAGTGGTAATAGCAGAGTCCAACCTTCCCTTTGCCTACGTGGCCCACTCCCACCATAGCAAGAATTGAGGGTGAATTCTTAATTTCTAGTCGTTCATCAAAGTCCTCCTTGATAAGGTCTTGCTCCTTCTTCAAACTTCATCTCACTCAAGTCTAAATAAAAAGAGGACTTAAACTACGGTTTTCTAATAGTTCTCACTATGTTCTCTATTGTGTAGCGTCATTGATGGAGTACTTACCATTATGGTTAGCATGTTTATCTGCCCGAACTTTGCAACTCTACCTTAAGCTCTGGGAGGTTAGAGTTCACGTGCTGTTCATCAATGTGCACTCAGCACAGGATCTGGTAAATCCTCAATAAATTAATATGGCTTAACTGATACAGTAAATAAAGGAAATAGGGGAGAAGAAGACAGCAAGGAAGGAAAGAAAGCAGAATGGGAAGAATGGAGGGAGGAAGGGACAGAAGAAAAAATGGATTAACATGCAATTCTAAGAATTTTTCAGAAAATTTTGTCTGTCCTCTGAAAGTACGTGACCTAGTTGAGTAAAGAGTAATATGTCTCTATAACAGGAGCCTCATACAAGGTGATATATAATCACACAGTCTAGTGTCTGGTCTCTAAGAGGAGTGAAGGTGGAGGTCTATGGGGCTGCAGAACTCAAAGAAGACTTTATAAAAAGAAGATAATTTTTTGAAAATCTTTAAAGAAGTGGAGAATGTCAAGTCCTACAATGCTCCTTGACTCTCTACCTCACCTCTTGTACAAGACATTAATAATTAATGACTGTTAATTCATGTGCTATAAATGAAAAGAATGGGAACTGTGGCTTGGTTTTCCTGGACTTGAAGAATAACTTTCAACATGATAGAGAATACATTCTAACTTTTAATGGATATGCTTATGACATGTCATGCTCTGTGCTGGAGGTTTAACAAGAATAATGTAATCTCATGCATAGACAAACCCCGATGATCATGTCTACTCTACAGGTAAGAAAAATGAACAGAGAGGCTAAGTACTTTGCTCCAGATCACAACACTGGAAACAGTTGATGTAAGAATAAACTCCTGATGCTTGGAAAATCTGAAAAAACAGAACCAGATCCTCCACTCTCCTCACACATTTTTTCATTCCAGTGATGAGAAGATGAGAGAGGGCGCCAGTATTTCCATTAAGGCCTCCAGATCCACTCTTCACTCTTTGGGTTGCACTGTACCCCAGTACCTGACCTATGGAAAGTGCAGCTCTGTACCTGCTTTTGGCTTCTCGTTGTATCATCCAGTAGAATGCATGGACAGAGGATTGGACAAAAGAGAGGCCAGGATGTGCATTCCCCAGGTCCCTGGGCATCCTCTACTAAGGTACAGAATTCTGCTAGTCAGTCTCTCTACGTATATACAGCTCTCTTTCTCCCTCCCAACATGGCCTTACTCCCTGTCTCCCATGTCTCCCTGCTTTTTCAATGCTCAAATTTTTACTAAGAGTCCATTAATACCATTATGATCCAGCAATCCCACTTCTGTGTAAACATTCAAAGGAAGTGAAATGAGTATACCAAAGTGATCCCTACACCCGTGTTCACTGTGGCAGGCTGCAAAAGACAAGATATGGAAACCACCTAAGAATCCACCAGATGGATAAATGGATAAAGAAAATGTGGCCCACATACACGATGGATCATTCAGCTTTAAGAACGAAAGGAAATACAATTATTTGTGACCACATGGAAGTCATTATGCTGGGTGAAATAAGCCAGACACAGACAGACAAATTTGGCACCATCTTAATTGTGTGTACAATTCAAAACAGTCAAACTCATAGAAGCAGAGGGTATCATGGTGATTAACAGAGATGGGGGTGGAGGGGATGAAAGGGTACAAAGCTTCTACTAGTAGGAATAAGTTTTTGAGATCCGTTGCACAGCAAAATCACTATAGTTTATAACAAGGTAAGGTGTACTTCTTTAAAAAAAATCCCTTTATTATCCTTCCTCAATTACACAACTTAAGTGTGCCATCGTTTTTGTAGGGACCCTGACTGATATGGGTGATGATATAGGAATTGAAATATTAATTTCCAGATTTGGGACACATTTTAAAAGATGTGACACACCAAGAGTAGAGGCTGACATAGAAAAGAGAATAACATTTTTTTTAAAAAGTCATTCTGAGATTTTCAGGCCTAGATAATCTGAAAAATGATGATATTGACAGAAATAGTGGCATTTTCAATGGGGGTTAGTAATTTCTAGGATACTGTGACTATTTGTCTTTTCATTTGAATATTTGTTTCAGAACTACAATTCTTCTGTTAAAAAGAAATATAATGGTGCAGAAAATAATTGAAATATCCACATTCTAGTTCTATAGAAGGTTTTTATTTCATTATCAAATCTAAAGCTTAATTTTGCTGGATACAAGATTCTTGGTTGGCATCCATTTTCTTTCAGAGCTTGATACATGTTTATCTAGGATCTTCTAGCTTTCAGGGCCTGGTTTGAAAAATCTGCATATATCCTAATTGGTTTCCCAATGTGTGCAATCTGATTCCTTTCCTGTGTGGCTTTTAATATTCTCTCCTTATTCTGTATATTAGGCATTTTCATTATAATGTGCCTTGGTGTGAATCTGTTGTGATTTTGTACATTTGGTATCTTGTAAGCCTCTTAAAGTTGGTTTTCCCATTCATTCTTTGTGTTGGGGAAATTATCTGACATTATTTCATTGAATAAAATGTCATTCCTTTGATTTGGAACTCTATGCATTCCTCTATCTCAATATTTTTTTTATTTGGTCTTTTTATGCTCTCCCATATTTCTTGAATATTCTGCTCATGGTTTCTTAGCATTTTCACTGTGTGATCTACATTCTTTTCAAGATAATATATTTTGTCTTCATTGTCTGATATCCTGTCTTCACAGTGGTCTAATCTGTTGGTGGTGCTTTCAATTGAACTTTTAATTTGGTTTATTGTTTCTTTCATTTCAAGGATTTCTGTTTTTTTTTTAAACTGTCATCTCCCTATTGAAGTCATTTTTTGCTTCCTATATTTGTTTACATAGCTTTGTTGAAACAATCTTTTGCTGCCTGTATTTGCTCTCTTACATCATCCTTTAAGTCACAGAACATTTTAATTATGTACATCTTGACCTCCTTCTCTGTAATTTCTTCTGCTGCTCTGGCCAATGATTCTAATAATGTGGTGTCTTAATTTGTTTGGGTCACTTTCCTCGTTGTCTTTCATGTTGCTTATATGTCTTCCCTTCTAGCACTGTGGATCCAAGGATTCTGTTTTTACCCTGTAGGCTTATAGACTCCCTGTAGGGTTCCACTACCTCTCCTTTGAGGGTAAGGACAATGTTTACAGATCCCAACATAAATAATATACAACCTTAAAAACAATTAGTTGCTATTAAGATGTTTACACTTTGGTCACAATGTAAAGCAATTTTGAATTTAATTATTATCTACAATATAATTAGTAAACTATAAAAGGGTTTATAGTTTCTGATGGTGGACAAAGAACCGAGAGTAAGGTATAGGATGATATGCTGAGCGGGTAGGAGGTGAGGATATAGAGTTATTATATCTTAGGAAGTGTGGAAGAGAAATCTAAAGAAGAAGGTTAGTAGCAGGAGAATAGAGAGGAAGTATTTTGGGTAGACAGGTAAATGGGAGGGCAGTAGAGTACATAAAACAAACACACATATATATTAAGAAAAATAAAAAATATTAAAATAACAAAAACTGGAGAGAAAAAAAAGAATATACAACATAAGTATAATCCCATTTTTGTGTAATCCCTTTAGTGTCCCAGTTCTCAAAATCCTAATTCACGCAAAGTACTTAGTTTTGCATATGTTGGGGATGTAGGTGTGGGAGAATAGGGAAGGAGAAGAAGAAAAAATCTTGAAACAAGGATTGTTTTGGTTGGAGAACAGTATCTTTCCTGCTTCCCTTCTCATTCAATAGATGGGATTGTCTGTTATTAGCTGCTATCTCTGCCCTCTGGATGATGAAGGTAATCAGGGTGTCACTGTGCTGGGTTAGTGGCTACTGGGGAAAGGCAGGAGTTAAAAACTGGGTACCTGGGCAGCCAGAATTCCAAAATGGGAATTGCCCCACTAAAGATGGTGATGAAGGTGGCCCATGATGGAGGTTTCTGCTTTCAGCGGTGGGGTGTTGGGTCAGGTGGAGGGAGCCAGGTGATGGTGTTGGATGTGGATGATGTGTTCAGAGACAACTCTGTGGCATGCAGTGTGTGGTTTTGGCTGTCTTAAGAGCCTGTGTGAAGTTCCCAGATTAAGGCAGGCTAACACCCATAGGGGACTATCTTTGTTGCTCCAGAGTCCCAAGATGGAGGCAACCAGGGTAGCCCCACATTGGTAGATGGAGGTCCACACAGGAGTGGGGCCAGAGTTCCTGAATGTGGGTAGCTGCTGTGTGTCCTGCGTGGAAGCAGCATCTGGGATTTTTGCTCAGGTGGGTGGCCAAAAGCTCTGCATGAGTGCTGATGCTGATGGTCCTTTTTGGGCACCCAGTAGTGCTGCATGGGCGAGTAGTTGGGAGACCTACTCTGATGCTTTGGCCTAGAGCCCTGCATGGGCACAGTGTCTGTAATTCCTGTGCGGGAGCAGGAATATCACTTGAGGAGAAGCAATAGTCTCACGACTTGAGTCCCAGGTCATGGAGCGACACAGAATGCTGCCTCCCTCTGGCCCGCCATCTTGGATCCCCTCTCCACATTCTAGTTCTATTCTACCTACCACTTTTACCAAAGAAACATCTATCATGAATTTAACATATATCCTTAAAGTCTTTTTTTTTAAGAGAGAGTGTGAGAGAGAGAGAGAATTTTTTAATATTTATTTTTTAGATATCAGCGGACACAACATATTTGTTTGTATGTGGTGCTGAGAATCGAACCCGGGCCACATGCATGCCAGGCATGGGCGCGCTACCACTTGAGCCACATCCCCAGCCCTATCCTTAAAGTCTTTTAATTCTTTATATAAATACATGTATGCTAGTTCAATATTATTACTCATAATAATATGATTATAAAAACTTATGCATTAGATTAATATATGGGTAAATTACTATTTCTGTAATTTGAAAACTTGAGATTTTCACTTAAAATTGTGTGTTAGAGCTCTAGTCAAGTGAACATATACATTTATTTCCTTTCTTTTAACAGTTATGCAATAATCCAATATGAGTGTCATGTTTTCCTTACTCTTCCAAAGACTGATTTTTCACTTCAAAAAACAATACTTCACAAGCTGGCATTGTGGCTCAGTTAGCAGAGCACTTGCCTGGCACATGTGAGGCACTGAGTTCAATTGTTGGCACCACAAAAAAATGAAAATAAAGGCATTATGTCCGTCTACTAGGAAAAAAAAATTAAAAATTCAGTGAACCTCCTTGAAATAAGTTTCCTCAGGAAAATTTCTCCAGAGTTCTTCAGTCATTGTTCTACCAAAAGGTACAAAATAAGTTTAGAAATCTTGATTTTGAGGTGCTGTACTTTTAGGCATCAAAATGGGATTTAAAAAGTAATTAGAAGATATCAGTTCCCCAGAAGATAAAAGGACAAAGAACAGAAGATAAGGGTATTTGTGTTTGCAGTAATATTTTTTTTTCCAACCAAAGGATCAGAATATCTCTTTATCAGGTGGTAAACTTGGACCCTTACAATTATTATTTCATTTAATCCTCATCTCTACCTTTCGTGAGATGACTGAAATTTACTAATGCCTTATTATAAATAATAGTCACTACTCCACTACAATTTCCATTTTTAGCAGAAAAATCAGGTAGGAAATTCCAAATGTTTGCAGTGAATTCTTTTACAAAATCATCTTCTCCATTGTAAACACAAAGTAAAGCCAATGATAAATAACTAAATAACAAGTGAGATGTAATATGTGGAAAAAGTAAAAGCTAGATAACCCACAAACTAGTCAATCCCAGGAAAGATCAGATATTGACTGTACTTGAACTTTTAACATTAATTTGTCCTCACAATGAGAGTTTCCTGATCTGAAGCAAAAATGTCTTTTCCACCATTGACCATAGATGTCAACTTGCATCACAAACCCTCAATAACTCCAAACAGTGAAATAAATCAAAATTACCCTAGGTAAACATGGGCCACATGTATTAGAATCCCAACAATAATGCTACATTTTCCCAGAACATGATAGTTTTAGGACAAATGCAAAATATTTAAAAAAAATACACACATGTCCCTCCAACGCATTCAGAAAGAAGGTCAATATTACTTAGAGGGGCTTTATGAGTTTTCATTTGCTTTCTGATGAGTTATTTCTTCAGTTCATTCTTCTGCCAGTTCTTAGCTTGGCACCCCAGTGGGGGGAACAAAAGAGCATCACCTTAGGACCACCAGCATCAGCCAATGCCTCAGGAGTTGGGAATCATTCCCAGTCTGTGAACATGGAGAAAGCTGTAAAGGAGCTATGATTTGCCCAATTTTTGTCTGCTGCCCCAAGGATTACATGGGGAAGAGAATTTTCCTTAGGAAAGCGGTGTCCAGACTTAGCCTTAAGGATAGAGGCAGTAATTATAAAGCAATAACTAACATTTTTCAGTGGGTTATTACTTTATTTACTACTCACAGCAGCCCAGGGAGGGAGCTATCATTGAGGTTCGTGGAGCTGCCCAAGGATGCAAAACCAGCAAATGTCAAAGTTGAGATTGACACCGAGGGCTCTGACTCTGATCCTTCTCACATAACACTATCCTGCCCAGCCAGCAATTATGAAGTATCTGGTAGATGTCTGTAAAAATAGGTCTTTCTGTATTGAAAATCTACCTGACTCCTACCCACCCATATGAAGTGCTTGCATTCTGTGATTAGCCATTCAGCCCTCTCATGGAAGAAATACTCTCTACTCAACTGCACAAATAAAGGGCCCATACTTGAAAAAAAATCTTCAACCTAGTAATTCCATTCTTAGGATTATTTAAACAAACAATAATGAGATATTTGGTGTAACATTTGTAGCACTATGTTCTGTAATAACAAAAAGAAGAGCCAGTAACACACTGGGAAGGCCAGGAATGGGATGAAAGGAAGAAGAAAAAACTGCTGGAAATAACCCAAATGCCCAACAAGAGGGGATGGACTTCAGTATAGCAAAAGATAGAACAGTATTCTCCAAGCCACAAGTTATAATTCATAAGGGGTGAAACTATTACGGTGGGTCAAAGTCAGAAGGATTTTTTTTTCTTCACAAAAGAAAATAGTATGAAATAGAGAAAAAAAACAGAAGAGAAAATAATCAAAGTGCATCACACCTTGTGAGGTAAGAATTATCTCAAGAATTCTCTCTCTTTGTAAATACACCTGTGCATGTATACATCAACAACTTTGTGGGTAAACATCAATAACTCTTCGTGTCTAAGAACACACATTGTTCTCACTTTATGGAATAGTGGGCTGCAGGGAATGAGAAGACATCTCAAGTTCACTATTCTCTTTCTCCAGATGTTTCTATTCATGCTCATGGGACTGTTACCTCCTGCCCCTTTTGTTTCTTCCTTTCACTGTCAAACCCCCCAAGTTTAGCTTCTTCTTACCCAAAGTAACTCAGACTAGTTAAGGTGACTTCATGAAGTGTGTTCACTTGACATGGGTCTCATTCATCTTTATGTGGTTCACTTAAGGTGTTCTCCATGAAGCACAGCCAATTTTAAGCAAAATCATGGAGGGAAAATTCTAAATTATAAAACCAAGTACAATATAATATATATATTTAGTGTGGGACACAGGCAAAAAAAAAAGAACTAGATACATTGGCCTAGGTTGTTATTCATTCATTAAAATTTACTTGCAAGAAATCCTGAAGGATGTATAACAATCTTAAGGAAAAAGTAGGTCACTGCATGGTACAAATATTACAATGGGAATTATTTAAAATATGAATGTATGTAGGTAGGTAGATGGGAGGAAAGGCATAAGCAAACAGAAAACCGCAGCTGTCCTGAAGAGACGTATGTGAGTATTACCCCTGGTTGTATATTTTATTTCTAACTTGAGACCAATAGATCTTTCCATAATTAACTCCAGTTCAAATTTGCCTTAGACTCTGTCAATAATTCTAGTAAATACAACAAATCAGAATTCACTCCAAGCAGACCAAGAGCCAATCTGCTTAAGGAAACTTACATATGGAACTGGAATGCTAAGAACATAAAATCTGCTTGGTGGATGAAACATAACATTTCTAGGAGCAACATCATGTTTCTGTTCAAACATACGGCTGTGGACATATGCAAATGCTGGGAGAGAGGACCAGTGGAGCTATCCATTGTTCATTGACACTTTAGTATGAGCTTGTGTACCTGGTCCCTTCCAATAAAAAATGTTAGCATGCGTCAAGAATGGATGAAACTTCTAACGGCTCCTAAAATAGTGAAAAGAAATTGTGAAAACAGGCACTGGAAGGTACTGAGATGTTTGTTTTCAGTGCCTACTCCTCCTTCTTTTCACTTTATAATTTTTCCTTCATGATTTTTTTTTTTTGCTTAAAATTGGCTGTGCTTCATGGAGAACACCTTAAGTGACCCACATAAAGATGGATGAGACCCATGTCAAGTGAACACACTTCATGAAGTCACCTTAGATAGTCTGGAGTTACTTTGGGTAAAAAGAAGCTAAACTTGGGGGGTCTGACGGTGAAAGGAAGAAACAAAAGGGGGCAGGAAGTAACAGGCCCATGAGCAGCATGAGTAGAAACATCTGGAGAAAGAGAAGAGTGAACTTGAAATGTCTTCTCATTCCCTCCACCTGACTACTCAATAAACTGAGAACGATGTGTGTTTTCAGACACTAATAGTTACTGATGTTTCCTAGGAAGCGGTTGATGTTTACCATGAACTCAAGTCATTGTAAGACTGTTATGGTTCTTGCTACCCCACAGGATCTGGGTGAATCTTCTTATCAAGCAACTGAACACCAACGTGCAGAGTTCCAATAGCTAATGTACGTGGCAGGATGAGGTCTTCCAGCCTCACATCCACTTATTTTCTTCTGGTCCTCATCACCGATGAAGAAGATATATTTTAGTAAAGCTGATTAAAAAGGAAGAATGCTGAAAAAGGGCCAATAACAAAGAGAAGACATGAAAGGCTGGTTTGGAAAATGTGCCACTCTGAAAACAACATGGAGTCAGTAGTCTCTCTTCATGTGGGCCAATTAAATCTACCCCCATTCCTGGATGAGGATCCGGGGGAAAAGGTCATCATGATGTTAATTTAGGGTGGGAGGATGGGAAAAAGCCACTGAAAACTACTTCAAGATTCAAACACCTCCCCCAAAGCTAAGGTAACATACAAAACATATTTTCCTTCTCTAAATTTTCTTTAGACATGTGGAATATGGATGTTTTAAAAGTAACCTATAAATATAAATAATATATATATATATATATATATATATATATATATATATATATATATATAATATAGTAACCTGTAAATATATATATCCTTGTATAAAAGCTACTATTAAAAAATGCTAAGTGTACTTTTCCAGATCCAAATTCATCTGTTGATTCTTGGTGGAAATTTTATAAGCTGAATTTCTTGGGTGGAGACGGGGAGACGTCCCTGATTTAAATTGAGGAACTAAATATCTAAATTCAAGGCCTAGCTTTCCTTGTTACACCTTGAACATTTTGATCTAGGACAGATACTACCAATGAATAAAGAGAAAATTACTCACATTGGGAAAGGGCATTAAGTCTTTTGAGTGAGTGAGGTACCATGCAGAGATCTCAAAGGCAGAATCAAGGCTTTTATATTCTCTGTCGCACCCTATGTCACCTATAGTACAAACCCCTGGTGCAAAAAGAAAGAGGAAATGAGCCTAGATGCTCACGAAATGAAAGTACCTTTAAATTCTAAGTGTAATTTCCCACAGTTAAAGAAAGATGATTTTTAAAAAATTTAGTTTTGATGGAAGTGTACGTGTTCATGTGATCTCACCATTCTTAAGGAACAGCCCTCAGTGACCAAGACACCAACTAGTCAATGTAAACTTCTGTTTGCATTTTATAATACCTTACATTTTAGAAATATATTAAATGACAATCATAAAGATTAATAAGACCCCTATCAAGCTAAACCACCTGATGAAGCTATGTCAGCTGGTCTGGAGTTACTTTGGAAAAGAAGAGGCTGAACTAGAGGAGGAGGGGCTGGAAGAAGTGTTTAACTTCTTGGTTAATATACATGACACAGAAATATTAAAGAAATCATGTGCATTATTCACACACAGACACATGTGCATTATACACACACAGTCACACACACTCACACACGTTTAGTTCATAAAAATATCAACCGCCTCTAAAATATTTTCCACCTATTTTAAAATATGTAGCCTTTGTTTATGGAAATAATCTAGTCCTTGGACTAGCTGAGCAGAATGTTCATTTACTTCTTGCCGATTTTTTTTATGTTTTAGCTAACTACATTCTTTCCATTTTTGAGACCATTTTTGAATGAAATGGTCTTATGTTTTACTATAAATACCTTGATGCTATAAATTTTCTAGACATGAAACTATATTTAAAAAAACACTGAAAATCCATTTTTTAGACAAATAACTAAATCTGGAGAGATTTACCATTTGGGCTGGCAGATCTTCAATTGCAGAGCTCCAGCATGGAAAACAGTTTCTGGTGTTTAAATATTGAATTTGGTGAACAAGAGACCCTGGCATTAATCGGATTGAATGGAAACAAAAGAAGGTTATTGTTATTTTTCACAACCGCCTCATCTTCAGAGCTCTCAAAGTCTTTCCAAACCCCTTATAGCATTACGTCTTTTGATTCTCAACATTTGTCCATAATGTAAGTCAAGCCAGGGTTATCATCATTTCCAATTTATACATGAAGATACTGAAATACCAAGAGGATAGGTGACCCGTACAAGGTCACACAGAAAGTCAGAGAAAGGATCAACCCAGCTCCCCTGGTTACTAATTTAATTGGTTTTCTATTACATTGCTTTCTTTCTCCCACATCAAGGACTACCTCTCTTAAACATGCTTAAGAAATGTAAGTAAGAACAGTGATTATCATTCCCCTGGATTCATCCTTCTCCTTTGCTCAGAATAAGTAATTTCCAGCTACTAACAGACCTGCAAATTTTCCCACGGATGCCCTGAAATTTTCAAAAGAGATATCCATTGCACAGGGAGGCCTGAGGATGCTTTTGATTTTATCTTCCCATGTCCTCGTTTGATCTATTAAATTTTGAATTCAATGTGTCTCTGAAGGTGTTTAAGATTCAGTGCTCAAATCCCAAATTTCGCAAGGGTCAGTGAGTCAAATTCATTTACACTTTATCCCTGAGTTTCTTTTCTTTTTATTTCCACTTTTATATGAAAAGCAATAAACCAGTGACCCATGTTTTTCACTCAGAGACACTTTGGTCTGTACTTTAATCACTCCTTATCTGGTGTTTCACTGTAGGGCATCATGCTGGAAATAAGTATTACACAATTATTTACTTCTCTCTGGACTATTCCAGCAATTTCTATCAGGTCAGCTCAATACTAAGGTGGTTGGCAGTTATAAAATCATGAATCCAAATCTGCTACCACTTGGAAGGCAAATAAGGTCAAATATGCAGGATCGCAAAGGACAAAACAAAGTGTACTTGGGGTTTGGTATAAAACAAAGTTCAGGAACACCTAATAAATGCTGGGTGAGAAAAAAAAACTTATATATTCTATATTTATGAATCTATATTTAGCATCATAAAATGGAAAAGTCTACAGTCATTAGAAAGAACTATATAAATCTAAGTTTACTCACCCAGAGGGTTGACAACTTTACAAAACTGCATATAGTGACTTCATCTTAAATGTTACCGTGCCTAAAAGAAAAATCTGGAATTTTTAATCCTCTCCTAGTAGGGGTAGTATGGATTGCTTTTATATGTTTAAATTTTTATTTATACTTTCTAGTTCTTCTCTAATGAATTTATTCTTTATTAGTTTGTAAAAATGGGAAGGTCAAAGCCAAGCTGTGGAAATTTAACTAAATCAAAGGTGAGCCGGGACATGCACTTCCCTTCCCCATCTTTCAGACATGGGGAGAGTTACAGACCAAAACAGATGTATAGGGAATGGTTTCATAGCACGAAATAAAAACTTATTGCTGGGGAGCAATTTTAATTTCTGATCCATGCTAATTAACACTCAAGAAAGTATAAATAAGTGAGCAGGAAGTTAAGGGGAGCTTCTTCCTTATCTTTTCTGCAACTTATTTTCTTGGTCATTTCTTGATCTACTTTAGGAGCAAAGAGGTGGCTCAACAGACAGAGCTCTGGACATGGATTTAGAAGGCCTTTGTCACTCTATCAGCCTCTCTTCTTCATTGGGGAAACACTTACTACCTCTCTGAGTTTTTATTTCTTTATCAAGAATGAGGACAATAACACCTAATTCTTGAAACTAATATAAGAACTCCCTGTGAAAACATGAGAAATTTCGGAACATGTAGCTAGAACTCCAAAGTGTAACTTACAGCTGGGTGCAGTGGCACATGCCTGTAATCCCGGCAGCTCACGAGGCCGAGGTAGGAGGATCACAAGTTCAATGTCAGCCTCAGCATCTTAGTGAGGCTCTAAGAAACTCAGAAAGATCCTATCTCTAAATAAGACATTTAAAAGGGCAGGGGTGGCTGGGGATATGGCAAAGTGGTTAAGCACCCCTGGGATCAATCCCCAGTATCAAAAAAAAAAAAAGAGTAATGATTACATATGTTTCTTTCTCCCGATTTTACTTTAGTTTTCTGCTCTGTGTGAAACAGAAATTAAGATATCAAGCCATGACTATTATTAAATACATCAATTCTTTCTCAGTTTCTAGGAGAGCATTGTCCTCTACTTCTCTTGGAGTTTAACACCAACATCTCCACTGCTGGCTTTTCTTCTATATTACATTAAACTTTGATGTTCCCTCTTCAGTTATTCTCTTTTTACTCTTACTCCTCGTCTTCTTGATGGATGACCTTGCTCCCAAGTTTCAGCTGCCACTCTGTGAGCCAATGACTGCCAAATCTCCATCCTGTGAGCTACAGTTCCATTTGTTCCTATCTTCATCCAAAATCCTATAAACACCTCAAACTAAGCACCTGCAAAATTCTACTCATTATTTGCATATTACCCTCCACCCCCAAATCCCAAATCCAATCAGTCTCCTACATTTTTCATCCAATGTAATGACTGACAGCCCAGCTAGAATCCATGGGATCACTCTCAACTCTTTCCTCGACCTCCAGATCAGACAGAGCTTTCGACCCAGCCTGCCCTCTCTGCCATAGCTTAGACCTGTCTGTTTTCTTCCCATGCTATTCTCTTCCTCCCCAATCCATCCTCTGCATTGCTGCCTGCAATCCCTCTAACAGTCAAATCTCATCTCATTCTCTCCTGCCTAAAACTATTCATTGGCTCCTTATCAGTACAATTTACTTCTCTGGCCTTCATCATCTGATTCTAACCTGTATTCCACACAATCTCTCCCAGGCACAATGGATGTGTTGGGCCTTTTTATCACTCTCTTCTGGTTCCACTGCCTAGAATTCTCCTCTCTGACTTCTACAACTACAAACAATTTCATCGAGGCCTGGATGAGATGTTATTTATTCTATAAAGTCATGCAAATAACATCCCCCATGGCCCTGTGTCATGGGGGATGTTATTTGCAGGACAGGCTGCAGGACAGGCTCTGGATCCATGGGCTGAGCCCTACCACCACAAACAGCATTAATTTCTCAAAGTATTAGGTAATGGCTAAATACAGAACTTAACGGAAGTGGCTACACAGAAAAGGAACCCATTCAGCATATTCTCAAACAGTTTTTCCTTGTTGCTGACTTCCCACAGGTTGTACAGCTATATCCTGATGCTACATCCTCTCGGGGAGTTATATTCCAGAAAGAAGCTGCCATCTTGCCACATGGTCGCCGTCCTATACTTGGGCTGACATCACCATCTAGCTATGAGCAGGCTCTTCTGGTTCACAAACCAAACAGCCCCTGGGTGGCATGTCCTCAAGAAGGGAGAACACTGAGTCAGGGAGCAATGCTCCTGAGTAATGTCTCGCCTTCAGATTTCCAGTCACAAAAAGTCCATTTTCCGATACCACTCATATAAAGTTGCCAGTTTTGTATCATAACATATATTTATATCTGTCTTTGCCACTGAACTTTGAGCTTTATGAAATCAAAGGGCATCTATTATTCATATTGGCACACTCTGGGACAAGCCCAGCATTTGGCACCTAGTAGGACACAATAAATTTTGTTGGAAGAGCAAACCTCATCATACACACTCCTTTCTGGAAAATGTGTTAGGTCTCAAAGTCTATTCGTAATTCTAGCTTTCTATAATTCGATGAAAAATATAGGCTTTAGAAAAAGGTATTTCAAAGAGATAATCTTAGGCAGCTAAAATTACAGGATACTTGTGATGGTCTTGCACTGCCTGGGGCCTGGAATACCATCTTATGTGTGTTTCCTAGTGGGAAAATAATCATGATACTGCCTGGCCACCTGGAGTCACAATTACACCTGTGGGACACTCAGGTGAAAGAGCCAGTCAAAGAAGGCAAGGGTCCCTCTCCCACAGCAGGTTTTGGGTGGAGATGTCTATAGGAGGGGATTTCCAGGATGCTCTAAGGAGGATGTTTGGGCAAGGTGAGTCTGAAGAGGTCACTCTAGCTGGGCTCTCTGGGCTGCTGGCCCTATACTCAGGTCTCAAACCTGTGACAGTTTAGCTATTGTGAATTATGCTGCTATAAACATTGATGTGGATATGTCCCTGTAGTATGCTGTTTTTAAGTCCTTGGGGTATAGATCAAGGAGTGGGATACCTGGGTCAAATGGTGGTCCATTCCCAGTTTTCCAATGAATCTCCTTATTGCTTTCCAAATTGGCTGTACCACTTTGCAGTCCCACCAGCAATGTATGAGAGTGTTTTTCCCCCACAACCTCGCCAACACATATTGTTGTTTGTAATCCTAATAGCTGCCATTCTGACTAGAGATAAAATCTTAGAGTAGTTTTGATTTGCATTTCTTTCATTGCCAAAGATTTTGAACATTTTTTCATGTATTTGTTGGTGGATTGTATATCATCTTCTGAGAAGTGTCTTTTCAGTTCCTTGACCCATTTATTGACTGGGTTATTTATTTTTATTTATTTTTTTGGTATTAAGATTTTTTAATTATTTATATATCATAGATATTAGTGCTCTATCTGATGTTCATGTGGTAAAAATTTGTTCCCAATTAGTAGATTCTCTATTCACCTCACTGACTGTTTCTTTTGCAAAGAAGCTTTTTAGTTTAAATCCATCCCATTTATTGATTCTGGATTTTAATTGTTGTGCAATAGGAATCTTGCAGATAAGTGGATGGAGTTGGGGAATATAATGTTAAGTGAAGTTAGCCAATCCCCCAAAAAAGAAATTCCAAATGTTTTCTCTGATATATTCATAATGGGGTTTGGGGAGGTGAGTGTGGGAGGATTAGATAAACTCTAGATAGAACAAAGGTGAGGGAGGGGAAGGGGCACAGGGGTAGAAAAGACAGTGGAATAAGATGGACAACATTACCATTAGTATATGTATGAATACACGAATGGTGTAACTACTTTGTGTACAATTAGAGATATAAAAAATTGTGCTCTATATGTGTAATATAAATTGTAATGCATTCTGCTGTTATACGTAACAAATTAGAATAATTTTTTTAAAATAAAATTTTAAAAAGCACAAAAAAAAGACAGACTGTAACCTGGCTCCCCTTCTCATCTGAAACTGTCTACAACTCCCCCAAACTCCCAGCACTGAGAAAGCCTTATGTTCACAAAGGCTCTGAATCTTAAATTTCATTAGCTTCACTATAAATTCGCCTTTGGACAGGATTCCCTATTGGATGCTCATTAAACCTTTTGAATTTTAGCAGCCCTAGGCTAGGGATCAAGAAATAGGGACTGGAGCCCAAACTCCTGCAGTATACTGTGCAGAGAGAGAGAGTCAATATACCTCTTCCAGTTTTTAGGGTTTCCACCCTGGCTTCTCTCCATGCTTGCTGGGTCCTCCACCATATCATGCACTGCTGAATACCTGCACCGGCTCCACCTTCAGGGCTGCCAATCTTTGTAATGCTTTTTGCCTTGGTCAAGTTAAGAACTCTTGTTAAGTCTTCCTTGACTCTACTGGCCCCTTCTTTCTTTAAAGCATAGCTAGTCATCAAGTTTTCTACAGATCTAACCTCCCTCAACCTGGTCTGGGCTACATCAACTCTCACTTAGAAGACTGCTCTGCTTCTTACACTGCCCCAGCCTCATGTTGCCTCTCCTATGTCACCCTGTACATTGCTGCCATCATAGTATTTTTTAAAAGGTAATTTTATTATGTTTCCACACTCTAATATATGTGTGTGTCTGCATACAGATAAAAACAAAGATTAAATGGCATAATATGACCTAGAGGGTCAAGCCAGTCCTGCCTCCTGCCTTCATGTTTAAGTCAAGGTCATGTCAATGTCTGTTATTCTCTGAGCTCACACATAACACTCTCCCACTGACCTAGAGAGCTTCAGTATTTGCTGATGGTCTGATTGACTGACTGTGGTTATATTGTGGATAGGCTTTTCCAAGCACTAACTTCATGTTCTAGTTACATGAGCAATTACTGCAGCTGGCCTGCAGAGTTGATTTGGATTACAAAACCCAGAGTAACTGTAAGAAAAGAGCATTTTATCAAATTGCAATTTTAGGAATGATAATCCAAATACCTTGGATTTCCACTTAAAAGCTCAGCTGTTTATAAAGGATTAAGTGCCACAGATAATTCAATGCCATGTACCTCTTTTGTTAGGGCTAAGTGGTTGTAAAACACATCTATGATCCAACCCAAAGGTTTACAGAGTCTTCTTTCTTTCCATTCTAGAGTGGTAGCTTTTATGCACAAATCTATGGGATTCCTGAAGGTGGGCCAGGACACTGCAGACATCTATTTCCAACTCTGTAAGTTTCTCCTATCTAGAAAGGGCCTATTCTGGACAGATGCAAACATACCCCGTATAGATTTATAATCAAAATCTAAATTCCAGGCCTTTCATCTATTTCCCATGAAATTCTCTAAATCTACTCTGCCTAATGGGGGCAAAGTCCCCAAAAGTATGTATTGTGGCAGAGTTTGGGGATCTAGAGTTAATAGTTGAGAGGGCTGCATTTTGGTTACAAAGTCAATTTTAATACCTTAAGTAATGACTGTTATGTTTTGGATACACAGTGTCCTCCAGAAGCTCCTGTATTAATGCAGCAATGTTTAGAGGTGAAATGATTAGATTAGAGCTGAAAATTGGACACCCATCCTAGATTGAATAGACTGGCTGGGTGGTAACTCTATTTGAGTGGGGCATGACTGAGGAGGTTAGTTTCTGGGAGCAGCCCCTGGGGTCATTTACTGGTCCCACACCTACCTCCTCTCCTGACCCCACCTTAAGCTGGGAAGTTTTTCGCTTTTGGTCTCTCCCCCCATGAGGTGCTGCTTTACCTTGAGCTCAGTGTAATGCAATCAGCCATCTATGGACTGAGACCTCTGAAACTGAGATTCCCAAATAAACTTTTCCTCCTCTACGTTACTCTTGTCAGGCATTTTTGCCAGAGCAACAAAAATGTTGACTTAACAATGACTTTAGTTAACTCAGTTATCCTCTTTTTCTTTTCTTATTAAATAGGATTAATGAAATTAGAATTCTCTTTTCCAATTGAATAATTATCACGAATTTACTTTAACAGAGTGACACTAAAATACTTAATAAACATTTTGAATCACATAATCTATGTACTTTCTCAACTACCTATGAAGCCAATACTTTATTCTTTTCCTTCTTTATTCTTGGGCAAAAATTGGAGAGTCTTACTGACTTGACCAATATTAACTGGTGCAGATGTGGGACAGCTGGGATGTGAACCTGAACAAAATGAGCCCAGAGCTCAAGTGCTACCACCATCCTATGTGGTCATTTTGGAGAAAGAAAATGAGTTTCAAATTATACTTCTTGCTTTTAAGAAGCCCAATGCCAAGGTTTCTTTGTCTGTTTATTCCAGCTATCATCTCCCTATCATCTATCTACCTATCCATTCATCTATCATTTTTTAAGAGTTAGCCACTGCATATTATTTGTTCTGCTAAGTATTGTCAGAGATACAAAGAAGATACCTGCTCTCATTGCACCATAGTTGGCGGGAAGAATCAGAGCCCACAGGTTTAAATTGAGTGTTTTAAAAATGGAAGAGTATGAGAATAAACAGAAACCAGCAATCCCTAGCTAAATGTAGACAGGAACCTGTTCAAGCTCTTATGGTAAGCTGGAGATTCTACAAACAGCATGTCATTCAATCTACTTCACACTCTGGGGAGACGGACTTGAATGAGCTGGCCTCAGTACATGATTTTCTTGGTTTCTATCTGAAGGTGGAGACTTGAGAGATGGGCTATGTTAGCTCTTCTTTCGTTCTGATTCAGGGATCATCTTTGTATCATCCTCACAGAGACTTCTGTGGATCCCACAGGCAGAGAGCACACAACCCTGTTTCTATCTGGAAGTAAAGAACACAGAGGGGTCATGTTTAGGAAAGAAGAGTGAAGACCTCCAACAATCTACTTCTTTGCTAATAGAAGATTTTATGAAATTAATATTACTCCCGTGTTGCTAAACAAAACACAGGGAATGAGGCTTCCAATGAGAAATTTAAGGAACACTAGCGACAAAGTATATGTCTATCCCACATGGAAGTTCAGTTGCAAACATAGATAAGTATGTCACTGCTGCACCTCTCACTTTGTAATCTTTTAATTCTAAATCAAGACACCAATGAAATTTAGAATTCCAACCCCCGTATGCTCCAGGAAATGCAAATTTCCTAGGAAAGAACCCACTTACTTCCTGGTCTTATGACAGGGACTAGGCCATTGTGAATGGCTATAGAAAAAAAAAAGCCCAGCTGTTCAGGACCTGGAACAGACATGCAAGAGGATTCCTGCACCCAGCCAGAGGGCTCACTACCCGACTCACAAAATGATTGGGGAGAGAGGAAGCAAGCAAGAAAGACAGAACTCTCTTCTTTTTTTCTTCCAGCCTTCTGCAGCAGCAATCTATTTTCTTCAAAACTGATCCTCTTCTTTAGGTGTCCTTTTTTTTGTTTTCTTTTTTTTAACCCTTTAAACTGTCCAAGATTAATGTGGCAAAAATAAAATGCCCCACAGGCTGCTTATTTTGACGCTTACTACAGCACATAAAAGTGAAGAATTAGCATGGAATGAATAATTTATTTAGTGTTTTACTGTTGTTTTAAACAAATAATTTCCATGAAAGCAATGTGTATTCAAGCAATAAATCACTGTTTAGCACTCTGTCACAAGAAAAAGATACTACTTGGCAGAATTATTGAATGGCAGTGCCTGGCAGGGAGGCAGGCACAATAAAGATAAAGACGATGTCCTTGCATAAAATGGGTTTTACCTGCATCTATAGGTCAGGCTGGAGTGCACCATCCTTTCCTTTATCCCCAGGGTTTAATGAGCACCTACTTCAGCTACTGTATCTGAGGTTATGACTAGCCTGGAGAAGCTTGTTAGGACCTGAGAGTTATTATTATTTATTTTATGATTGCAATTGCTGTGGACCAAACACAGAGTCTAAGTGCCAGCAATAGTCCATTGAAAGTAAATAACTTCTACACTCTTGGATACTCTTTTTGGAGGCTTCATACATATTTATTTAATTTGCTTATGATAGAGATATATGCAAAATGGTGTGAGAACTTGCCTAGTAGGACATGGAAACGTGTACTGGTTTCATTGTATCCACACTGTGGTTCAGTCAAGGGGCTAGAAAAATGGCTGGGAGAACATTCTCTACAAAAGTCTGCCTGGGAGATGAGGAATGATAGTGTAATGGAAATGTATGGGAGCCCAATGTATATGTTGATGGGTGGAGAAGGAAGTAATAGAAGAGCAACAGGAGAAGACATTTAAATGGAACCAGCAGGGAGTAGGGTGACTTCCACAGGCCCCAGAGCCCAAAACCAAACCAGAGTCAGACTCCAAGATTGAGTTGTCGAGGCTATTATATACCAGCTTTCTATCCACCCAAATCAATCTGCATCAGAACCACAGTAGGGAAAACTGGTTCAGGTAAAAAGAAAGACAGACCCCAGTTCTTTTGTAAAATTCAAGTCACACATGAAACGGTTCAGTTGGCCCAGGTTTGTGAAGTTTTCAAGTTGAAAATAACAGCCTAGATTTTGTTGAGAAAGGAAACAAAACAATTACCATAGCTCTACAAGACCTTTGACTACAAATTTCCAAGTGTCTCTTTTTTAAGTGCCAGTGCTGCAGCATAACCGGAGGTCTTACATTTGTAGCAGCAATGACCAGAGCCCTCTATCACTCCTGTCAATGTCTGATAATTAGTACTGGATGATAAGTCCTGCTGCTAATAACACAAAAAGACAAAGTCTTGGTTTTTACACATCTGGAGGAGGAAAAAACCCTTCTATTTTATCAACAGCCTCAGAAGGTTTCTGAATTATCTCATTTCACTCTGGTTGAAATAATCATAGCAATCACAGGTGACCCACAAGGACTCTAGAGAACTGGTTACTTCCCAACACTAATTTAAATGGTTTAAGAGAAAATAAACTTTCAATCTCTTCTCGGTGGTTTCAAATTTCCTTCAAACATGTTGAAAGCTGAAGGTACTTATGGCTACTAGAGTGAAGGTGACAGGCTCTGAGAAATGTCATAAATTTGCTGCTTCATATCGCCTTAATAATATTTTTTGTTCTTTTTTTTCCTCCCTATATGGGTGTCAGCATTTTATCTGGCTCAAAGAGTTCAAAATGTTGTTGGCTACCTGCCAGACAGAATTGTTTTACCCTCAGGAAGAAATTAATCAATGAACAACTATCTATTGAATGTTTACTATGTTCAAAGCAGAGCTAGAAACCTCTGTGGGAGAAAAACAGATGAGTGAAATGTAATTTCTGCCCATCTGGAATTTACAATCTAGGTAGAATCTGATTGTCACTCCCTTGTTCAGAAAAACAAGTTTCCCTGAAATCTGTAGAATTAATTTACTATTCAATAGCACATAGAAGGTCTTTCCTATATAGCACGTATCTTCTTTCTAGTTTTATCAGCTGGTCCTTCTTGCAATCCTAAAATTCTGTAATTCAGACTTCTTTCTATTCTTTGAACTACCATGAATTTTTAGGATTCTGGGGTTTCCTCAAATTCTAATACCTAGCTCAAGGGTCTCCTCCTCCATGAAACCTTCCCAAACTCTCTGGGATGAGTTTATTGTTTCATTTGTGATTCTTTATTATTGTATGAGTTCATTATGACCAAAGTACAATATTTTTATTTGTTTACCTGTGCTTTCATTAGACTGTAAATTTGTTGATTTTTTAAAAATTATGTACTAGATTACAGCCTCTCATAAAGGAATTACCAACATATTGTCAACCAATAATAATCCAACAGACATTCCTGTTTTAAAATAGGAGTCAATATGGGACAAATGGGATTATTTATAGGTGCAGGTCTACCATAAACATTGATTCACAGTAGGTATTAAATAGTAGTTTGATCAGAATCATACATTCCCACTGAATTTCATACTTCAAAGAATGATGGACCATAGTTATATTGTGAAATGGTGGCACATTCTCAAAAGGTCAGAGAGTGAGTGAGCATGTTAGGTTTGTGAATCATTATTAAAGCAGCCTAGAGACCAAAATGATGCTAAAAATGTGGCTACACAAACAGTGAAGAGTCATCTGTGGATTGTCTCTAAAGTCAGGCTGAGAAATCTCTAGAAGACTTTTCAAGTGTGCATTGCAAAATATAAACAGCAAATAATAAATTTTGAGCATACAGCTGATACATACAATACTGGAGATATAAAATTTAATCTGATAGCTATGAGAAATCGATTAGCAAGTATTATTAGATTTTTTTAAAAGATCACACAGAAAATAATTTAGGTGTGTGGGCCAAGAAATAGTTATCATAACTACTTCTGTTCAGTAGTTGTATCATAAAAATAGCAAATAGATGATATGTCAACAATTTGGCATGTCTCTGTTTGAATAAAACTTTGTTTACAGAAAAATAATACAGGCAATTAGCTGGACCTGGGTCTCGTGCTGTAGCTTGCCAACTCTTGGATTTGAGCAATTACACAACTGAAAGAAGATATCCAAGAATCAATTCAGATATACTAGGGTAAAATTTTAGAGGCTTCAGCCAGAGTATTAGAAGTAGAAATTGAAAGACAAAAAGCAAAGAAAACTGGATACTCTAGGGCAAATTAAATGATGATATTTTAAGGTTTTAAACAAAGAAGACTGTTTTAATTTCAGATCATTAAGCGGATGATCTGACCAGAAAACCATAGTAGCCCCACATCGTGCTTTGTTTGTCCTACATAATACTGGTCTTCAACGTGTTTCCAAAACAAAGCAAATCAATTACCATCATTTAAAAATATCAAACTGACATTTTTGCTTCTCTGAAAAATATGCTGGAAATCCAGCAATACCAAGTTTATATTAACACCATGCACAATTTGATAAACGAGTGTAACAAGCTACCTTCAGCTTGCAAACAAGAACTCCTCCATCTCTCACGTGGGCACACACAGTGGCATCACTTGAGCAGCTCTCACAGGCCCTGTAAACCCCGATTTCCATATCTGAAAATCTGACTATAGCCACATTCAGGTTGTCAGGCTGGTGTCCTGACTCAGCCACCTTCTTGGGAGATCACCTCTTTGAGTTTTAGCTTCCTCAGCATAAAGGTGGGGTATGCTATCTGCTTCTACTTAGCAGTATTATTTTGAGGATCTACTGAAATATTATGTATTATATAAATCTCTTCCATGTGGCAGTCCCTCAAATATCAGATATAATGATGATTATCATTAAGGGAAACTGAAGCCCAGAGAAATTAAACAAACTGCCCAAATGCACTTGGTCAGTTGAAGGCAGACCAGTAATGAACATCTTATGACTCCCAGAACCATTTCCAATACCCTGAGTATGTTCCACCAGAGATACAACTGAGATATCTGGAAACCTAAAAAAAGGTATGCCCTGGAACCAGGAAGAGAAAACAAAAAGAACAAGTCAGAGATGATGGACCAGCATGTAAAACCATTGCCATGGTTATGCCCAAATGCAGCATACTGGAGTAATGTAAGAATTGTATGTCACTGACTTAGTTTTTAACTAATGCAATGTGAAGAAATTCTAAAGATTTGTGGCAGAGAATAAAATCCAAGCCACATCTCCAACCAAAGTTTGGAGGCTTTCAGCAGCTTTTTAACCTGGAGAATAAAGGTTGCCAGAAATACTAGCAAAAATACACCAGAGCGTCTCTGTCCTGTTTAAGAATTTTCAATCCTTGACTATTTCAAAAGTGGAGAAGAAAAAGTGCTAAGTCAACCACCTTCAGCTAATTAGTTCTTTCTACATGGTGACTTTAAATCAATGATGAGCAAATTTCTAATACTTCTCCCCTGGCTGAGGAGCTTTCTGCCACTCACCATCTATCAGTTCTGTCTGTGAGTGGCCTTGTTGAGTTCTGTCTAAATGCTATTCAGTGTTCTGGTGATATGCATTCCCTCTTTTCTGCAGAATTCAAAAAAATATGCTGGTGGCAGCTGTTTGTAATAAGCTGAAGGCCTGTGCAAGACCAATTGTAAGACAGAGGTCATATTTTCCAAGCTGTTTATAGGTTGCAATTTGTAAGGTTATAGTGTTACAAACTGTCAGTAATTCAAGGTGGAGAATTACAATAATTAATAGGTCATCAATTCTTCATTCTTCTCCTCCAACACTCATTCCCCTAAGAGTTTTAATTTATTTCATTTAAGCTTGAATCCTTGAACTATGAACTGAAGGTTTCATTTGATAATGAGGAAAATGGATGGTACAATATAAGTAATTCCTTAACTAATTTCAGGGGATCTGAACCAATCTTAAGACCACATTTAGGAATGCTTCATAAAACCCATTTTCTAGGAGTCCAGCATTCTAGTAAATGTGCTTATGTTGTTGGTATTCAAGAGGCTTAACACCTACCCCCCACAAGATGCAAATAAATAAAGTGTGAGGAAAATGTTGCTGAACGGCACTGAACACTGAAAGATGGAGGAGATTTGACCTGTAAGAATTCATTAATGATAATTGTGTACTACCAGCAGTCTGCCCAAATTCTTTAGAAGAATAGTTAATTCTGAATTCTAATATAATTTGGCTACTGAATTTGTTGGACTTGGTTCCTTTGGAATGTTATAAACTTCTTTCAGTACTTCAAGACAGCTATGGATGCTACATATACTCTCTTTAATGAACAACAACTGTAAGCAAAAGTCTGGAGTGATCTTCCAAAGCTTTCTCATTTAACTGAGTTTCAGCTTCTTCAACATAAAGGTGGAGTATGCTATCTGCTCCTATATAGGATTATTTTGAGGATCAACTGAAATACTATATATCGTATGCCACATGATAGTTTCTCTATTATTAGATGTTGTGATTATTATTATGGGACTCTGGCTTTATTCCTAGGTCCTTGATACATTTTGAGTTGAGTATTGTGCATGGTGAGAAATAGGGATTTAATTTCATTTTGTTGTATATAGATTTCCAGTTTTCCCAGCATCATTTGTTAGAGAGGCTATCTTTTTTCCAACTGTGTCTAATATAAGATAATTATAGTTTTGTTGGCTAGTCTCTGTGTCCTCAATTCTATACCATTGGTCTACCAGTCTGTTTTGGGGCCAATACTATGCTATTTTTATTAGTATTGCTCTGTAGTAAAGTTTAAGGTCTAGTATAGTGATGCCACCAACTTCACTCTTCTTGCTAAGGATTTATTTAGCAATTCTGGGTTTCTAATTTTTCCAGATGAATTTCATGACTGATTTTTCTATTTCTGTGAGAAATGTCATTGGGATTTGATCAGGATTGCATAAAATCTGTATAGTGCTTTTGGTAGTATGGTCATTTTGATAATATTAATTCTGCCTACCCAAGAGCAAGGTGGATCTTTCCATCTTCTAAGGTCTTCTTTTCTTTCTTTCTTAGAGTTCAGTAGTTTTCATTATATAGATCTTTCACCTCTTTCAAATAGACCGTAATCTCCATCTCATGAAATTAGGCCCCAGTTTTCTTAATATGACTCCAAAGCAAAAGAATTAAAATCAAGAATCAATAAATGGGATGGATTCAAATTAAAAAGTTTCTTCTCAGCAAAAGAAACAATCTGTGAGGTCAACAGAGAGCCTACATCTTGGGAGAAAATCTTTACCCCTCACACAGACAGAGCACTAATATCTAGGGTATATGAACTCAAAAAGCTCAACATCAAAAAACAAATAACCCAATCAATATATGGGCCAAGGACCTGAACAACCACTTCTCAGAAGATGATATACAATCAATTAACAAATATATGAAAAAACATTCATCATTGGTAGCAATTAGAAAAATGCAAATCAAAACTACTCTTTAAGATTTCAAGTCACTCCAGTCAGAATGGCAGCTATTAAGAATACAAACAACAATGATTATTGGCAAGGATGTGAGGAAAAAGGCAAACTCATACATTGCTAGTGGGACTGAAAATTGGTGCAGCCAATATGAAAAGCAGTTTGGAGATTCCTTGGAAAATTGGGAATGGAACCACCATTTGACGCAGCTGTCCCTCTCTTTGGTCTATACCCAAAGGACTTAAAAACAGCATACTACAGGGACACAGCCACATCAACGTTTATAGCTGCACAATTCACAATAGCTAAACTGTGGAAGCCAATACCAAAAAACAAATGCCGAATGTTTTCTCTGATATAAGGAAGCTGGTTCATAGTGGGGTAGGTGGGGAGCATGGGAGGAATAGAAGAACTCTAGATAGGGCAGAGGGGTAGGAGGGGAAGGGAGGAGGCAGGGGGTCAGCAATGATGGTGCAATATGATGGACATCATTATCCAAAATAAATGCATGAAGACATAAATTGGTATGAATATACTTTGTATACAACCAGAGATATGAAAAATTTGTGCTTTATATATGAGAATTGTCATCTTGTCATATATAAATAAAAATAAAAGAAAAAAATTATTATGGGAAACTGAAACCCAGAGAAATTAAATGAATTGTCCAAGTCCACTTGGTCAGTTAGAGGCAGACTAGTAATGGAACCAAAATAATGAATTTGGTTCTAGGCATGCAAATGATCTTTCTTATACAGTGTGCTTTCAGAACAGACACATGATTTTTCACCTTTGAGAAGTTTTTTCCTGTCTCCAATATTAGACTGAAGCAAATAAAAATGGCAGCACTCAGGAAAATAATCAAGTATCTACAAGAAGACTGGTCAGGGCTCTACATCGTAGCATCAGAGTGCATATAACCCATGATGTGAGTTACTGTTTGTTCATTCTTCCTGTCCCTCCTTCCTTGTAAATTCCCTCCCAACTACTCAATTCTGCAGTCTATAGGCTGAAGCTCTCCTGCATCTCCTGAGAAGCTCAAGAAATGTGTAAAATGCCAAACATCCACTGAGGATTCCTGTGTGACACACCCCAAGTCTGAATCACATCTATTGGTTTCCATTGTTTTTGCAGAGTTCCAAGTCCTGAGTCAACAAGAATCAGACATCGATATGTTTGCCAGGGCCCAGTAATTATTTCTGCAAGGATTCAGGTAACTGTGAGTGGTCAGGTTACATTAAAGAGTTAGAACATAGTCTTGACTTATGTTGTGTGTAAGAGGTTGAATTGAAATCTTCAACCATAGAAAAGGTCATTATTGAAATGTAGTCAAGAAAAAACACCATCTTTAGACTCCACCACAACTTAACATCTATGATTCTCACTGTGCTGACTTATAGGAATTGTATCAATATGTATATTCATGCATATATACACACATATAAATAGAGTTAAATAAATATTGATAGAGAAGAATCGCTAACAGAATATGCTTCTGCCTTCCAAGGTAAGTATCATACTTTTTCAGCATACTGTATATTCATTAGCAAAGACAGCTTAGGTTGAGATTTCACAGTAGCTTAGTCCGTGGAATGTGGAAATGTAAACAGAAAACTGTGCCCAGTTTTAAGGATGAGCAAGCAAGCTTAGATTTCAAGGGAGAGAAGGATACACATGTCTTTTATCAAACTAATACCATTTCCAGAATCCATCTAAACTCAACACTTGAGAAAAAACATCTTCCCAAAACATTCAACTGTTAAGACAAACTGTCTTTTGACTTCTGCTTTCTATGGATCTGACTTTGCCCTCAGTTCCTTAAGGAGCATGATATCACAGGTAGAAGATACAGACAGGATGGCTAAATATTCTAGAAAATAGAAGGCTCTAGCTTGCTGGCTACAGTTTGTTAGAACTGCATTTCAATATTGGAACTTTATCAGGATTTGGTTACAATTCATTCATTAATATACTGTTCCCCTTTTGCTAATTTCTAAAGACAGAAAATAACCAAATGGAGAACATTTGATTAGTCCTGAAGGTAGACTATTGAGATCTCTTCCATATCAGAGATCTTACAACATTCACAGTATGTCATCATACCTAGCTTCCGAGAATGGGGGTATAATAACCATTGGTTGGATCAAAGAAATGCCAAAGATGCTAAAGGACATTCAAACCATACCGATTTTAATATCTAAATTAACAATAATATATAGTTTATTACCTTCTAATCTCAGCATAAGTGTATACTCAATTATCTTCTGGTATTATTTTTCATATATAGTCTATCTCATAGATAGTGGAAAACCTAATGAATAGAATTCTAAAAATGAGAGGCAGTGCTTCTTCTCTTTCCAAAGAACAATAGAGACCCCACCAAAAATAGCTTTATTTTTTTCTGTGCTGCAATAATAGCATGCAGTGGGCAATCCAAGTAAAAAGTGATTCTCAATTCCCAAGGATTTATTTGCCTTTTTCACAACAAGAGCTCCCATAAGAAACAACACCCAATGCCTTTGAAAGCAGACTGTGCCCATATTAGGAGCTGTCTTATGCAGAGCTTCCCCTGGTAAACATTTATTTAAGTTCATATAGTACATTGTATCTCTGTCTTTGATTTTACTACAGAATTCTGAATTGAAGAAACTGGTACAAAACAGCATCAGTAGCAAAATAGAAACTGAAATCACCTCAACAGCAGAGTGGTGAGGAATTCTCCTACAAAGTGACTGGATGGCATAACTCTTGCTACTCTTAAGTTGTCCAGGGGTCTACCACAAATTTGTAAAAATCTCATATAAACTGGTGTTGATAGTAGAGTGATAATTATTAAGAAAGTTGGTGAAATAAATTTAAAGCCAGTGATTAAAAATTTGTAAATGCAAGCGCTGATGGCCTTCACCAGTTCCTGGGTTAGTGAGAATTAGCAATGCACATCATGCAATAGGGGACCCAGACCCCACATTTAAGTAATTTCTTTCAATTACAAAGGAGAAACACGAAGACATGAACTCTTGCTGAAGCATTATTTCAATAACCAAAATGTGAGATTTCAAGAAGGTAGGATGACAATTGATGAGAGTAATTAGTTTATTTTTTAAGTCATTTTCAAAAGTTTCCACTGACAAGCTATTTACTAACTAAAATGGAAACTGCCTAATTAATTTCTCAAGTATATCTCAAAGCTTTAGAAAAAGCTGAACAAACTTAATTTCTCAAAAATTAGCTATCAAACACCATTCTTAATCCTAAAGTTACCACCTCACCCTCATTCATGCAGTAAAGACATGGAAGTGAATTTTGTCCTTACAGACGCATAGTTAAAGATTTTTTCACAGGTACTTTTGATCCTGAAACTCTGTAGACATCTGAATGTGATAAAGACATTAGTAAGCATAAACCATCTTCTTGTTAAGCTGTTTATTATGGTAAGAAAATGTATTTTCAGCGATATAGGCTTCCTATGTACAAATGAAAGTGTTATTTGAAATATTTAACAATCCAAGTTGAAATGACCAGAGGCCTTTGCCTAAAAATTAGAAACTAGATTTTTCTTTTTATAAAATAAGCTTCTATATCTATTACATTGAGTAACCACAGTCACTGACAAACAAGAGGTACTCCAAATGTCTGGGACAAAGGAAAGTGGACATTTATGAAATGCCGTCTCTGTGCTGGATGGTACATTGAATCTGTTCATGTCCTATATCTCGCTGAACCTTCAACATAGTCCATAGCTACTAACAAGCTTATGGATGACGCAAATATAGCACAGAGGTCCCCTTTCCTCAGGCTGCAGTCATTAAATCCAAGAGCCACAATTCAAATATTATCTATTTTTTCACAGATCTAGCATGTGCCTTCCATATCTTTGTGTTGTCCTGGTCATCATGACATAAAAATTAAAAGTTTTTTTGAGAATTGACCTCATATTAGAGAACATTCATTTCCAAAATAAATTTAGCATTTTGACTATAAGATGGCTACTGAAAAACCAGCCTCTACCTCAGTCAAAGCCTGTCCAAGGAAGGGGCATAGCCTTTGTCCTTGGAAACACCCACAGAGCACTCCTAGGCACATTCCCACCCTGCTAAGTTGTTTATCTAAAAATAACAGGAGATATCTGCTGGGCCAGGTGTCCCTGACTCAGTCAGGCTAGGTGGGGATCCATAGCAACCCCCTAGCAGCCACCAATCAGCATCAGACAGGGAAATACCTGGGGTGTCAGATGACACTCCCAGTAGTTTATGATGGTTGATAAAATGTTGGGAAACCATGTAGTTCAGCGCCTATACCCCTCTTGGCTTAAATCCATCAGTTCAAATAAATCCCCCTCTTGTACTAACCAATCACTCCTACCCAACTTGTTCCCGCCAGTGAATGTGCTAATCATGTTTTAGAGTTGTTTGATTTTCCAGCGGTGTGTGATGATTTGCTAAGAGATGCTATGTTGTATGTGGGGGTCCCTGCCTTCTCCAAAGAATTATAAAACCGCTGCAAACCCTGGGCTCAGGCCTCTCAGCGTCACCAGGTGCTGTGTGCGCACGGAGGACCGAGCTAGCTCGCAATAAACACCTCTTTGTGTTTACATCGATCTTGGTCTCTGGTGGTCTTTTGGGGGTCCTGAATTCGAGCATAACACTACGTGTTATTTACTTTATATTTATCCTATGTGTAGTTTGCCGAGTTTCTTTAATCATTTATTTAAAAACCAAATTTGGAATATTGAGCATATTTATTCGTGCATTTATATGTGCATATGATATATCATACATACATGCACCTCATGTACATAAATAAAAATAAATTTGTACTCTATCTCTCCCCCCCATTTCTTGTACTTTATGAATAGATTGTCAATCACTTCATACATCTTACATGTCACTTATGTTTTTGAGAGTTATTATTTCATTCTGTTCTTCACATTGGATAATTTCTAATCATCTATCTTCAAGTTTACTGATCTTTCCTTAAACAGGAATATAGCCTTCCAATAATTGTTTTCATTTAAGCTAGCATGTTTCCAGACCTAAAAGTTTTGTTTTGCTCTTTAATAGTCACCTTTTATCTTCTGAGATCTCCATTTGCTCTCTCATTGTGACCATATTTTCCTTTAAGTCCTTAAACATAGTTACAGGAGTTATTTTTATATTTTTGTATTTTACATTTTGCTATCAAAATGGAAGTATAGCACAGAGGTCCCCTTTCCTCGGGCTGCAGTCATTAAATCCAAGAGCCACAATTCAAACCTTGTCTAGTTTTTCCACAGACCTAACATGTGCCTTCCATATCTTTGTGTTGTACTAAAAAATATTTTTGTAGTTAGCTCTAACATCTGGGCCATCTTCAGATCAATTTCTCCGGAATTCTTTTTCTCTTAACCACTTTCCATTATTTTTGTATGTCTAGTAATTTTTATTAGTCATTGACTATTGTGGATAATATTGTAGGAATCCAGATTTTTATTTATTTTTTTACTCCTGTTAGACTAATTAAAATGTATGAGTGGATCGCCTGAAATTTGCAGAGTCTTACATTTGTACTTTAATATGATGCATCACTTTGGATTTTCACATAGGCTTTTGTAAAATTCCTTCATTCTGGACATAATCTTTACTCCTAATATGTGTCCTTTCTGTAGGGAAGGTTTTTAATGGAAAGTTCACATATCTACTAAGTTCCTCTTAGTTTCCAGAATTTATATTGCAAATTTTCTCTTGCAGCGATGAGCAAGTAACATCCTTTTTCAACACTTTCAATCCTAAAGCTATTTTTGTCTCCTATGTGTTCAGAATTCAGGGATCAGCAAAGGATTTGATATAGACTTGTGAATCTCCACCTTCTTTCTGCCTTTTCTTTATTTATAAGAGTTCTCCACAATCTCAATTCACATTGGGAGCCCCAATTTCCCTCCACTGGCACCATGTTTACAGCATTTCTTTTCTTGGGTTTCAGCTATCATAAGCATTATGAACCAGGGGTGCCTCCAGAGACAAAGGGGAAAACTCCGTAAACTGGTCCTCACTCAGTGTAGTTCCTGTCTTTCATGACTTAAATCTCCTTTGGTTTCTACCTGTTTTTGATTACTCTCCAGTGCATCCAACATTCTGTTTTTTTCCTTTCTCAGAAGTTATAGTCATTGTCTATAGAAGAACTAGTCTAATACAAGTGACTCTACTATCACCCTAGTGCTCCTTCTTAAAATCACAATGTCCATAATTCTGTCTTCTCTAAGTGTTATATCCTTTTAAATCCTATTCTAAATAAGCTTGAAAAATACGTATTATTATCATCATAATTATTCTATTAAAAAACATGTGCTTACTTAAGTTCTATATTTCTCCACTTTTTTCTTTGGTTTTATCCAAGGTGACTTCCTTCAGAGTCAACTTTTAATAGAAAGGTGATAAAAAGAAAAAATATACCGATACCATTAGAGAAAAGACCATTTCACCAGATTCCTCCTCCTCTCCCTTTAGTATATAGCAGAAGAATATGGGAAGCTATCAATCTGCCATTTCTTTCCATGTCCAGTAATTTTTTTTTAATATTGTGTCCAATTAAGCCATCAAAAGTGGTAATGCAAAAGGCTATGGTGGGTTTCTATCTCACCCGTCAATGTTGGAATCCCCTTTATTTTATAAAACCAGAGTTCTCCCATACTACTTCACTCAGGGAAAAAGAATCTATTCATCTACTCTCAAGATCTAAAAGGATTGTGAATATAATTTTTGTTTTGTTTTGTTTTTCCCATCAGGTACCATAAGAAGGACAGCATCTGTATCTCACTTGAAAAGAAGAAGGTGGCTGGGAGTATAGCTTCATAGTAAAGCACTTGCCTCACATATGTAAGGTCCACGCATTTGATTACCAGCACACACACAAAAAAGCCAATGGAAGAAAAATATATTATCTCTGAATACTATGAACTAAGATAAGATTTCTTAGTATAACTTGGAAGTAAATGATCGAGAGCTCAGCTACATGGTATCCAAGACAATCTGTCTACTTTTAGAGAGAATTACATTCATAAGGTGTCACTAGATTGGAAAGTAGGTGCATACTTATTTTACATATTTTGGAACTTTCTGCAAGGGGGTAGCCTTTTAAGGGTAAAGTAGGGCAGCTTCTAGACAGCTTTTCACTGCTTTTTTGGTAATTAACACTCACATGATGTCTAGATAGTAGTAGAGTAGGGAAATACATTAATAGGGAAATACATTAATATTTAACACTTGTCTAGCACTATAAATGGTTGTGATGCTCTACAATAAATAAAATCATGTCAAAATGTGCCTTCTTAACACAACTATAACATAGATATATCTTTAGAATTAGTAACAATCTCCCAGGGGAAAAAGCCAAAAGTCCCATCATTTTAAACCATAGCATATATGAAGCAACTGTGTTTCAGAGGATTCTATAAAACACCATCTTGTACTGATGAGACAAGGATTAAATGTCCCCAGGAGGGGCTTTTTCCTCTAATGGAAATAACGTTAGAATATCACAAGTGCCTTCCCTTAACACTCCTCTTGAGGTGAGTCCATTTCCCCTGGAAGTACCCTCATTCTGTCACGTTCACTAATAGTAAGCAGTAACCTTAATGTATGGGAAGTTAACTTGCACTCACTTCTTTCCTTGGCCACCCATCTTGAAGCATGGTCTATTCCTTTCGGCAGGACATTTGGGCACTTTAAGGCTCACCCATGATGCAATTTCCCCAGCAGAGTTTCTTCCCATTGTCCACTCTTGCCATCCTGTCTCCCTTACTGCACTGGGCATCCAAGCTGGAGCCACTGGTACTGGGTACACCTTCTTTTACATAACCCATTCTACAGAAGAATTTCCATTCATGTGCCCATATTTTCTTAATCCAGCCTCATTTATTTGCTGTTAATGTTAAAGGTCATTTATTAAACAGGTGGTAAAAAAAGTGTCTTTGTAAAAGAAAATTCTCTTGCAATGAAGACAGCTCTGAAATAATCTCAATCTCAGTTTCTCAGAAAACTCTTTAGGAAGAAAGTAATAGGAAGAATTCATCTCATCATGTACCTTCAAACCTAATGTATATCATCACTCCAGGTCCGACAGAAGCAGATGATCACCCTATTCTGTAAACAAAGCCTTCTTGTCAACCCACACAGCTTTGAAAGTCCACCGCAGGTTTCAAAGTTTCCTTTTTTCAGAAAGAATACATTTACTTTAATCATGATGTGTGATGGTACAAATCACAAGGGCATATGGGGACCCAAGGATAGCAATTCTATATGATGGGATTTAAGAAGATTGGAGAGAACATAGCCTTTCTATGCCCTACCCTTTATACCTTTTCATACTATTCACTTTACATGCATGCATGCAAATGATGCAGAAAGTCCATTTCTGAAAGGCAGTGGGTAATCTGATATCCAAAAGTAAATAGATAAACCAAAACAATTAATTCAAAATGAAATGATTATAATTTCATTAAAAGGTTTTATAATTTAAAGACTTTTATAAAGAGAATATAATATTAAGGATTTTGAGGCACATTGGAATACTCCCAGAGGGGAAATCCACAAGTCTCATCACTTAAAACTACAATATACTAAGCAGTTGGTGCAGAGAATTCTGTAAAATACCACACATTGTCCCGTTGCAAAATGAAAAGCTATCCCTGTAATCCCAGTAGCTCAGGAAGCTGAGGCAGAAGGATTGTAAGTTCAAAGCCAGCTTCAGCAATGGCGGGGCACTAAATCTGACCTTGTCTCTAAGTAAAATACAAAATAGGGCTGGGGACGTAGCTCAGGGGTCAAGTACCTCTGAGCTCAATCCCCAGTACCAAAAAAATAAAAAATAAAAAAACCCAACTACTTATTGTTTTGAGATTTTCAAACTTATATTTGTTCCTAGAATGAGTTTGCTGTAAAGGAATGTCATGGGAAGCCACTGACTGCTTTAATTCGGTTCTTACACACCAGGTTGAAAAGAACACTGCCACTCTCTCACCTGTCCAGTATTCCATGAGACTAATCTGACTTATGCTTATGCTCAGCCATTTGTCAAATACCAGGAACAGCACAGAACTTCATGTTCCATTGCCTTTGATGTACACTTGGTATTTGACATGTAAGACCCTCGGGACATCAGAGAGCTTGCCACCCAAACCAATACCTATTCAGTATGTGTTCTAGAAGCCAGAGTGTGATTTCATCTTTCACGTTACCTGGTTGCAGAAGTCAAATGGCTCAATAATTCTCCCCATAGTGACATATGTGACAAGCCCCATAGGGAGATGACACATTCTGGCCCTTCCTTCCATTCCTCAAGTATACCAAAGTAAAACCTGAAATAGCAAAAAAAGTTTTATTTGGATTTAACTGGTGAGCTGCGCTGATGTTTGAAACTACACAGATCTTAATTCTGATGGGGAATTCTTGCTTAAAAAATGATTTTCTCTGAACAGATCCTCTCTGTGTGAATCCTCAGTGCGTGCCTGACGGCTTCACTGACAAAAGTAGTTATGGTCTTTGGAATAGATTCAACAGAATCAGGGAAGGGTGAATCCATGATTTTCAGCCCTGAACATCACTAATAATTATCTGTCTTTGATTAAAAAAATCATTATCTCTGGATCATGGCTGGATTTTAACTTCCAGATTTACAGACAATAGCACGGGGGGAGGAAGGGAAAGCATAAATAGAAACAGCAGAAAAAGAAAAGAAAGAGGAACAGAGGGAAGAGCAGAGACAAGAAGAGGAAGAAAGACCACAGGCTGAAGCTGTACAAAGTCATTTTTTGCATTTCCCTTTTGCAATTCATTTTAAAACTATACAAATGTCGCATTAATCTCTACATTTAGAATCTGAGGGTAAAAGTAAATTACTCTTTTGGATCATTTTACCTCCACGTCCACCAGTGACAGATCTGAAAGAGATAAAATATTTTATGCAATTAAACATGGTATGTTATAATGTGGCTCAGTGTGAATACTGTCTCAATAACTCAGCGTAAAGAGAGACACAGGGAATAAAAGGTGAGGACTGAGCTATCAAGAGGATCACAATGGACAGGCTCTTGGATGCTTGTGTTTAATTTGCTTCTTAGTACATCTTGCAGGAACAGGACTCTGCATGGGCAAAAGCACAGGCATTGATAGGGGAGCCCCTAGCTTCTTTATGTGCTTCCCCAACATTCACAATGCTCAAAATTCCTCTGCAAGTCAAGACAATGAGGAAATGAAGTGGTCCTTTGTATTGGCTCAAGCTAGGAAAATAGGCCAGTTTTAGACTTAATACCAATGTATAACACAGTGAAACATAGCCTGAATTTGCCATTGCTTTCTTCAAGAGAGGAAACTAGAAACTAGTCTAATGGTCTGTAATGCAGGCACTCTTGCTAAACCTTTTTGTGCCAACTCTAAAACATATCTATTTCCCCAAAGGGCTTTCCCAACAAGCTTAGATACTATAGTCTGTATCAAGGCTCTCCACACCTCTTCTGATCCCCAAGTGGGGCTGGACGCTCCCTCCATGTATTGCTTTTAAGGAGGTCTTCATGTGTGGGCTCTGACCATAGACTTCTCCCAGATTTCAGTTTGTAATGGAAGCTTTACAGGAAGCACCCCTCGTGGTATATTTTTGTGCAAACTACACTCACACTTTGATATAAGCTCCCAAGCATTCCTGTTACTACTGACCATTATCATTTTACAGATGAGAATATTGAGCCTCAAAGAGAAATCAGTGTCATAAGCAGAATCATCGAGGCTCAACTTGGACAATTTCTGAATTCTAGATGACTGCAGAGAAATTCTATTTTAAAGAATATTTTTTCATCCTAAAATCTTGTGTTTTTTTTTTTGTTGTTGTTGTTCATTCTATTACAAACATTAGCTGAAATGTGGCATGGTATCATGCCCCAGTGTTCACAGTTGGGACTATGAGCACTTTATTTGAATGGATATATGAGGGAAAATACTCTTTTGAAAGTTAAAAATTTAACCACATAAAATTTCATTTTTTAAGGATATGATAAAAAGAGAACAAATAATAGAAGGAAAATCAAGAAACAAATCCATTTTTTATTCATAGTCCTTACAAGAAAAATATCCCCATTCTGTTCTTAATATATGCCCTTAAAATGCTAATTAAATCTAGTCCCAAGAGGTTTCAGGAAACCAGCCAGATACTCAAATTCCCTTACCTACAGAATTGATTTTTTCTTTCTTTTATTTAATTTTTTTTTGGTGTGTGTGGTCAGCTTTTTATGTTTAATGACACTGCATGACAGAAATACTTTGGGAATATACTGAATGTCTTAAAAATTAGGAGTCAGAAAAAGAATATAATCAGGTATTGTTTCTCTGTCAGTATGTTACTATTCAGTATGTAATTTGATTTTAAGTAATCAAAATAAAAATAGGATTAGACCATATAAGTAGCAAATGAACATTGCACAGAAACAATTGCAGCAATTGAGTCATATTTAAGCCAACACACAGTTTGGGGAAGGATTCTGAAATCTTTTTTTTTTCTTGAAAATGTCATCAACTTAAATAGTGATTTTGATCTTAGCAGCTGATTAAAACTATTTCAGACAGAAGTAGATGCCCCTGAGCTGATTTTGCCCTGAAGTAAAAGAAATGATTCCGATTCAATTTAAATTTTGCTGGCAAACAGGCTATTTAACATTACTTCAATGTGAAAATACTGGTGAAGGTTTAAAAACTCAGGACATAACATTCTGAAATAGGGCTGAATATTTTGGAAAAGAATGAGAAAGTGAAGAGGTAATCATTCATTGATAGCAATCTCGCTAAAAGTTGACAGATCTCCTAGAGACAGGCACCAAAATACCTTTTGCCTTCTCATCGACCTTGTGCACAGAAAGCAGAGTGAACAAGCAGTCTGTCTCATAAAAATTAAATGGAAAAAGAGAGATCAGTAGAATAGAGGAAATGGATAAGGAGGTGGAAGAAGTGGAGGAGGGGAGTACTGGGGCATAATATGGTCAAATTGTACTGTTATATTGTGTGTATGTACTAATTGGTAACAAATCCCTCCATTATGCAATTCACCAATAAAAAAAAGTGTATAAAAACATTAACTGGAAACATCACCACTAGAGTGGCTATCTGTAATATCTGAAAAGAGAAAAATGAAATACATGCAAAAGGAGCGAATATAAATTAAAAATTAGATCAGAAGAGTACACCAGTCAGGAAAACCAATGGGATGCATTGTACAAGAAATTCATTTCTTGTTATATATTCAACAATGGAATATTACTCAACCTAAAAGAATAATGACTTTTATGATATTTGCCAGTAAATGGATAGATGGATCTGGAGACTATCCTGCTAAGTGAAATAAGCCAATCCCTCCCCCAAAAAAATCAAAGGTAAAATATTTGTGTTGATATGTACAACCTAAACCACAATAAAGGAAGATGGAAAGAAGAGAAGTTCAGTAGATTAGACAAAGGCAAATGAAGGGCAGGGAGGGTAGTTAGGAATAGGAAAGACAGTGGAATGGATCTGACCTAATTTTCCTATGTACATGTATGAAAGTACCTAAATGAATCCCACCATCATGTACATCCAAAAGAATGGGATCCTAAATAGAATATGATATAATCTAAGCATGCATAAGTTTATGAAAATGGATTTTCCTTTCATGTATAAAAAGAATCAATAAAAATAAATAAGGAAAAGTTTTAAAAAAAGAAGAGATATATTTTTCTGATATGTTCTCGGTTGGAGTGCCAAAGTGAAAGGAACACCAGGTTATAATGCAAGATGGGAAGGGGCGGGGGAAAGGCTCTGTGGCAATGGGATTTCACATTTGCTTCACCAGCTGAGGTAATGTTAACCCAAGCTACCTGAAGTCTTTTTTCTGGTGCATCCAGTTGTACTTCTCTTCTAAGCTGGGCACTGATGTTGCCCTCAAAATATATCATGGTAGAAGTAGAAAGCAATTACAATGGGAGTGGGAGTCACAACTACAACAGCCCTAACACAATGCTTGAGGATCATTTCCATGCAAAGGTAAAATTATAAATATCATACAGGCCTATAAGGTCATCAGTTCAAGATTTCATTTATTTTGAACAAGGGCATCTGGCAGGTGTTATAACCAAAGGAATGGTCCACAAGGCATCACTTTATATAGATTAAAAGAATGTTGAAATGACTGTGAAAATGCAAGCAGAAACACCTCCAGGAAGTAGAGGGAGTCATAAGCCAGATTGTGCCTCTAAACAAAAATTATTTCACAGGGATATTATGGATCCACAATGTCAAGAATTAGAAAATAACTCTCAAGATCAGAATCATACAGCTACCAGAAGGTGAGCTATACACAATATAAGGTTTTTTTTCCAGGTACCATACTTCTTTCCTTTCACTAGTGGATTACTTGAGTTCGATCTGGAACCCTAGGATTCACAGAAATCATTTTGAATTACATAATAACTTGCTTCAGGCATTACTCTCACCACCAATTGCTGTTTTCTATATGAAGAAACCAAAGGCATATTTTATTCAGAGCTACAATTTTCCCATTTGCAAACGAGGCATCCCAATGATATACTAGCTGGCAGGCTATGTAGTGATCATTCTGGATGATTTGACCCTACTGTGTCACCAACATAATGGGGTTGGTGCTTATACTCTTTGAGACATGATAAAGCCCAATCTGTAAGGGAGTTAAACTCAATGGTTCTAATGCTAAAGGAAGCTTGCCTAGTGCCTACATGGCAGTTATAAAGGAAGATTCATAATGTTTTCTAAAAATAAAAATAAAACATGTTTAAAATCACAAGGGAAGCATATGGGACTTCATTCTCATTGCTATTTTTTTTCCTCGAATTTTCCTCTCATTTAGCAAAAGGAAAGAGGTGGGAGGCATGTATTATCTTCTTTTTACATCTTTTTCATTTTGTTTTCAATAAAACTGCATCAGAACATCCTGGATCCTTTAAGCTGTTGGTTATAGTGCTACAACCACTAAAACTCCCTCTGATATTCTTTCTCCCAGTAATGTTAACTTCCCTAACAGAAAAACCTATGCATTATTTACGTTCATACTGAGCACTGTGACTGGCACATGGTGGGTATACTATAAATGATTGGTGAACTGTGGGCCAAGATAATCGCTGTATGCCTGCCTCCACCTGTGTTTCCCAGATCTGCTATTGACTGTCATTTCCACTTCACCTCATTTTCCCGGGGCTGAAACTTTGATATGCTCATAAAACTTCAAAGCTGGCATAAATTCTGATTTTGAACCACTGCTTTTCTCATGGACTGCATCTAGACTATGTTTTATGATGTTCTGCTGCCACTAAACAATCCTCCAGCTCAACCCCCAGTAACATAGCTGTCCCAATTCATCTCTAAGCATCCTACACATATGCAAATAAGAGCTATATTTCAAGTCACCGGAAGGAAAGCTAACCATGAAATGTTCCCCTTATTCAGGAAGCCTTCCAAAGAGGCATCAAAAGTGACAGAAAGCCAGGCTGGTTTTTTGAGCGTGTTTGTGTATGTGTAATTTAGTGGTATGACTGGGCAGCATTACCTGTGCATTTGCTGTAATTCCAGCAGCTCAGGAGCATGAAATAGGAGGATCATGAGTTCAAAGACAGCCTCAGCAAAAGTTAGATACTATGCAACTCAGTGAGACCCTGTCTCTAAATAAAATACAAAATAGGGCTGGGGATGTGGCTCAGTGTTCGAGTGCCCCAGAGTTCAATCCCCGGTACCCTCCCCCTACCAAAAAAAAAAAAAAAAAGGAAAAGTGAGAGAAATATGTTCTACCCTGCAAATGGCTTTCTCTAAATGTATACATATGAACTGTGGTTCAAGGTGGGAGAGTATAATTTGGCCATTTTGCAGGAAAAAAAAAGCGGGGGTATGAGTAAGTACATTCAAAACATTGCTTCTGTTTGGAGAATCTGTCTCCAATGCACTGAACATGACTTTCTCCACTGAGGTCCAAGCTCCTTCTCCTGTCCCTTCCAAGACCCTTCTTTGCTGTCCACTTGCACCTGTCTCACAGTTGTGTGGATGGAGAGAAGAGGTAGCAAGGACTAAGCATTGGAAATCATTTATTCAGAACTCTTCTAAGAGATTCAGCAGATTCTTTCACTGTCTGCTTTTAATAAATGAGAAGATATAACTTAGGGCAACTGATGGACACCCTTGCATCTTTGGTATGGATGATGTCAGGCCCCATAATTTCATAAGCACATTCTAACACACACATTTACACATGCTTATATCTGTTGCTTTTACACAGTTTGTTAGTCTTTCATTAATATGTACCTGAGCCAAGGATTGTACAGAACTATCTACAAAATAATGGCTTGCAGAAATAAACTTGGCTTCTGAAAATCCATGTTCTAGTAGTGTCAACACGCAGCACTAATAAAGCTGACACAGTCACCTGAAATACTGGGGTCAGCCACCTTGGCCTTTCTTGTCATCATGATTCCCAACCTTTGCTTTCTTTCATATTCTTAATGTTCAATTAAGAAACACATTTTGTTTTTGCAAGCAGACCTGGGTAAGGGTGGGGTAAAAGAACAATTGAGCACAATTTCATTTCAGATTTTATTTTTAAAAGTGCATTTGAATATGACAGCCAGTCTTAAACTACTTTTAAAGGCTGATGACTTGACCTGGAATAAAACCCAGCTGTATTAGATATGTTTAGATCTACTGTTAAAGCGCAATGGCCATTATCTTTTTTACATTAACAGAAGGGCAGAATGCCATCCCCTTTCATTTCACCAGTAAATCAAATTGCATTATTCATTAGCACTAAATGTTTCCAAACCATCCCTTCTTCCCCCACACACCCATTACCTCATTTTAAACAACCAGTGGTTTTCTCTCTTCTAAAAATAACCTCTCTGATACACTGAGCTCCTAAACTTCTGGACTTTGCAAAAATTAATTTCTGTGGTTAGTAAAGCTAATGGTCTCTAGAGTAGAATCAGACCATAACGACAATAAAGGAGCAATTAAAAAGCATCCCTTTGTATTACTTTTCAGTACTCCCACTTGTCAGTGACCGTAGATCTTTGGTACTGGATAATTCCTGGGATCTCCAGTTAGTAAAGGCCATCTCTGAGTAAAAGCTTCAAAATAAAAATCTAAGTAACAAAACAACTAAAGTCCTTAAATGCTTTAAGTTCCTTAATTGCTTTCTCAAACAGCGAATATGAAACCATAGCTTTAGATTTCTGTAAATCAGGTCTAATGCAAATGCACAGGTAATGCTGCCCAGTCATACCACTAAATTACACATACACAAACACGCTCAAACAAGCACATACGCTCATACACTGACAAACATGTGCCTGCATTTGCACGTGCACACATGTACACACACACACACACACACACACACACACACACACACACAGAGCAAACATCAGTTTTCTTCTCCAAAATCCGATCCCTGAATATTATGAAGATTTCAGAAGCAATCCCATTTCCTATCCTCTACTTTGATCATTTTGTATCTGCTGTGGCCCATTAACAGGAGCTCATCAGAGTCACATCAAAAAGTGAAGATACATTGTTTCTATTACCATTTATAGCGCCATTTGTTTTATTTAAGAAAAGGTACTTAGTCTGTGGCCTTAAATTACATAACAGGAACAGGATTCTGGAATTCAGGGTATGTGTTTATTCCCCCAAATCTTTGTTTTGTCAATGAGAAATCACTGATTGCTGACTCATAAGAGAGTTCCCATTTGCCCTGGCAGACACTCAGCTCTTTGAAACAATAACTCAGCTTCAGGGACTTCAGAGCCATTGCCATTTCCAAATCAGGCTGTAGCCTTGGGATTACAGCGCCTTAATGCAGGTCTTCAAATACACCCATGAGCTGAGCTCATATTTACTTCTGCATGATAAAAACGGGAGTTCTGAAGTTAAACAAAATAGTAAAATTTTTATTTTCTTAACGACTGACACCATAGCTTCTCTTAAGAACTGAATTTAGTGAAAAATGGACCTGGATCATTGCATGTGTTTGTTGAAAAAAGATGCAGAGGACATAGGCTAGGTCAGACTTCACAGGAAAGTGTGGAGTTCTTGAGGTAGTCTGGGCAGAAGCAGGGGAGGAAGAGGGAAGGCAAGGAGGAGGAGAAAGGGAATCCAACTGTGGGACAGCAAATTGTGTCCCCCATGACACCCTGATTCCCTGGCACAGGGCAAATTCCAATGAAGACCACAAAACTAACCAAGATTTGAAATAAGTTTTTTTAAATTGTTTCTGTAGAAACCAGGAAAAGACTATTTTATGGTGCAGCCTACGTTGTCAATGAATTTGGGTGTGGTCCCAAATCTGAGATTGTGCATACCCCCAAAACTGACAGAAACACTGGGAAGTACTGTAACTACAATACCCAATTTTACCTTAAGCTGGAATTCCCATAAGCCTCAAGCTAACACCTGGTTTACCCAAAGTAAAGGTTTAAACAAGAAATAGAGCTCATAAAAGATACTTGTAGTTTTATGACACTATTTCCCCGGTCTGGTGCTTTAGAGAACCCACAGAATAAGTGACCCAGTGGTATATCTTCAAGGAGTTTACAATCTAGAGGGGCAGAGAAGATATATAATTACAGTTAAAGATGGAATGTGTGAAAAGGGATAAGGGGAGGGGAGAGGCCTAGGCCAGTTTGGGGAAGGATAGGAAAAGGAGATGTCAGTGATTATTTTGAGAGGATGTTAGAGGAGGATGGTATTTTCAGAGGCAAAAATAGTGGGAGGAGGGACAGAACTCATTTTATTGGAGCTGCCTATATGATCTTGACATCTCCAATATTAGAGTGAAGGATATTAGGAACGTCTTCCTAATCTCTGCTTGTCCACCCTCCAGATAAGTAGCCCCATGTCTCGGCGTACAGCAGTTCCTTAAAATTAATGCTTAACAGAATCCCAGGATGACACTCAGTATTAATATAAACAGAGAGGCAGATAAGAGCAGAATGAAGACCAGACATTTCAATCAGGTCAGCTTGCCTGGAATTCAAAATGTGCAGGGGAAAACTCACAAGAAAAATGTGGTTATGTTGGGATAGGGCCAGATGTGGAGGTGTCTAAAATGGAATCTCATCACCTTCTTCAGGCAATCGGGAGAGTAGTGGCAGGATCCTTGGCAGGGGGATAGAGATGAGGCACAATTCAGACCAGTGACTCCAACAAAATGTGCAAGACAGAGGGGGCAAGATTAGTGATGGGGAAGCCCAACAGAAGCCATTTTAGCACCTCCTTATAAGCAAAATCATGCAGGTTCAACACGAGGGAGGGAAAGAAAAGAAGTGGGTCATTTTAAGTGATAGAAATAAGCTGTTTATAAGCATGGGTCAGGTGCAAGTCAATTTAATAGCTACTTACTGAGCATCTTTGGTGCACAGGCTATGGCAGTTAAACCTGACCCCAAAAGGATTCATACCAAACTCTTATTATTGGTTAAATTCCAGATTAGAGTTGAAAGAGAAGAAATTTATGAACTTTTTTTCTTCATATTCTTTCTTTTCCTTTGGCTTCTCCTAGTGGTGATGTGTCACTTTTATGACGCTGAAGGGAATTTTAAAATCCAAGAATATATACATTTTTAAAAGTGTGTTTCATGACAAATGAACAGTTAAGACCACTGGATTTGTATGCCAAGCTGAAGAAAGGCTCTGAGCAAATTCAGAATCATCCTTATCTCATTATTAAAGCAGGACCTGGAGCATCGCCACAAAAAGTGTTAAGCTATTAGCTTGTGGTCTTGAATACAGCTCCAAGGAATAGAGCCATGTTTCAATTAAAATGGTACATTTTTCATGCTTCTCATTAAGGCAAACTAATATCACTCTCAATAATTCTGAATTAGTAAGTCAGATTATATTGGAACTAAAAATAATTATGGAGGGAGTGAATCCTCCCAGTTTCCTTTAATTACCGTGTCAGAGAAGGAACCTGGGGAAGCTCCTCCCTGAGACTAATTTAGGAAGCTTTGAAAAAGTTGCTTTTTTGGGCCATTAGATGCATGGTCTCTCTCACTGTGCAACTGCCTGCGGCCCACATAGAACACAGTGAGCACAAACTAGAGCTAATGAGTCCTCATTTCTATAGCTGCAAAAACCTGGGAGAATTTAAGAAAACACAGCATTACTTCCCTGAACATGGCATATTACATGAATTGTGTAGATGCTAGAATGCCCTACTCAGGAGCTAAAATAATTATGACTAGCAAATCTAGGCTGCATTCTGTCAGGAGAATCTCATCTATATCTATCAAGAACTCAACCCAGCAGGCCCCACTAATGTCTCTTCATCATAGCTCAAGTCTACTTTTTAAGTTCTGAAGGAAATAGCAGGAGCTATTTTTAAACAAGAGTGAAAGGTACCACGTGTCCTCTGTCCCAGAATTTGCTGACCTGTCTCATTCAGCCATTTGGGGGTGGAACCAAAGATTCCATTAGGAGACTGACATCTCAACAGAAATCAGCTCTAGGTTATATCTCCTAGCCAACTCATTACTATAATATTGTTGTTCTACAAAAAGAACTTTGATGCATAAATAAAATACCCACACCTTTGATTAATAAGTTATTCCAATGGCATAATAACATAAGAACATATTGTTTGCTTATGAATAGCTAAAATGTATGTCTAAAATAATGGAGGTTAATTTCCCCCTTGAACTATCTCATAAAACAATGATATTAATTATTTAACTAAATACCCAAGCAAGAGAATATCAGATGCAATGCTTTCTTAGTGTCTCCTCCAGATCTAAATGTAAAAATATGCCATCGCTCTGCACAGCAGTCCTTGGGTAATGACATCATGTGCAGCATTTGCAAGGCTCTCACAGAGAAGGTCCTACTTCTGGCTTAAGATCATTGTGCCCCTTGGTTTAAAATTGTCATGGCCCTGAACACCTGAAAAGAAAGGAGGGAGGGAGGGGAATAGTATGATTCTGGAAACAGAGTTCAAAAGGGATCCACAGCAAATCCTCTTTTAAAGCAGAGAATACGGTAGTCATTGTGTGATAAAACTCCCAACATCCAAGTGGACATCTTTAAACAGACCTCTACAGTAATTTTTCTTCCGTAATTCCTGATTATACGCCATGATTCTGGGGACACGTCCACCTCTCTGTCCTCCTGAGAATCTTCTTTAAGCCCATATTTTAGGTTGTGGGCAGGGCATTTGTAAAAAGGTGAAACGTGTCATGCTCATGTAGCCGAGCCATTTATAAAGGATGGAATGCATTCCCATAAGTATGCCAGTGTGTGTATGTGTCTTGGTGTGAATGTGAGTTTCTAAAGATAGCCAGAGCTGTGACCTAACAGAGCACAACAAAGCGCAGGTTATCCAGCCCTGAAGAAACTTTCTCCAGTTGCCTACCAATAAAATAATAACTGAACAGATGCTTTACTGTAAAATTCTGGAAAATATACGCCTGTACATAGGAAGAGCCTGGATGTTCACAGCTATTAGAGAAAACTATCCCAGATACAGCAATCAATGCTGAGGAAATAAGTGAGATTTGGTCAAAGATCTGTGCAAAAGGGAAGCTTATCTCAACACTGTTTATAATAGAAAATGAAAGGTTGAACACATAAAAATAAAAAAAGCAGTTGACTTAAATACAGAAAATATATACGATGGAATAATATAGCTATCAGAAATTATGATTTTATGAAATTATTTGATAAATAAAGACTAAAGAACTTAAATTGAAAGATGGAGGGAATTGAAAAACTACATAAACTATATAATCCCTCCACTGTACTTTTTCCATAAGAATATGTATATATTATATGCATGATAATCTGTTGGGGAAAATAATAATCCATTGGGTAAATTCTAGGTGATTTTGTTTTCCTTTCTGAATTGCTCTGAGGTTACATATTTTCTACAATAAGGACTTCTGATCTTTGTAATCAAGAGGAAATTCAATTTAATGAGACAAGAACATTAAAATAAATGGCAAATCTAGGAATATTGTCCCCAGATCTCAGGTGACAATAACAGTAAATGAAACTACAAGTCCCCTTTTTAACAAGGTCTGTTGACAATCATATAAATGAAGACCTAGAATTGATGTAAATCAAGATACTTTTTAATTTCTTTACTATAATGATTTAAAATTATATCAACTCTCTATTTCTGATTTTGTAGTAATTTGGTTTTGACTAAAGTATATAATCTTAAACCAGTCTTTTACCCTCCTCCCCTTTATAATTCCCCTTATTATATATTATACATTACAGCAAGTTTAGTTTATTTACTTATCTCTCTTATTCAACTTTAAGTTTATTGAAGACTGGGCCTTATTCATGCTCTCAAGACAAACCTGAAATCCAATTCTAGGTCCTAGTGATAGGACAGTAAGAGAAAAAATGCAAAAGTAACTAACTAATATCCTCTGTTATGTATTCCTCCTAGAACTGAGCCTAGAACCTAGTAGATACTAAGTCAGAATTTGCTGAAAGAATGCAGGATGGGAAGCAGGGAGGAAAAGAGGTGGCAGTATGACTAACTCAAAACAACACAGTAGGTGCTGCCGCGACACACTGTGAGTATAACACAGGCATGGAAGAAACCCAGGAGGGCATCATTTAGGAAGTCAGAGGTACATGTTTGCAGCAAGAACAAAACAAAATAGGGTTTCAAAATAAGACCTACAAAACAAGGACTTTCAAATCATGTTCCACAGAAGTTCAGATACTTCTACTAACATCTTTCCTTCAAAAAAAATATTTTAGCTAATCTAATGATTCTAATTAAAAGCAAACTTACATTCTGAAATGTATTCCATGGCAAATATTAGCATTGCAGAGATAACGAAAGTATTAATTTTTCTCCTAGATTAAATCATTCCCCTATATATCTGTATTCCACCTGGCCCTGTGCATTGCACCTAGGTCATGCTCAATTTTGTGGTCATTATTCTTGCATGTGTTAACCTCAATTTCAAACTTCTTTTGCAATCCCTGTGCAGGAAAGGTAGCAAAATACAACAGTTACTATTATGGTATTATGTAAAAATGTGCATGTGTAACCGATGTGATTCTGCAATCTTTGTGATGTTTTGAATAACCAATATAAAAAAATTATTTGGAATTTATTGTAAAGACTCATTGACAATAAAGGTTGTCACTCTTTGTGGTATTTAAAGATTGACACAGATTGACACACACACACACACACACACACACACACACACACACACGCGCAAGAAGAAAGATGGTCTTTGTTTTATCCCCTTGAATAGGTGCAGGTTCTTTGATTGCACTGACAAACAGAACAAAGCAGAAGTGATTCTGTGTCACTTTCAACCTGAATCATTAATAAACAGTCATCTTTCCTCCTCTGTGTTTCGAACATACCCACTTGAAATCCAGCTACCAAGCTGCGAGGAAGTCTAAGAAACCTGTGCAGAGACCCCAGTGGGGAGGGAAGAATTTCCCCCCAATGACAGTGCAGGCAGAGTTCCCAGCCTAGGTAGTGACCAGCACTAGCATGCTAGTGAGCCCAGCTGAGTCTCACCAGTCCATACTTCATGAATCTACCCCTGCCATTCTGCCCAAGTTTCAGATTCATCTCTCTCTCTCTCTCTCTCTCTCTCTCTCTCTCTCTCTCTCTCTTAAGCAACAAGGTTTCAGGGTGATTGGTAACACAGAAATAGATGAATGCCATAGTCCGAGTGAGTCTTTAAAAATATTTTACAAATTCAGACCCGTGCTTGTCCATTACACCTGAGAATCCTAGCAGTGAATGTGCTGCTTCAGCATATCTGTGCCACATCCAACTGAGAGCCATGCCAGGTTCAGACCCTTCTCGTGCCTATGATAACTATAACAAATTAGGATACAGCATGTTTAATGCTTATACAATTTCAATACCTCCTATAATATTAAAAGCTTTTTGTATGATGTCCAAAGTTAAATACTATTCATTTATTTATTGTAGTTTTTAATTAATTATCCACATTACAAATTAGTTTTATGGAGAATTTTTAAAATAAACTAATAATGACTATAATGTCATTGAACAACTTCAAAATGAAATCCCAACTGATCTCATCCTGATCCTTCAACTAATGACAATGAGTACTTCAATACTAATTTTTTTAAAGTCACTCACAAAAACAAACAAACATTTGTCACTAATTGCACTTTTTAAGGCAATAGAACTTCATCAAATGTGTTGAGGACTTGAAGTACAATTTTGCAAAATAGCATTCCAACCAAGTCAGACATTTTCATATAAAATATACACACCCTAGATTTTTACTGAGACAATTAAACATGAAAATGTTATTGGAAAAATTTATTGTAAGACAGTTTAAATATGTTGATGGAAATACAGGGGTAGCATGATTCATGATAAATTGCTTCATCATAAGAAAGAAAGATATACCTACAATAGAGAAAAAGTTAATCTCTCTGATACTGACATTGCAAGAAGTAGACTGATGAATATGTTGTGCTAAAAAGTACAATTAGAAATAATATCTGATGATGATGTACAGGGAAAGAACTAAGAAAGTGAATTCCCTATATTGAATAAATTTGCTAAAGTGGTTATATGGGATCTGCTAATGAAAATGGTTATTGTGAATGTCTGTTTTACTTTTTCTTTGGTAAATTATAGACAAGCAAAGAGAGAGCAGAAATAATTTATTATTTGGTTAAAGAATTACACATACACAAAAGAAACTCTACGTTCTGAATTAGTTTGGCAAAAATATAATTACATCTACATAGATGTTCGGAGACTAGCAATAGGAAAATTGTAAAGTGCATAGCTTAGCAAAAGAACTTCCCTGAATATGGTGATCTTGGTGTACTACATGAAGTATCTCCACTATTGGAAATGCCACCTTCTGTTGTTTTGCTTAGACAGAGCAATGGAAAATGTTCATTAATTTACAGACATGTAGAATTATTTGGAGAGTTAGTTATAGATTGTTTTTATTTAAAAAAAACTCTTTAGCTCTTCTGATTAATGCAAGATGGAACTAGGAGTGTTTAAATCAGAAGTATGAGTGTTTAAACTTAGAGAAGGAACCATGTTTCAGTCAGCTTTTTCCAGAATATAGGGAAGAAAAAGTTTGAGTGCTCATGGTTTCAGAGATATCAATCCATAGTCAGCAGACTCCATTCCTGAGGGCTCAGGAACATCATGGCAGAAAAGTGTGGAGTAGGGAAGCAGATCCCATTATGATCAGGAAGCAGAGAGAAAAGTCTCCACTTGGCAAATACAAATATATACCCCAAAGGCAAGTCCCCAATCCCCACTTCCTCCAGCCACGCCCTACCACTTCAGTTACCACTCAGTTAATCCCTATCAGGAATTGATTCACTGACTGGGTTGAGATTCTCACAACCCAGTCATTTCTCCTCTGAACCTTCTTGCATTATCTCACACGTGAGCTTATGGGGGACACTCCATATCCAAACCATAACACATCAGTACATTTTGTTTGTTTCTCCCTAAAATAGTATATACTTACAAGATTTCTATGAGTCTTGATATCCTTAGTGAGCAAAATAAGCTCATCACCAGGGCATAAATTTGTTGAGATTTTAAATATGGATAAAGTGACTGAAATGACAGGCACAACTGAAGTCTGAACTCAATATATAAAGCAGAATAAAGACCCCTGTGTTAGATAGTTCAATGAGCCGCTGAGACAGGCACCAAAAGATACAAGAGTTTTAAAAATATGATTTAAAATGTCACAGTCTCATAATATACACAAAAGTGTTTTCTAACAAGAAAAATTTAAATATATGAAGAAGCCTGACTTTTACCTTCCTTTAAATTGAGATTTGCCATACTAAGAGATGCAAATAATTAATAAGGCAAGGTAGTGAATCAATTGGGAAAGAAGACTCATAGAAAAACTGAAGTACATCTTGAGACTGCAAGTCAAATCGTTGAAAACCTTACAATGTACAATTACTTAACTATGTGAACCGGAATAGTCTTAATTCTGGAAAAATAAATGAAAATAAACCATCACAGTATCAAACACATTTCTGAAATCAGTAATAGTCATCCATCCCATCTGTTTTCAAAGTTTTATTCATCAAAATAACCTCAATATTTGAAGCTATCGATTTTGGAAGTACATGTAAATCTGAATTTGTCAAATGCTGATTTAATATTTTTTGAAGGTTGGAGTAGGAAAGATTTCACAAAAGGCTTCACTTATAAAATTGGATCCCTGCTAAATAAGTTTGAAAACCTAGTGGGCCAAAGAATTTTTCAGGCAGTCGCTCGGCAGGAAAGAATATGGCAAAGCACCCGCCAACTCAATCATGCTCCAGAGCACTGGGACCTCCTCACTTGATCATAGACAGAGCAGGTTTTCCTCCAGATTCTCTGAATGACTCTTGAAAAATGCCAGTGAAACATCCTGCTTCGGTGAATATTCTTCCCTGTGCTCATCACTCCTGCAGGTGTGCTCAGCCTCAGCTCCATGATGGCGAGTACACTGGCATCTGCTGCTCTCATCCACAAACCATGCAGCTTGCAAAAGCGATCCCCTGCTCAACAAAGTTGAGTGGGAGGGGATGGAGTACCTGTATCAACCGCAGGACAGTGGTCCTTAGGGAGGCCTCAAACCTCTGAGTAAGTTGGCAATCCCTTCTGAAAAGGCAGAGCTCACAAGAGCTTCAGATGGAGATAACAGGCAATGGCAGCCTCTATTGGCAGAACTGTCCTGCGTTTTTTTCCCCACTGTATCGAACACGTCTTGCAGATAATTTTAGCTTCTCACGTTGGAGCTTTCAAATCAGATATCCACAGCAGAGACAGGAACACAATTTTTTCTCATGCCCCACCAGAAAATTTACGTCAACTGAACCATATGGAACCTCACCTTGCTAATCTTCAACACTCTGTAAGATCTGCCTAGACTGAAAAGGGCAGTGCCCCCATGCTGAGGTGAGAAAAGGGACAGGAACCTTAGGAGGAAAGAAAAAATAATTCTACCCTGATCACCAAATAATGACAGATGCCCAATGAACAGCGGCTCCTTTTATTGACCTCTTGACTTTTTTGTCCATGAATAAAATGAAGTCTGCCTTTTAGGTCTGTTTTAGTCTCACTGTCACTTTAGAGCACATCAGCCACAGTGGGAAAAACCTGCTGGTTAATAATTCTCAAACTTTCCACTCTTCATTCCAAAGCTGCCTCCTATAGGCTGAAGGCTCCCAAGGAATAAATCGAAATCAAACTGAGGGGAACAGATTACAAGAAATAAGTCTTCCCTTATGAAAGAATGAAATGCATGTTTTTGCCTCCTTTATACAAATCCTTAAAAGCTTCAAACAATTCTTCTCCCTCTCTCATAAATGCTGTGTCACTGCTTCTGTCCTGAAAGCCACCTGATGATACATCCCTTGGATGCTATATGGACTCTCAGCCAACCTTTGTACCCACACAGAATACCTTGCAAACATCCACAAAGCCATGAAGAGTTCTAATCTCTGAAGACCTTGACAAATCCCCTGCCTCATGCAAACCTGGATCAAGGAGGTGCTTACAGAATTTCCAGATAATACAACAGAAGACAGGAAAGAACATGACAGAAGGTTCCACCTTCTACTTACATAATTCTTATTTAGCTATTTTTTTTTCTTTTTTACTCCCCACATACCAAAAGTTGACTTCTCTCTCCCTAGCCTCTTTTAGCATATGCCACAGATGTCTCGGGTAATGAACCAGCTAATTTCCCACACCTGGAATATCTGGGACCAGAAAACATTGGATTGAAAGATTGAACTGTTCAAACATTGAGATACCACTATTCTGTATTTACACAGACCACAGAGAGGAGGAGAATTTCATTTCTAAAGGAAAAAAAATCCCTAATCTGTAAATATGTATACAAACATCCTTGTTTGGGGTAATTTTTAACATCAGAAGCAATTTCCTGAGGACAGCTTGCACACCATAAGGAGTCAGTCAAGTATCTGAGAGACCTATGATTCCAACAGGCTTGATTTCATATGTTCTTGAAAGACCTTGTCTAAGACTGAAATGGGAACATTTGGTTGGCCGCAATTCTATAGCTGCCTTCCATCTTCCAAGCTACGGTTTGGCCTGCAGGAATATCCTTGAGTATCCATCTAGTCTTATCCCCATACTTCATTTCCTACATTTTCATGAGGCATTTGAGGTACAGCAGAAGCTGGTTGAATTGTAACACGGCATAATGATTAGGAGTTAGAGTCCCAAAGTTGGGCAGGTTCGGGGGAAATTTCCAGGCAGATTTATTTACAGCTTATGGGGTTATTGGGACAAATCATGAAAACGATGCATGTTAAGTATTTATTAAGAAAAATCCTAGTTAATATTTATTTGGCTCTTCCTAGTTAAGCACTATTATATTACTTTATTTTGTTTCCATAATGATGGGAAAGACAGAGTCATTCATTATCCCCCATTAATAGATAAAGATGCACACACACAGATTACACAACCTATACAGAAAAGTTCCGTTGTTTGCCCAAGATCTCAGAACTAGTACATGGAAGAGCTGGAATCCTGGTGATCTGCCTCTTGGACCCCTGTGCAGCATCACTACAGTATACACAGACCCTGATGATACCACCAGCTATAGGTGACAGTCCTGTTCCCTCACGTGTTGAAGAATGACATCAGAGAAGCACGCTGAGGCAAGCATATACAGCAGGGTTTATTTAAAAGGGGGTAATATAGACTTCTCTAAGGAGAGAAAAGGGGGCCATAGCAGGTATCCTGGTACCCAAAGAAGTGAGGGGTTTTGTCTTTTTATATGTCCTCGGCTTCCCTTGTTCTCCTGCTCTCGTCCCCTTATCTCCCTCCTTCCTTGCATTTGTGACTAGGCCCAGGAGATGCTTGGTGAAATGGCCAAAAAGTGAGAAGCAGATGAGTCAGAGGGGCCAAGTTTGAGTGATCTGGGCAGAAAAGGGGTATAATTAACAACTCCCTGTAGGGAGGGACAATCCCTGAGACATGTTACCTGACCAACAGTTTGGAACAAGGGCAGGTTATCTTGATAAGGGCGGAGAAAGGGCTCTGAAGGAATTAACATTTCAATTCCTCCATTCTCTGGACCATTGCCTATCTGCCTAATTTTGACTTCACTGGTACAGAAGGACTGCTACCTCCATCATGTTCTTAACAGGAAGTTCCACACAGATAACACAACATTTACTATCTTCATGTTTTTCGCATTGCATCTGGTTTAGGTTAGCTTCTCTCCTCATTCCCCTGACTCCTAAATATTTAGGATGCATCTCAAGTTACATAACACCTTCGTTAACAATCCTGCCCTGCCCTTTCCAGGCAGAGTTGTTGTGTCTCTTCTGTACTCCAGAATAGTACTCAGTTATCTGTCACTGTGTCCAATTTCCTTCCTTGGTTGAGGTCCTTTAAGAAGAGGAAACCACATTTTCAAGTTTCATATCCCCAAAAGCTTGCAGACAACTTGGTACACTGTAAGCTGCTAATAAATGTTGAATGAATGAACAAATAGAAATCTAGGTCCAGGCCCCTAGCTATTGGGAGGCTCCCTTCAGAAAACTGAAGTTCTCCTGCCCCAAAGGTATGGAATCCAGTCACTAGGAATAGTGGGGTAACTTGGGTCACACTTAACTCAGAGCCCAGGCCTCCTTGAAATTCAATAGGAAGCCTTGTGGAAATAAAAGTAAATGGCATAGAAAGGTTTCAGATCTCACCTAGAACTCCTCAGAGCCCTAGGAAAGAACGTGGCACCAAGCAAAATGTAATTAGCTCTGAGGTAACCTTGGATCACAGGTAGCCAGCAGGAGATTCGCTTTTATTTCAGATAGGCTAATAAGAGGCCATTCCCCATCCATATTTTATTTCATTGCTGTTCTCTCCCTTCCCGAATTATCAGTAGGATTAACATCAATAATGGGGTTGTCTTCCTATTTATACACTGTAATTAAACTTAGATAAAACTCTAAGAGCTCCTTGGGGATATTCATTAGCATTCAGAACCACCCCAGTTTGCAGGCTACCTTTGACCAGTGGGTTGAAGACAGAATAAATAAAACATGGACTGTGAGATGACACCACAAATTCCTTCCAGACCTCCTCCAGCCAGCAAGCCTAACCTCCCCATGCTACAAAGATGTAGGTCCAGGTTGCTGAAGATTCTGTTTCTAACAAGCTCATCAGGGATAAAAGGTCTGTAAAACTGAGTGACCTGTGTGACTCTTGACTCTAGCTCCTGCTCATCCAGAATCTCTAAATTCCTACAAAGGATCACCCTAGTCATTTTGGGTTGTCCTTGGAGGTGGCTCAAAAATAAAAGAGAAAAATTAAGAAAGGAAAAAAAGGGAGGCATAAGAAAACATACAATTTTATGTTTTCTCTACTTTAACATATTGCTGAAGCGTACGGGCCCTGCTTGCGTGTCACCATCCATTTCTATGAATGGTTCAGAGCTGTTTACATGCTTCAAAGTATTCACATTTGCAAAGTTTCTCTGGTGGAGACTGAGGAATGCCAAAATGCTTTCTTTCTTCTTAACACCACACCAAAAGAGCTACAGAAGCTGAAGTCTCTTGCTTTCTGGTATCTTATACCAAGAGTTCTCAAAGTGCAGCCCATAGGCAGTAGCACAGGCATAACCTAAGAACTTGTTATAAACACAAATGATCTTGCCCTAAGCAAAAATAACAAAACAGAGAATGAAACCCAGCAGTCTATTTTTAAAGAAGCCCTCCAAATGATTCTACTATACATTCGAGTTTGAGAACCACTATTTTACAGAATTTCAAAAGATAAAAGATTCATTTTATTGTTTTAACTGCATATGTAGTTGTTATATAAACTTGAGAAGTTTGGATATGTGCATATTTTTAGTCTGCATTTTTTACCTTCCGTCTAAGATGTTCATAGGAAGTCCTGACAAAAAGAATATCCAGTGTTAGAATGTGGTCAGAATCCTAACTCTGCAACCAGTAAGACAATATTGCTGGCTTATGATGCCAGCATTAGGATCAGATAGATCTTAGTGCACACACTCTGATGGACTTATCTAAGGCATCCATACCTTTTACCTGAATATCTCACACATGTCTACTTCACACAGAGAGATGGATGAAGCTGAATCCTATCATTCATGAAGGAAATCTTTCAGTTATTAAATTTATTTTGCAAATGTTTATTCAGCACCTACTACATTTAAGGTACTGCTCTTCACTTGGGATATAGTGGCCAATGAAGCTAGGACTTTTGCTGTTGTAGACAGAAAATAAAATGAACTCTGATCATTGAGTACATTACCTGATGCATCAGAAAGTGACTCATATTTTTCCTATCACATGCTAAGAAAGAGCCAGGCAAACTGGCTTAAAAGTTATTTCCTTAGATTCATTGAGAAAATGTTATCCACATAAATGTGAGTGTAAGGGTTAATTTGAATTGTCAACTTGAATGGATTAAGAGATGCTTAAGAGTAAGATGCTTAAGAGGGTGTGTCTAGGAATGATTGGCATCTGGGATAGCAAACTAAAGTGGAGATTCTCCCTAAGCATGGGCAGCGCCATACACTAGGATGGTTCTACCACTGACCTACATCCCCAGCCCCCAAAAATAACAGTGGACTATAAAATATTCAAGTCAGATTGAATAAAATTGGAAGAACAAGCAGCAGAAGATGCAAGTTGGATTTTTCTTGAACAGGTTCTTAATTGCTGCTATGATCACCTGAGGATATCAGAATCTTGCTTTTTCACTCTTCTGAAGCAGACTCTGGGAGTTTCCAGAAGCCTTTGGTCTCAAACTAGGGTAGCACTGTTGATCCTCTTTTTCTGAGGCTTCAGCTTCTTGGACTGTACAGCTACTGGTTCCTCTAACTCTCCAGTCTGCAGACAGCCACTGTGGACTATCTAGCTTCTGGTCATGCAAGCCAATCTAATAAATCCCCTTTTTATAGTCATGCTTCCTTTTGATTCTGTTCCTCTAGAGAAGCCTAACTAATACAGTGAGGGAGCCACGCGTGCAGAGAACCGGGGAAACAGCATTTGAGGTCCAGGACACCAGTGCAAAGGTTCAACAGCAGACGCACCTCATTTAGGACAAGGATAGATCTGGAATCAAAATACAGCAAATTGGTATGCGATAGTTGAAAACAATATCTATACTCAAAAAATTTGAGATAACAACTAAAGTAATATACTAACAGTATAAGGTGGCTTCTAGGATCTCTGAATGAACTATAAGGATAGATGTTTTATAAGAAATATCTCCCATTATCTCCTTGAGAAATTTTCATGAGTTAAGAGTGACAGTTTCATTTCTACTACTTTGACTAAAGGTGAAAATTTTGTAAAAGTCTCAAAAAAGTAACTGTATGGGTGTATGGGTGTATGGGTGTATGGGTGTATGGGTGTATGGGTGTATGGGTGTATGGGTGTATGGGTGTATGGGTGTATGGGTGTGTTTAGTTCCTGGTGGTTGAACACAGGGCCTTACACATACTCAGCAAGTGTTCTACCACTGACCTACACCCCCAGCCCAAAGAAATAACAGTGGACTAGAAAACATTCAAGTCAAAAATAGACTTCTATCAGTCAATTATAAATTGATATGGAAAAATAATTGGACAAAGATCTGAGAGTCCCATAAATAAGAAAAATTTAAAAAACTTACAAAGCAAAATCTTCATATGTGGTTTTATAAGTCTATAATGATGACAGCATAGGGCAGACAGACTAATATGAAGGAGCAGAGGAGTCATAAAATGGCTCACAAGATAGAGACATGTGATTTATGATGAATGTTGTACTGCAGAATAGTGGGGAAGAGAGGGCCTTTTCAATAAATGGTGTTGGGTCAACTGAGTATATCCATAGGGAAAAAAAATATGAATTCTGACGTTTAACTTGCACTATACACAAAAATCCATTGTAGATAAATGGTAGATCTAAAAGTGAAAAGCAACACAATAACATTCCTAGAAGATAATATAAGAATATACCTGTAACCATGGGAAATATAAGGACATTTTTAAAAAGGACACATAAAGCACTAACTATAAAGAAAGAGGATGGTAAATTGACTATTTTAAAATGAGAACTTTCTCGTCATCAAAAGAAAAACCATTATCCTGGGTGAAAAGGGAAGGCATGAGGGAGGAGAAAACCCTTGCAATACATATATCTGATAAGGGGCTTATATCTAGAAAATAGAAAGAACTCTTCAATTTTATGAAGAAAAGACAGCCTATAATAAAAAGAGGGAAGATATCAACAAGAAATTCATAGACAAGGAGAGGTAAAGGTCTGGTAATCATTTCAAAAAAAATTAATTTTTTTCTCTTTAGAACAAGAAAAATTAAAACCATAACACTATCCCTGTATATACCCATTAGAATAGCCCCAAATAGAAAAGATATGTACATATTGGGTTAGTAAAATGTGGAGCTACTGGAACTCTCCAACATAGTTGGTAGAATATGAGTTGGTTTTACTAGACTGGAAAACTGGCAGTGTTTATTAAAAGTAAAGAGGGCTTATAACTCAGAAGTTCCACTTTGAAATACAACCAGCATATAATTGGCCAAAACAAGATACCTGAAAGAATGTCAGAATCAGCATTATTTGTTGCAACCAAAAGTTAGAAACAATCCCCACATCCATAAACAGTGAAACTGATAAATGTAGAATATTTATACAAAAGAACATTATAAAGCAATAAAATGAGAAAGATACTTCTAAATGAAACATGAAAAGAATCTCAGAATCACAATTCTAAGCAAAGAGACACAGAAGAACATGAAGCATACAGTTCTGTGAACAGAAAGAGCAAAAGCAATCTAATGAATTTAAATTAGGAAGTGTAATTCGTTCTGAAGACTAAGGCATTAATGAGCTTCAGCATATGTTACCCCAATATATGGCAGCTTTGCATCTAAAAACAGAAGTAGGATGGTTACTCTCTGACCTTCTTCTGCCCTACCTTTCTGTGAAAGGCCTTAAAAGTTTTCTGACCTTTCTCTAAAGTAGACCATGAAATCCTCATGTGAGACACCCCCACCATAAATCCAGAAATAAATTTGTTTATCTCTAAAGACACAGGAACACAGAGAAGAATCTGAACACACAGGCTTTGCTAAGCACTCAACCCCCAGTTTATTACCATTAGAAAATGCCCTCCTTTCCCCAATAATTCTCCATGACTATCTGCTATTTCTAAAACCAGGGCATAAAACACAGGGCTACCTGTTTCTTTGGATCTTCCACATTATCTTATAAAACATATCTTAAATAAACTGGAATTCTTCTCACTTGCTAATTTATCTTTTGTGTTAGGTACCTCAGCCATGAAAATGATTCTAGCTCATCTCACAGGGTAGCTGTAAATACCATATAGGATAACAAGGAACTTCATAATCCATCATATAAATATATGATGCAGCCTAGTGAGTAAATTATAGATATGGATTATAGACTGTAGACATCATAAAGGGCCTGTGCTTTAAAAAAAATCAACATTTTTGAAAACTAAGGACATTTGTCATTACACATACTGGTTTTTATACAATCATTATTTATTTTCTAACACTTGAAAATGTTGTGGTCTTTGGCTTAAATTCCTGATGGTGCCAAGAGACTGAGGGTGAATAGTAGCTATTTCTTTTTCAAGGGTAGATGGTTTACTACTATCCCAACCATTCAGTTTTATTGCCAGAATGGTTATAAAAGGAATGAGTTTGAGATCCATGAAGGATGTTATTAAGATTTTTTTTTTTAGAGAGAGAATTTTTTTAATGTTTATTTTTTAGTTTTCGGCAGACACAACATCTTTGTATGTCGTGCTGAGGATCGAACCCGGGCCGCACGCATGCCAGGTGAGAGAGCTACCGCTTAAGCCACATCCCCAGCCCCGATTATTAAGATATTTTTTAAACTTTTCTCAATAAGAAAAGGCAATTAGATTGCAGGGTCCCAGATTGAACCGAACCTTCATTTCAGGATCTACTGAGAGAGGGAGCCTACTAATTCTAGCATTGCTCTCCTGGGTTACACAGTTCAGTTTCTTCAGGCTCCTTCAGGAAGGCACTCCCTTGAAAATTCTAGTACCCCCAACAGAGAATATGCCACCTAATGGAAGTGCATCACTGGAACTTTGCAGGTGCCGAAGGCAGGTGCACAGGGTTCATGGCTTCAGTTCCAAAGGCAGGTATCTGAGATGTGCACCAAGTGTGCTGTGCTATATTGAGACCACTGGGCGGGACCATCTCTGCTCTTTTGGAACTTATTATCTACTTAAGGAGGCAGCTGCAGCCAGGCATTTGCTGGATAGAAAATGAAAGTAAATACCAGAACAAGAGTAGCTGAGAGAATGAGTGCTCTGTGGTTCTAAGAGGGGAGGTATCACTCTGCTCTACCGAAAATCCAGGAAGGCTTTTTAAAAGTAATAACATCATTGAAGATATTGATGTGAAATTCAATGAGCCAAGGCCACTCTGCCCCTGTTCCTAGGAAGAATTACCCTATGTCCCCTATGGTGATGACCACTGAGTTGAAGTCAAGTCAGGACAAGTGATTTTTGCCTCAAATTTTCCAAGTCAGTTTGCCCAGACAAGACAGACAAAAATAAGATGAATAGGACAAATGCCTTTTTTACTTCTTATGCTAACTAAATGCCACACAGCCTCTAATCTCAGGAGTTCACTAATGGGCTTAAAAAAAAACAAGTTCCTTTCTTTAGAATTGCATGTAGTAAATGGACTACAGTATAGAATCAGAACAATTGCAAAATAAGTTGGTCTGTGGAATTTTGTTCCAACTGGTACTCAAAAATATTCTCTGGAATTTCTGTCTTTTGCCATACTTTCAGGAGGAGCAAAAACGAATGTCAGGAGTGCTTTCGTATGGGGAATTTTAACTTTCATTCCTATAGATGTTTTCACATGGAACTCACAGAAGGGAACTTCAATGAGGAAATGTATTTAATGTGTCTAAAAGTGTTTGTGATCAACATAATCTATCAACATTGATCAAATCAATTGTTCTTTACAAGGAGCTTTAAAGAAATTTTATCAGGATTTAGGTTTTGAATCTAAACCCTCAGACAATGTGGGGGGAAAAATGCACTCAAAGTGTATGTCATGTTTTTCTTTCCACCACATCTTTCCCCACATACCAAGAGAAAGACTCTTCTAATGTATTTGGGAGGGTATAGAAAATGTCATACTCTTGATTGGGTGGTTGATTCACAGAATGCAATTGTAAGGAATTTTGGCTATGAGAGAAGATTTCCAGGTATAAGTGTTTGATTTGTTTTTTTTTTTATTGTTGTTGTTCAAAAACGAAATTCTCAACTAAATTGACTTTACCTTTCCCAATTTAACTCTCTCTCCACACATATTTCACACATACTCATAAAACACAGAGCTTTCATTTGGGTAACAAAGCTTTCTCTCTTCTCCTTTAAGATATTTTAAAAAAAAGTTTAAGAAAGCCTTACTATTATTGAAATCCCGTTGTGTGCCAGATATTTTGCATAGAAAGTCTCAATTAAGCTTCACAACAAATAAGGAAAATACAGATAGGAAAAGAGACACAGAGGGAACGCTAAAAGGCACCAAGATTGAATTTAGACCAAAGAATCCATGGTGTGTGTGAATTAAAACTTCCCTGCTCTGTTCGTGTGTTATGTATTTTGTGTGCTGTGCATGTGTGTACAAAAGAACAGGTCTTAAATCTATACAAAAATACAGCACATGAACCAACTCTTTGTATCTCTACAACAGCTCCACCCTGGGAAGAAGAGTATGGGAAAATTCTTTGGAATTTAAGGATAAGGATATTTATTCCATCCCTCCTCCTCAAAGCTGTGTAGTTTTATAGAGTATATCTTTATATGTGACCTTCTTGATCTAAAGATTGGTTAAGAGCCAGGTAGGCTTAGTCTTGGCAGCTAATTTTCTCAACTCATTATTCTGAGGACTGATCTATCTTACCTAAGAGTTAATTAAACCCTTCAGAGATGAAATTCACAAATTTAGGTTAGCCCAATTAAATAACTTACATGGCTTCGTGAAATTCCATGTTGACCACCTTTTGCTTTGGCTTCAGCAAAAATCATCTTCTATTTTACATGACTGGGGAAACTATTTTTTATGATGTTTTACATGGAAGTTTTTCATAGATGTAGTGGTTTAGCAACCATTCAAGAACACATTTTCACAAACATGGAAGGAGTTCAGCTCTCCCAACCCCCCTTGCGCAAACAGTCCTGATCTCTAATATTTGTACAATTACATTTGAGTTCTCCTTATTTAAGAAAAATATGAATGAGATTTTAATGATTTCTTCCCATGCTTTTTTTTAACACAACATATTTTATTCATTTTTATGTGGTGCTGAGGACCAAACCCAATGCCTCACACATGCTAGGTGAGCACTCTACCATTGAGCCACAACCCCTGGCCCATTCCCATGCTGTCTTGATAGAGGAGAATTAAAGAAGCCAAAAGGAAGGAATACAGAGGATTCAGAACCCCAAGCAAGTGGCTCTTGGCATTCCCTCTGTCATATGCAACCTTTGGGCTCCTTTTCTCCTTTCTATCTGGGCATTCACTCTTTCTTGCAAGGTAGAGCTTGGGTGAAGGCATGGGTCACTAATCTGTCATCAGGAGAACAACACAAATGATGATATGCATAATGCTCCACAGTCCAGACCAATGAGTTAAAATTTTGAACTATGACTGAGGTCAGGTGACAGCTGTAAAGAACAAGTAAGAGACAATTTACTAGGATCACAAACATTAGCTTTAGAAAGAAACTGTAACTAACACCCACTGAGTAGCCTAGGTTAGGTCCTAGGTTCTGGAATAGGGAGATCCCTAAGAGAGCCTCCTTGCATTCAAGGAGTTCCCAACCTGGTGAGCTCAGATTGCTTACAATAATGGGCATATGTCATGCCTTCAGGGACAGTGTAGAACAGAGGATACAAGTGACAAATACAAAACAAGTGACCTACTTAACTCTACCTGGAGTAGTGAAGGTTAGACTGTGCTGATTAAATAGTTCAATCCCCCTTTCATTTTGCTTATGGGGTAACTGAGTCCTCTAGAAATGCATCCTAAATACACTAGTCAAAACCAACACTATAGCTCAGGTTTAGACATGATGGTGAAACCCCTGCCTGAATAATTAAAATGCAAATCTCAGCCAGGCTTGGTGGGGCATGCCTAAAATTCCAGTGGCTTGGGAGGCTGAGGCAGGAGGATCTCAAGTTCAAAGCCAGTCTCAGGAAAAAAAAAAAGCAAGGTGCTAAGCAACTCAGTAAGACTCTGTCTCTAAAGAAAATACAAAATAGGGCTAGGGATGTGGCTCAGTGGTTGAGTGGTGCCCCTAAATTCAATCTCTTGCACCTCTCCCCTCCAAAAAAAATCTCTAGGTCCCACCTCTGAGGTTCTCTTTCAGAGTATGGAGAGAGAGGAGGTAAGACATCCAGGTGGACCTCCTCATGTTCAGCCACTTGCACTTGAGATACTTTTCAGGAGGATGAGAACATAGAAATAATGGGTTCTCCAGAGTGAGAAGTTTAGGTCCAAATCCCTATGTGACATACTTTTAGGGAGGTTAAATGGAATCTCCATGTTTGTGATGAGGTATGCATTATGTAGAAAGAGGATAATAATAACTACTTACTGTGGTATCCTGAGTCTTACCAGATAATATGTATGGATTATGGAGACTAGGGCATGGCATGCAATTCTAGCCACCGTCTACTAAACTGTCATCAGATACAGAACACAACAGGACACATTCTTCACTATTGCAGAGTGAGGATCCAGTCCCCAGATCTCCTGATTCTCCGGTAACTTTTTTTTTTAAACCATCCCATAATGGTTTCCAGGGAATGTGACTCTCAGAGCAGTTGATGTGAATGATCAACTGCTCTCTGAGCGAGCAACAACTTTTATTTTCTGCCATCCTCTGTCCTCAGACAACTTCTCTGAGGTTTTATACTGGTTGCATTCCATTTTAGAATTTTAGAAGTTAGGCCATCCTTTTTTTTTGGGGGGGAGGGTCAAATCTAACCCCATAAACATGTGCTATTGTGTATAAGAATACATAAACTATGAGATGTAGCTTTGTGGCATGAGAACCTTTTATAGTCTCAGAAAGATAACCACACACAAATTTAAACTAATTATTCAACATATAATATGGTTGCATATCAATATATAGTAGGGTTCAGAAAGTCTGGCAAAGTTTAAGACAAAAGAAGACATAAATGTGTCTGAAAACACAGGGAAAGACTTTGGGGAAGCCATACAACCAGGTTTTATGGGAAAGGATAGAAGGAATCTACTGCCTTATGATTTTAGAAATATTTACAAATATTTACGCTCACTCACTTCCCAAAGCTTTCAAAACTGTTTCCAGAGGATCAATCACATCAGTGTTACCTGGCAATTTGTAGGAATTCAGAATCCCATGCCCAACTCCAACTTCTAATCAGAGTCTGCATTTTAGCAAGATTTATGAATGATTTTGTGCGCTATGAAGAAATACTGGTATAAAAAACACAGAAGCACTTGCCACCCAGTTCAACAATTACTGACACACAGTCAATCTTGTTTTATTTGTACCACTGCCCATTTTCTCCTGTTTGGATGATTTTAAAGGAAATCCCACAGGCCATCTCATATAAGTGGTAATTGTTTCATGCTATGCATTTATGAAAGACCTAATGTCTTACAAATAAACTTCAAGACATTTATCACATCCAAATATCATAACAATTCTTGAGTATTGTTAAATATTCTGAAACGAATATGTAACAGGTAAGGAAGAAGGGCATTCTATTTTGAAGAATCAACAGAGACTTAACTAGCCAGCTTGAAGATTAGGCTTAGTTTTTTTAATACCAGAGAATCCTGAGGCTGAACAATCACCCACAATATCATCTGACACAGTGCACAGTGTGTCACCAATAACATAACGTCAAATTAATTCATCTGACACAGCACACAGTATGTTACCAATATCATCACATCAAATTAATTTTGTCAGATGTTGTATTAGGGGACACGAACCCAAAATGGAAAAAGTACAAGGTACATTCTTATAAATGGCTTGCTAAAGGAGTAAAAAGCTAATTTTTTTTTTTAGACAGAGAATTTTTTTTTTTTTTTATTTTTCGGCGGACACGACATCTTTGTTTGTATGTGGTGCTGAGGATCAACCCAGGCCGCACGCATGCCAGGCGAGCACGCTACCGCTTGAACCACATCCCCAGCCCTAAATGCTAATATTTTAAAAAATATCAATATTAAAAAATATTTAAATATTGAAAAGTACTGAAAATGCTAACATTTTTGAAATGTCTGTTAATAATTAATCTGCAAGGGAAAATATATTTATAGTGCTCCAACTGAAAATACTAGCCTGAGGTTCAGAATAATCAGCATGGCAAAGTGTCTAAAAAAAAGAGATAAAAGCCAAGAAACACCAACTTGTGAATAGTTTATTGAAGGATCAAGGAGAACCCAGTAAGACCTGTAACCTCAGGAACCTCAGGGATAGTGATAGACCTGTACTCTGAGGGACCTTTTTTGAATCAGGTGACTGAAATTGCAATACAAACCTAACAATCAAGGAAGCTGTCAGAAGATATTTGGGTGGAGGTGTGAGAGAATGACATGGTGATATTAAGCTTTATAATGTTTATTCATTTGAATACAGAGAAAATAAACACAATCTGATATACTGGATATATAATCCAAACCAAAATCAATTGATTATGGAGAATAACCAAATGGTCCACATCTGCGTCTCAAGGGCACTCCAGGGCTATCTAAGATCTGTGGCACAATTCAGGAAGATACAGTCAGGTGCGCAGGCAAAGGTTAATTTCTAGATTACCCCAGATGTCAGCCTGCAAAGCTGGTACTTAATTCCACATGCAGTAGAAATCCATGGGACTCTTTAATGGGATAAAAATGGCCCTTCAGGAAGGGTGTCTGACATCAGCAGTGAGCAAGAGTGACAGACTACAAGTGGGGTTCCAAAGAAGGGATTGTTGCAATGATTCTGCTTGAAGAGATAAGCCCTAGGATGCCAAAAAAGGTCAACTGAATGTCAGCTGGGAGAGCTGCCGTCCTGCACAGGCTCTTCTCTCTTCCACCAAGACCCCATGTTTGCCAACCTGAAATACACCCTCTGCTGTAGGAATGAGACCCTCCCTGAAAAGAAAACTCAGGCATTGGGATAAGAGGAAAGATCTCCAAATCTACAGACTGTTAAACAAGTATGCATAAAACTCTCTTCACACCCTGGAATAGATCAGAAAGCTAACAAGATGGACCAAAAGATGCAATTCACCTGAAATTTTTTAGTGATTTGAACAAAAATTTTATTGGGAAGAGTGACCAATTCCTATGGAAAGGATATGTTAATTTAGCTTGTAAAAGAAGCTATCTAAAAGAGAGTTTGGGGCTTTCATTTTTATGGGGGAGAGAGAGAGAGACATGTGTAAGGAGAAAAAAGAAATAAAGAGAGGGGAGGAGTGGGCTGGAGATAAGGGAGAATAAAGCATAAGAGAAGAAAAGAACCAGGAAAAAAGAGAAAGAGTGTTGTGAACTTTACCATGACCCTTCACATCAGCAGTGAAGCAACCAAACTTACAAGATAATTGGGGGGGGGGTGGACTTGCAGGTCTCTGGGTACACAGCAATTAAAAAGCTGAGTGTCAGCAACCTGAAATCTAGCTTATATGTGCAATTAAATTTTTATAAGTCAAATGTGAGAGATTTCTTAACGGAACTCTCTAATGAGTCCTTTAACAATATGAATTAATCATGTTCCTATTTATCTAAGTAACGAAGGCACTTGACTATCAGGTTTTCTTACACTGGGATGATCCCGTAACTCCTCTCGAAAGGTATGACAAGCAAGAGGCAGCCCTGTGACATGGCTGGTAAAATATTCAGTGTTTAAATTGTGCTGGGGGAGGGCGGTGGGGGAGGAGGGTTTTGATGCCTTCCAGGGTCTGGCTGAGTGATATGCACCCTCTCACCTGGATAATGATGTTGTCAGTGGATGACTGAGGGATGAGCAAGGTGATGGTGGCTCTCCATTCATCACTAATGTCCCCAACCAAGCATCCATTTTCTCATTTACGATCTCCTTGACACCGACTCTATTTACATGGCATTGGGATTAATCAGCCCGGAGTGTTTTAGCTACAGGAATCAGGCTATCCGTGTAACTCAGCGTGGCAGCATGACATTATCACCAGCTAAGCAATATTCATTCTGTATGATCACCATCTCCAGAGAACCTGCTATGTGATAGGACTTCAGGTACTGAAGTCATAAACCATTACCCTCATCCCCAAGCAGCTCGATGACACTTTTCCTCAAGGACAGGCATGGAAAGGGCACATCTGCAAGGGCACAGCAGAAGTTTCCATCACCAGGCACTGCTGGAGAGGTACCTATCCTCAGTTCCTCATGTACAGAATTACCCGAGACCTCAGTCTCCACCCACTAGCCCAGTGGCAAATGGATTTTTGTCAAGGTACCAATAGCACTGCATCACAATGATTCTTAAAATACATTTGATGAGTGAACAACTGATTCAACAAATGAATCTGGTGAATGTGATAATATTAGTTTTACCAGAAAAGACAGAAAGTTTTTGAAAAAAAAAGTCAAATGTGCTTCTCTTATTGTCTTATTTTATCCCCAACAAATAATCTAATTAAGTTTTTAGTGACAAGTGGATGCCTTCTAGATAAAGTGACTCTTACCAGGTGGATCAGCTGTTGTATCTTTAACTGGTAAAAAAAAAAACTCATGTGGTTCAAAAGGAATCCCAGGGCTTATGCTACCACATATCAAGAGTAAGCACTAGTAGTTTCTCAGCCGATAGCCTTCAGTGCTAAACTCCGCATACTTTGCCTCATAGCAGAGAGGGAACAGAAAGACGTTCAAATTCAGACACACCTGGGTTCGATTTCCATCTGTACCACCTTTTCCTTCTGAGACCCTGGCACATTTCAGTTTTCCTAGGGATTGTTTCTTTATCTGTAACGTAGACCACATGCCATAGTAGTCACTGAAATACACCTTAAGTGAAATTCTGAATGTAAGTTTTCTAACATATACTGCCTGGGACTCAGTAGGTGCTCCTTAAGTAGAAGGTGCCATTCTTCATGGATTCATATTCTTCAAAAATTAGCAAGGTTTGGTTTGAGTGAATGGTTGGCCAAATCCTCAGGGACACCTCCATGACTTCTCTAAGCATTGTTGCAGAAACCAACCAACCAAACAGGAAACCACCAGGGATGGGATTTGGATCACATGCTACATGTGTTGTTGCTCCCCCAAGTTTCCATCTCTGAATAATATCCTCTATCTCTTTCCCTCATCTTTTCACTGATGGGCAGAATGCTTACTTCTAACTCAAGGAAATAGACGTATGACTTTTTGAAAGCCACCTAGGTTATGTTGGTTTCTCTTTGCTTCTATTTGAAATGATTCTGTTGAATGAGGCCATCTCTAAGGTCTCGATGGTCTCTTATTCTACTGCATTAATGTTCATAGTTCTGAGAAAACAAATCATAAAGTCAACCTAGTTACAGATATTAAACCAAACGAAGCCCAATGACTTTCTTAACTTTCCTCTAATGGGAAGAAGATTAATATCTATTTAGCACATAGGATTACCGATGCCATGCTAGATGCTGTCATACATTGGGGACAACTGTTGGTTGAAATCAATTAAGGGAAATTACCTAAAACAATCCCGACTTCCAGGATTGTTTGGTCACTCACTAGCTAATTGGTGTATTTCTGTAATACTAGGTAGATACCATGAAGAAATTTGCTTTATGGTTAATAATCCTTTGAATAGTCAGCACAACAGATTTATCAGTTGGGAGTACATTAGTCAGAAAAAGTCCAATTAAATCTACCTATTCAGACAGATAGTAGGGTTCACAGACTCCCCATTATACACTGTTTAATCAAGCAGGTAATGGCAAAAGTCAGCCTTAGTGTTTCTCTTCCTGCAATTACTCAAAACCAAAGTTCTACAGTAAACATTCAACAAATGTTAGCTCAGCCACACCTAGCAGAATCCCAAGGGTGGAGGGAAGGACTCTGCTTTTTAAGCCTACTATGTAAATTCTCAATGTGTCATTCAATTCATTCACTAAATTTACATGGAGACTTCTGTTTCTGGCCAGAATGAGACACTCTGGGTATGGGAGGAGTTAAAGAAATTAGATCATTGATCTTCCAGACATCCCAATTAAGGTTGGGGAACAGATGTTATTCATTCTCTCTCTCTCTCTCTCTCTCTCTCTCTCTCTCACACACACACACACACACACACACACACACACACACACACACAGTTATGTGTACATACACATAGAACTCCTCCTGCCTGCTCCCACTCTTATCCAAGTTCTGGGTGAGTGACTCTTTGCTTATCTTCACTTGTATCAGACACTTATCAGTGTCTCAGAGGCAGAAAGGAACATGCGGCAATGAAAGAGATGATGGGAAGTGAGTCTAGAGTACAGTAGATGAAAAACAGAAGCCCCTCAAGGGAGCCCTAAATGATGCCTGGGTCTAGGGGGAGTGCCAAGACCTTAAGCGATTTTAAAACATCTCAACCATTCTGCCCCTTGAATAAAGTGAAGGCATCATGTGTGATTTACTCCATCATTTCTTTCAGTCATAAGGACACCTCTTTTGTTGGTAAAAAGCCAGTCCCTTTATTCAACACTGAAGTACCAGGTGACCTCAGACAAGAATAACATTATGAAAAATAATGTCTTATTATTTTATTAAGGATGCTTAAAGACCTGAGCTTAGCACTCAACCTGCATCACATAGACCTTGATCTCCTATCGACACTCTAAAGTAGACATTCTTTGTATCCCTATATGGCTGATCAAAAATGAATAGGGTTAAATATATTTCTCAAAGTCATACAACTGTTACTAGGTAACTGAATCACACATAAACCCAAACCTGCACAGTTCAAAAGTCCTTGCATTTATACCCATGGCCCATTCTTTTGTCTCAATCCCCTATGCGGATACCTCAGCTGTCTGGGCAAAGAAAAAAATCACAAACAAGTATAGACACCTGTTTTAGAGGTTTCAAAATCCACTTCCACGATGGGAGAGTGCAACTTTCGTCAGCTAGTGCTTCTGTTTGGAGGGACAATGAAAGGCTGAATTAAAACCTTACTATCATCATCTTACTATCAACACTCCCTCCATTTGAGCAGGAACCAAACTTTTCTCAATCAATGCAGTCATTGTGTTGAAGGTAGGCCTCCTTTTGACAATATTTTGACTTTAAACTGGAAAGATTAAAAAAAAAAACAAAAGAAAGTGGAAAGAAAGGGAAAAGATAAGGCAGAATAGATTGGATGGCAAGGAACTCATGAAAAAAGATGATATCACTGGTACAAAGAGAACAGCAATAGGACAGAAGGCTGAGTGAGAAGTGTCACCCCTTTGAGGACTGGGAGTTCAGAATCTTCTGCAATCCCCCTGGTCTATTGCTGTCCTTAGACAAACAATAGAGTGACAACTGCTACTAGCATCCCCAAACTGCTCTTTTCCCAGAATCGAGCGTTTCCCAAGGAGACAGCTTAGATTTCATGGGAGGTATTATCACCCAGGCTGTAGCAGAGGTCGAACTTGTTGCAATCGCACTGAACTCAGAAGTTTCCAACCTCTGTTTAAAAACACATATAATAACTCTCCTTTACTCAACCCTTGCAGTAACTGCAGGTCATGAGAACAATGATGTGTGTGTCAATAGCTTCTTCTTTCATTCATGACTACGCTGCCTCATTTGGTTTCATCAACAAGTAACTTTCAAGTGATCCTTTCCAACCCCTGCCAGGTTTTTTCTTTTATTCCCCATTTTTGATGCATTTTTTTCTGGCCATGGGCCATAATATTTATCAAATTAGCAATACGAAAGCAATTGATCATGTCCATAATCGTTTTCAGAATCAATGCCTAGGGCATGAAGACACAGTAACATCATTTGGCAAGCTGCCTTGAATGACTTTTCTTCCATTCTTATTGAAAATGACTGACTTTTCTGGAAGGTTTCTGTGATGTTGATAGGAAAGAAGAGCATTGCATTAACAGCCTCAAAATATGAATGATACCCAATCAATTTCTAGCCCTATTTTGGGTCATTATTTTTAACTCTTTAGATGTCATCTTTTCTGGGCTTAAAACTTCATTTATGCTCTATCCTGAACTCAGGACCTCCTCTGCTTCCCTTGATTCCATTTCCCAACTTTTCTTCACAGACACCCTGTGTATCTGCTGTAGAAAGTCAGGAATGAGAACTAACTCATGTTATTCTCCCACATAAGTATTCTGTCAATTTTTAGAATTTCAGGTATATGCACAGTCCAGTGGTGCCTTGGAGAAGGAGGAGAGCCCACACAAATCAGTTGTCATGTCTAAAACCTTCAACAGAGCCACAAACACAAAGTGTTTCTGTTTCTCTGTGGACTGAGACACTGGGGGAATCACTTTGAGTCATATCTGTTGCCCAGATATAATTCCAAACATGTAAATAAACATCTGACACAACAACACACCTGTCTATTAGTAAGAACTCTGGTTGCAACAGTTAACAAGAATCAACGGGGACTCCTCTGAGTAAGAAAGGGGAGACAAAGGGAAGTTGGCACATGGCATGGATTGAGCCGAAATCAGGATAGGAAATCCATAGGGATCCCAGGAGTGTTCTCAATCCATGTCTCTTCTTGATTTCCCTTTGGAGATTTGCATTGTTTTCTCCTCCTTTTCTCCTCAGTTCCCTTACTGGTGGACAATGGCCCCTCTAGAACCCTTAATGATAGACATGGCTGCCACCCTTTTATTCCAATTCCAAATTTTCTGCCAGTGGGAAATCGGACTGAATGCAACCAGCAATGAGCTAGGAGCAATGAGGCACTAACCGTAAACAAGCCTGATGGGACCCTCTGTCGGTTTCCCATAGGTATGTGGAGATGTCTCCAGAACAGCAAGCTCTTGTGAGCTGAGCACGAACCTAATTCCCATGAGTTATGGGAGAAACTGCTCACTGATGGAGGCTGACAAGGCTGAGTTAACACACTGAAAGCTCCTGGGCCCCTCCTCCCTCAGCACACCTAAGACCACAGATACCCTCACACTCCTGCTGCAGTCATTATTCCAGAAATAAAGAAGGGATGACTGGAGAACTCCTCGCCAGGATCAACCTGGTGGCCCAACACTGTCCACCCTGAAGTCCACCCATAGAACAAGCTCACCGTCTTCCTCTTCAAAAGGAGGTACATTTCCAAGAACTATTATAATGTGCATACTTCCCAGTTCTTGCTTCCCATAGAGCCTCAGAGACACAGCTACAAAAAGCCTTGGTCTGATTTTTGGCAGAGGCACAGCACAAAGTCTCTGGTCTCTTGGGCAAACAGGTCCAGTGGTGAAAGCCTTTCAACAGAAGCACTGAATTACCTAAAGGTAAACAAACACTGATGTCTACATGTCAAGAATGATATAAAGTTTTTCCTCCAATTAAGTGAGCAAATGATCATACAATAGTTCAGTGAGAGAAGGATTCCTCCGTTTTACAGACAGGACAAAAACAGATTAGAGATTAAAGGCTCCCACTCACAGTATGAAGAAAACTTTTTGGAGCCGAGCGACTTGGTTATTTTTCTGCCCTTGAGGTCTATGAAGGTTTTGCAGATTTTCTTAAGTCCTCACCCCCATTCCCTTATTTCAGAGTTATCTTGTCCATGAGTGGGTTTTTGCCCACAAGAGAAACTTCCAGCCATGTGGAGGAAGGGAGCCTGAGCCAGTGAGCCTTCTGATAATGAAATACAGAGTTAAGCAAGGCAGCTGCATGTGGCACATTAATCACCCCTGATGTTCTGGGAGAAGTGATACAATTATAAATCAGTTAATCCCCTCGTTCTTTGGGAGTGGGGTGAGGAAATTGTTAATCAACATCGAAAACACATTTGGAAAGAGATTTCCAAAGGACAGCTTGGAAGGAACAGAGATAGGCAGATCAATTCAACAGGAAAGTCTCTTATTTGTCACATCTGGAAGCACCCTAGTTAAGTCTTAATTAGATTGTGTAGTAAAGAAGATCTCATGAACAGAAGGAGTGGGGAGAGGGCGGGAGGATTTGAGTCAATACCTTTGGCCATGTTCCAAGTATCAGAAAAGAGCTGGGAGGGAGAAACTCAGAGGCTGCTTGATCAAGGAAGTATGAAGAAGAGCTTGCCCCCTTTCTTTCTTTCATATTCAATTAAAAACACAACACTAATGCAGATGGATGCTTCTCAACTTGTGATGGGGTTATATATTCTGATAGGACCAATGAAAGCTGAAAATATCCTAAGTGAGTACACTCAAGCTCCCGAACACCATAATTCAGCAATATAGCACACTAAAGAATCCTGATCCTTTATCCCTATAATCACTTGGTTGACTGGGAACTGCAGTTTTCTCCAATACCCTGCTACTGCCTAACATTGACAGAGACTTTCCTACTGCAAACCACAGGTGGGAAAAACATCCAAATTTGCAAATTGAATATGGTTTCTATAAAACATGTATTGCTTTCACATATTATAACGTTGAAATCATAAGCAGATCCATGGTAATTTGAGAGAAAACTGAGCTATTCTGCATCTTCACCCAATATCTGAAGAGGACTAGGCCACTAACTTCAAGCCTCTTTCTATCAGAACTCCTTTCAGGATTTTTCCCAAGAAATGCCATGTTTTATTTTAATTTTAATATAAAATAATTCAATCTATGTACTCATATAATTAACTATAAAACTGCTAATCTGTGAGTCATTAAATTGATATTATCAGTGTAGTCATCATCAAGTTGAAGAAATATAAGGCAAAACCAAACTATTTAGATACTCTGTACAATCAAGAATACAAATGCAGTAAGATTTCATTTGGGCATTAGTGATATCAATCTTAGGGTATTTATTACTGCATTTAATACCAAACAATCTCTACATTGGATGACAGGATCTTCAGGCTTCCAACATGTTTTTAGATGTGGAGACGTGGATTCTGCTCCATTGTGACCTAAGTCATCCTAGAGCACCATGATTCAGCAAATTAAAAATCAAAAAGGCAAAATCTTCACATTTAGCATTATGACTGGGGTCTCTGGGGAAAAGCAAGTGAATTGGGTGCTTTGCTTCCTACTAAGAATGCACTTCCCACTGATGAAATAAAATCATCTTCAACACGAACCCAGCAGTTGAGACATCAACCATGAATTCAATACCAGCAGGACTCGGCTTTGGCACAATGGAGTTTATTTAAAACTTTATATTCACCAATAGTAACAGATGAAAAGTTGATCAGGTCACTGTACATAGTGTTAAAACATTTGGCACTCCAAGGTCAAGGAGTTTTTCTATAAAAAGAGTATAGTATTCACTAATTGACTCTAGGAGTCACCAAGAATCTGGGTGTTTCCTCCTCTAACTCATTTTCCTTGTCAATGGTAAAGCTCAGATACCACTTAATAGCAATTTCACACTAGAGAATCATCAAATCTCTAATGTGTTATACAACAGACTAACAGGTAAAGGGTTAAAACTTCCGGAATATTCATCCTTCGTATGCCTGAACCTGAAGGGTCTTATTTAATCCTCAATATTCTATGAAATCAACATTATAAATATGACCGTTTTTTATATCTCAGAATCATATATATCCTTTGTAAGTGGTAGAAGCATGATTCAAACCCAAATAGTGGGAGTCTTTAGACAACATATCTATACTAGGCCATGTTACACCTGCTAAGATACAGTGACATAAATAAAAACATACATCCAGGGTGGGCTTTTAAACTTGGCCTTCATGAGGGGATAATCACTTAACATTTCTTCATAGGACATACTGGGTTATTAAACTGCTTCATTTTAGACACCAAGTGGAGGGGCATTTGTGAGATGAAATGAGGAATCCTGGCCCAGTGACAGTGTTCATCATGTTCACCAACTTACACACATGTCATATATTGAGGAGGGAGTCACTGATATTGACAGAAGTGAACTTCAATTATTTGCTCATCAAGTCTGGGGTGACCTCATCAACCTGTTTTTTGCAGCTTGGCCCAGAGATTCATTCTTTCTCCCAGGGCTTGTTCCACATGACTTGTCCTCAATGGTGATTTCAACACAAGCGAAAAACACAGCTGTTAGATTCAGCTGGAACCTCAGGTCCAAGGCCATTAGGGAACACCTCTGGTGATGTTTCTTCCTCTGGGCCTTCTGTTGAAATATCTCAAATCAGACCACCTCAGTCTCATTTGAGCAAAGGAAATTTCCCAGTTAAGAAAATTTCCAGTTTAACTAAGTCCCATTTGTTGATTCTTGTTATTAACTCTTGTGCTATGGGTGTCCTATTAAGGAATTTGGAGCCCGACCCCACAATATGAAGATGGGAGCCAACCTTTTTTTCTATCAAACCCAGAGTCTCTGGTTTGATATCAAGGTCCTTGATCCATTTTGAGTTTGTGCATGGCCAGAGGAGGGGATTCAGTTTCATTTTGTTGTATATGGATTTCCAGTTTTCCCAACACCATTTGTTGAAGATGCTATCCTTCCTCCATTGCATGCTTTTAGCCCCTTTATCTAATATAAGATAGTTGTAATTTTGTGGATTGGTTTCTGTGTCCTCTATTCTATACCATTGGCCCACCCACCTGTTTTGGTACCAGTACCATGCTGTTTTTGTTACTATTGCTTTGTAGTACAGTTTGAAATCTGGTATGGCTACACCTCCTGATTCACACTTCCTGCTTAGAATTGCTTTTGTTATTCTGGGTCTTTTATTTTTCCATATGAATTTCATGATTGCTTTCTCTATTTCTACAAGAAATGCCATTGGGATTTTGATTGGCATTGCATTGAACCTATAGAGAACTTTTGGTAATATCGCCATTTTGATGATGTTAGTTCTGCCTATCCATGAACAGGGTATATTTTTCCATCTTCTAAGATCTTCTTCTATTTCTCTCTTTAGGGTTCTGTAGTTTTCATTGTATAAATCTTTCACCTCTTTTGTTAGGTTGAAACAATAAGAGAGGTAAATAGGGAGCCTACATCATGGGAACAAATTTTTACTCCTCACACTTCAGATAGAGCCCTAATATCCAGAGTATACAAAGAACTCAAAAAATTAAACAATAAGAAAACAAATAACCCAATCAACAAATGGGCCAAAGACCTGAACAGACACTTCTCAGAGGAGGACATACAATCAATCAACAAATACATGAAAAAATGCTCACCATCTCTAGCAGTCATAGAAATGCAAATCAAAACCACCCTAAGATACCATCTCACTCCAGTAAGATTGGCAGCCAATATGAAGTCAAACAACAACAAGTGCTGGCGAGGATGTGGGGAAAACGGTACTCTTGTACATTGCTGGTGGGACTGCAAATTGGTGAGGCCAATATGGAAAGCAGTGTGAAGATTCCTGGGAAAGCTGGGAATGGAACCACCATTTGACCCAGCTATTGCCCCTCTCAGACTATTCCCTGAAGACCTTAAAAGAGCACACTACAGGGATACTGCCACATCAATGTTCATAGCAGCACAATTCACAATAGCTAGACTGTTGAACCAACCCCGATGCCCCTCAATAGATGAATGGATAAAAAAATGTGGCATTTATACACAATGGAGTACTACGCAGCACTAAGAAATGACAAAATCATGGAATTTGCAGGGAAATGGATGGCATTAGAGCAGATTATGCTAAGTGAAGCTAGCCAATCCCTAAAAAACAAATGCCAAATGTCTTCTTTGATATAATTAGAGCAACTAAGAACAGAGCAGGGAGAAAGAGCAGGAGGAAAAGATTAACATTAAACAGAGTCATGAGATGGGAGGTAAAGGGAGAGAAAAGGGAAATTGCATGGAAATGGAGGGAGACCCTCATTATTATACAAAATTACATATAAGAGTTTGTGAGGGGAATGGAAAAAAATAAGGAGAGAAATGAATTACAGTAGATAGGTTAGAGAGAGAAGATGGGAGGGGAGGGGAGGGGGGATAGTAGAGGATAGGAAAGGTAGCAGAATACAACAGTTACTATTATGGTATTATGTAAAAATGTGGATTTGTAACCGATGTGATTCTGCAATCTTTGTAATGTTTTGAATAACCAATAAAAAAAAGAAATAAGAAAAAAATAAATTAAAAAAAAGAAAATTTCCATTTATACAACATTTTATTGGATGCTAAACTCACAGCCCCTTTTTATCATTAAGGATTCCATTTATAAACCTTGTTGGTTTTCTATCTGGCCATGCTTTAAATTAAAATGTAAAGATACAAAGCTGATTGTAATGACTGTAATATGCTTCCATGTGACCCAAGTGATCTACTTAACTGTAAAGTACATCAGACCATTCTGGTACCCCTGCTCCTAGAGAGAAGGGGTAGGCCTACATGCTCATTTTAGAGATGCATCACCCCTGCTGGTTAGGTCTATAAGAATTAAACAACCATCATGTGTTTGCATTTCTATCTGGCTCCCGGACTCACAAAAGCTTGAATAAATATTGGCATCTTTTATAAATGAGCTGTGGGAGTGGGAAACCCAGCGTCTTTATCAGATAAAATCAGTTCCAGGCAAAATCATGGGGAAACTTACAATTCTCAAAATATTGAACATTATATTGTTGCTTTTTTTTTCTGCAAATGACTCATCCAATTTTTTTAACATCCCTTTGAGGTAAACACCCATAAAGGATCATTTGTCCCATTGCTCCCCATCTCCTATTAGAAAGGCTAATGGGAGAAACTGCTCAAGTCCCAAACAAAAATTAAAATTTAAATATATATAAAATAAAAGAACTTCCTACGTGCTTCATTTTGAGGACACTTTGTTTGCTAATTCTTATATTTAATTATTTATGCTGGATGTCTTCAAACAAAGCTACAGAGAGGAAAAGAAGATTCATCAAAGAGTTCCAACTTGAAACTTCATAAGCTTCTCTAGATGACAAAACAAATCAGATAAAGACAATTTTTTGCTAAATCTATGGAAATGGGTAGGAAGGGGAGGGAGGAAAAGTAAGGACTTCACAACATAGTGTACATGTTTCCTGCAATAGACTGAAAAGTGTTCTAACTCTGAATTGTCCACTTATTAATTACATGGTCAGGCAAACTGCTCGTCTTTGTCTTTAATTGGAACAATGAAGATCAGGACAAAGAGCTTCCCTGTTAAGTGGAGGGTGAAGATAAAAATGAGATAATGCACACTTAACATTGTTTCATTCATGAGACACATTTTATGCTCTAACATGTAGCATATATAGGAAGACAGTTGGCATCCCACTGGATGGATCAGCTAGGACATATATAACATTTAATACTATGCTACATCTTAACACAGTACAACAATTACATTAACAGGCTAGCAACCATCAGTTCCTTTTTTATGACAGCGGAAAAGATACCAAAGAAATTATGGTAGGCTTTCAGCCTAGAATGTTCAGACAAATACTGGGAAAATGCCTCTAAGAGTTCATACAAAGTAAAGAGGAGTCTTTTACAAAAGTGAAATTCAAATCAACTATAAAACACAGAAAAGAGAAGCAACAGGAAATCAAGGCAACAAGTGTGACATTTAAAAGATACCAGACTTCAGAAAGTACACTGAGCCAACCGAGAATCCTGGTCCTACATAATGCTGTTCTCTCACCGTTCTATAGAAACTTCAAAAATTTAAATGAGCCAAAATGTTAACAGTCTCTAGGAATAACAAATCCAATTTTATCTGGTTTGTTTTCTTCTTCTCAGAATAACTGAGCCCAGCCCATTGTTTCTGGATGAGTCCGAAGCAATTTTTTCTTTCTAACTCTCCTGTGGGTTCAGCTGCAAAGCATGGGGGGCTTTTTTTTTTAATCTCAGTAGCTACCAATTAGTCACCTTCTAAGAGCTCAGCAGCGGATCCAAGTTACAAAGAGACAAGAGAATCATCCACCACTGCCATCTATATAGCCAAACATCTGACCAGAAGAACTGAATGTTAAACATATTTCCTAACGGGATTAGTAAAATAAGGCTACTTACATGAGACGAATTTAGGAAGCCAGTGACAAAGTGGTAGCATTGACATCCATGAAGAATTTCCAAATCCCTGACATCACACCAACCATGTTATACAACAGCCAATGACTCCACTGAGAAACACACTATGTACATGAACTAATGTTAACAGTCAACGAATTGCCCAATTTCTTAGTTTACTCTTTGCCATGTTATTTTTTTTCCAGGTGCTTATGCTCAGATCAGTGAGAAGCTCAGCAGCAACTTTTTCTTACTGACTTTGACTTTCACGTCACATTTAATTATGCCAGATAAAAACTGCAGAAATACTATATGGAATCCAAGTCACATAACAAGAACACAGGGACAGAACATTTGTGAATCAGATTTGGTCCAAGATTTAGGAAAGTTTTTTTTTTTTTTTTCCCATGAGCATCTGTGATGGTATAAGCATTAGGCTCTCTTGCTTTCATATGGAAAGCCAATGTTTAGTAAAGACAGGACATAAACCTTCTAGATATAGTCACATGACTGACACTGTAAGCCTCAAAGTCCTCCTTTGAAAAACACTAATGGTAATAAGCACACTTCAAACAATAACCTCATTAGGTTGTTGTAGGATCAAATGAGATGATATACACAGAATATTTCACATTGCGCCTGGCAAAGTTCAATAAGGATTTATTAGCAGCAGCACTATAAATCAAAACTAATGAGACTAGTAATATCCTGTGGCAATTAAGTGGTATTCATTGTTATAGTTTGGATTGTGATATCCCCCAAAAGCTCATGTGTAAGACTATGCAAGAATTCTCAGAAGTGAAATGCTTGGATTATGAGAGCTATAACCTAATTGGTGGATTGATCCACTGACAGATTAATTGGGTGGTTACTGTACACAGGCAGGGTGTAGCTGGAGAAGATAGGTCACTGGATATTTGCCTTTGAGGTTCATATTCTGTCCCTAGTGAGCCTGTCTCTTTCTGGTTCCTGGCTGTCATGTCCTGGGCTGCTTTCCTCCACCCTTCTCTTCCACCATGATGTTCTGCCTCACCCAGGGCTCAGAGGTATAAAGTAAGTAGACTATGGATAGAGACCTCTGAAACTGTGAGCCTAATAAATATTTGCTCCTCTTATTTTTCTTCTTGGGTATTTTGGCTATAGCAATAAAAAAAACTGATTCAAACACTGATTCAAAGTCATAAAAGTCTATAGCTTTTAACTAGCAGATCAACCTTCTGCTATCTATCCAAGAAAAATAATCTCATAACAAACCAAGAGGCATGTAAAAGACTATTGATAAGATGTATTGTTTGGCATAACACAAACACACACACACACACACACACACACACACACAGAGAGAGAGAGAGAGAGAGAGAGAGAGAGAGAGAGAGAGAGAGAAAGAAATAAGCTTAAAACCCCATTATTGATAAAACTGTCAAATAATTAAAATGATATCTGTACAATGTTATACTATTCAACAGTTGAAAAAGAATAAGGTTGATCTACATGTACAGATACACACAAAATATCAATAATATATTTTCAAGTGGAAGGAAAAATACAAATTCATAAATAATGTGCAACATTATATAATTTGCATTTATATTTATTTGTATTTATACAAATAAAGCTAAGTATATCCTGGACACCTCTCACCTCCTCTTCCAGTGCTGTGCATGGAACTTAGTGGGCCCACCTGGCATTCCTGAGTCCCTATCACTGAACAATCCCCAACCCTATTCTGTGATGTGTGAGTTAGAGCAACAATCCTTCCTTGTGAGGAGTCAATTTGGCTTTTATTGTTTTTATTTGCAAATGAAATACACTTAAACTTCTATTTCATTTATTCTTCTATTACACAATAAAATTTAAAATTTTTAGCCCTATATCCCAAATAGAATTTTATACAAAAGCCAATATGTTAATCCAACTATGCAGTGAAAAATAAGGGTGAGATCACATCTCAGAACCCTTAGCCTGCAGATCTAAGGCACTACAATTCAAACGGGGCTTTTGGAGTATGAATCTGTGTTTTCCTCGACAAACCAAATAGCTTTAGCACCTCAATTCCTTTATCAGAAATGGGCATAGTATCTTCCCTATCTATCTTGTGGACTTTGATAAAATGGAAAAGAACAGCTCTTAAGGCATTTGGGGAGAACATAAGCTTTCCTAAATTAAAGATACTTGTACCAGTTTCAAATCTGAGTCCATAATGCAGACTCATTAACTTTAAAACAGGACATTTCAAGAAACTGTAGTCTTTGAAACTTCCCAATGTCATCAACCCTACAGTTCAGCAAACTCTTAAGCACTCCTTCTGTAATTACACTTCAAACAACCACAGTAAATAAAAGGTGCTGACAAACCAGGCCACCACACATCTCCTGTTGTGGTTTAGAGCTCATTCCTATAAATCTCGCTCTGTCTTTGAGTCTGTTGTGATCATTTCTGGCATTGTACTGGGAAAGATTATCTAGCAACTTCACCAAAACAAGAACAGTGTGTGACAACAATAATATGAAAGAGCTCTATTGTGGCAGGACAGGGCCTGAAATTTACCAAATTCTACAATAAAAACCTCAAGAAGATTCACTCCATCTTGAGGTATGAAAAAAAAGAAAAAATCTCAAGAGCACCCAGAGCCAGGCTGATGAATAAGATTTCTCTCTTATGCTAACTTGATTCAGTTTTGAGGCAATTATAGTTCCATGTGTGTGAGTTGTGACCAATCAGTAATATTGCCTTTGGCATGGAAGGCAATCACCATTCTCTTTCTGTGTACAAGAAGGTTGTACTAGCTCAGATTTTAATTGCAGCAGGGAGACACGGTCACTGAATCAGCAGTGGTGGGCAAGAACCTCATCTCTGTGTTAGAGATACTGTCCAAATTTCCAAGATACAATGTATTTCTTACAATAGCTCAATTAGGTTTCTCAACTTCTTCCTAAAGTCCCAGATTTTTCTACTGGTCCTTTTCCTTATCTGCCACCTCTCAAATACAGAATTAAATCAATCAAGATAGCTTTGTCAAGAGAAAAAAAATAATCATCCTTTCACACAAGTAAATTTGATAGCAAGAAAATATGTTCAGTAACATATTAAAACCTCTGAATACTCAGTCATTAAAATCTAGGGTAGGGAAGATTCAAGGTAAATGAAAGTCCTTTTCTTTTTGTTTTATGTTCTCAAGGGGAAAGGCTTAGGAATGGGAGTTTAAATAGGTCTTCTCCGTCACAGGTTTTCATTCACTTTAAGGTATTGTGTTGTAAGGTGAGTCTTACAGTGTTGATTTTGCCATTTGGACAGGTCTTGCTCTGCCTGGCCAAATGGAAAAATCCTCTTTCCATGAAGATATAATGGAATGGCAAAGATGTCATTGAAGTTCTTAGAACAACTCCACAGTTTACAAGCAATAAAGTGCTTCTGATTTTCTTTAAAAGCACTTGACAAGCTTACAATTCTTTCTTGGCAGTCATAGTGGGAAGATTCATTTCCTCTTCTCAGGACCCAGGACTTTGGTTAACTATTCATTTTCCCCATGGCCTTCCAGTGTAATGTCCTATATTATTGTGGTCATCAAATCACCCTCCTATACACAGCCTATTTGGTCACCATCACCATCAGCCCTTGTGGTCTGGAACTTCCACCCGGACTGCCTATAATGCTGACAACAGTTTGCAATTCTGCTTTTAATCCTGAAATCTGAGGTTCAATGTCTAAATACCCCAGCAGAGTACAACTCCCCATGAAATTGAAAATCTGTCTTTGTTGAATTGACTAAATCATCTCTCTAAAAGCCTGATACATTTTGCCTCTGGGTCTTTAGTAATGTTGAGAAATTCGACTGTGAGTTCCAAAACCTGTGGGGGAATTCCAGTTTTCCCATTTTTACATCTTCCTAACTGTGCATGAATATATTTTTCATAACAGTTTTGCAACTCTTAAAGTAACAGGTTCCCCAAAATGGTCAATGATTGCTTTCTAATTTTTCTCTTCCCGATGTTACCAGGAAACAAAAAGAAATGTCTATGATGGAGAGCTGTACATAAAAAAAAAAAAAAAAAAAATCAGGAGATCTTTCATATTTCACCACTTGTTTTCAACATTTTTCTGCTGCTTTTCACGATGTTTCTTAATGTTAATCTTATCTAACCCCATAAAAGTCAACTCATCTCCTCATTAAAAAAGAAGAGGAGAGGGGGAAAAATGGAATCAAGGAAACCTGGACCACTGACATTGGCTTGATTCTATGTTTAGCTTTAAAGTTGGAAGAAACAAGTAAAATAAAGACACACTCCAAAATTTTATTTATATATAAATATGCATACATTCACATATATATGTATTTTATATAAATTTTATTTATGTATATTTAAAAATTATCATTTTTCCCTTATGAATTAGAACGATCATCAGTAATGTACCACAGTTTATCAACAGATATCTAGAAAAGACATAAAGAAAGAGGAGCCAATTTTATTTGGCCAGGTCAACACAAGCCTCAGAGAAGGGACGGCATTTGATATGAGTCATTAGGAATGCTCATGAAACCAACTGGCCCCTAAGAGAAGTCATCCTGGCTTTAGGAGTAACTCCAGCTTCTTCCTCAGGGCTGGAGAATAGATGTCAGGCTTTAAGAAGTGGAATGCCACGTCACAAAGGACTGGTAATTCCCCATCAAAGAGTTGGACTTTATTCTGTGATGGAGAGCAATTAAAGGGAAGTAACACAACCACATCTTGGTTTAGGGACAGTGGAATAAGCAAGTATATATAAGATTTACATGCCTCTAACACTGAGATTCTGATTCAACATGCCCGGTTTCATTTTAAGGTCCTAGGAAACTGAATTTCAACTGATCCTGGTGGTTGTTAGATAACTACTCTGAGGTTCTTACACTTCCCTAAATCTGCTTCAAATAGCAAATTGGAACTGCCACTAGTAACCAGAATGAAAAGGTCAGTAAAATGAACCTGACCTTTCCCAGGGTTCCTGCTGCATGACTGGAAGGTATTTTCAAAGTGTGCCGTATCTGTCTTGAAGTCTACATCTGTAGAGTGTTACAGGGCATGGAAAACCCTGGAACCAGCCATGCATTCTGGTTTTCAAGTCAGCTTATAATCAATTCTCCATGGAGAGGGAGAAGGGTCAATCTACCCATTAGGCAAGTGTCCAGAGTGCCTAAGACTCAAAATGGTCTGAGGGGCCCATGACAATGATTTGATTTGAGATCAGAAAAAAAAATAACTTGCAGCTTGAAGAAAAAAATGCTTAAATAAATAACATTAATATACTTCTTTCCATATCCATCATTTATAAAACATTTTTATGGAAAAGAAGTTCTAGAGGCAAAAATGCCAGGGATTAACAACAGAAGTCAATTTTTAGCCCAAAGGGTTGGAAAACACACACGCACACACACACGACTAAAACCCTTTTACACAGGACACCGACATGTGTTTTTACACATGTCAGTGTGTGAGAGGGGACGTGATTATAATATAGGCAGGAAGAAAAGAATCTAAAAAGGGCAAGGACTTTAAATCTAGGGACGCAGCCACCTGGCTTCCTAAATTCTTCTAATTTCTGGGCTTTATAAACCTAGAAAATGGCATCATTAGCATCATTCTCCCATGAGGACCCACAACCCACAAGTCTACCACTGAGACGGAGTGCAAAAAAAGAGCATAAATGAAAGAAGGCTTGTATCTCTTAAAGGATGCCTAAATCACACTGGTGGCTACATCTTTGAGTTTTATAAGGTTTCTGGGAAAAGGACATCTGGCATTATTTTAGATAGAATCCTAGAATCAGCAGAACAAGTAATTAAAAACAAAACTACTGTAGGTGGCATCAGTAAACTTACATAACATTGCACAACTCCTTCCACTGGAAGACTGTCTATACATCCTTGATGATTCTGTTACTATGGATCTGATGAACTGGCTTTTCTACCTGAAATTTTATTATTAGAAATTGTTTGCACTTTGCATAATGAAAATGTATTCTTCTGATAATCAGGAAAAAAAGGTCTCAAAGACCTCTTTTAAAGTTGCTCTTACATTAACATGGGTCACTTTGGCAGTTGAATTCCTTCAACATTTGGCTCCAAGCTAACTTTACACTCTGCTGTCTCAATCAGATTCTGCTCCATCACTGCACTGGAGCCAACATAGGCCATTTGTTACTTCAGTGCATTGCCAATATCTTCTCAGCATCGTGTCCTTGATCAAGTTGTTCCCTGAGAACAGAGCATCATCTTCACCTGGACCAATCTCTCGTACCACTGTTCTGGGAAGTCTTTTCTGTCCAGCTATCTGTGTGGGGCCATTCCCTCCTTGCGAGCCCTTTGATATATTCTGTACCTGTCTTATTGGCTCAATCATTTTAACTCTGTTTTTAGTTTCTGTTATGCATTCCCTGTATCAATCATCAGACTCAAAGTCCATTACTGAGAGTGGACTTCAGCACATGCACTGCATATAAGAGGTGCTCAGGAATGCCCATCAATCTCCTTCCTAACAACACAAAGAGCTTTAGCATATCCACTTTTTTTGCTGAATTCTTATAATTCTTCATGGCACTTAACACCAGCTGACACCACAACAACATCATCCCTACATTGTTGTTAATTTGTCATTCTATTAGGGTATTGCCTCTGTGAAAGTCAGAGTATGCTCTTTAGTGCTTATTCTCAGTGCCTAGAACCTTTCCCGGGGTGTAATATTGTCAAGTAAATATTTTCAATAAATTAATAACTGGTAAGTACCTATTAATCAACATTTTATAGGCAAGGTGAAGTTGGAAAATGTCTCTTGACCTTCAGAGTTGGGCTGCTCTCTCTATGTAAGCTTAGTGAAGTGTAACTTTTCACAACCATTCACACTGTAGGTGAAAACCCTTTTGGATGGAGTAAAAAAGTAATCTTTTATAGGCCCAATGGAAAAGTCAAGGAAAGGACACAAAGAGCTATCAAAAGTACAGCTGTTATGCAGGAGTTATTATGACACAGAATGTGATACTAAGGCTGTGTTTAATGACAGTAGCAGTGACTGACTGTGAGAGAAACTTATATTAAGGACTCTCAAAGAGGGGAAGCAAAAAATTATATAACATGTTACTATCTTATTAATGCAACAAAGATCACACTTTAGGTCCTTTAGAAATCTGGGAATATAAAGTCATAGAGCTTCTTGTACAAACTGACAAAAAGAAAACAGGTAAAATTATAAAGAAGGCCAAGTTCTTGATTTTGATAAGAAAAGGATGCTAATAGCTAATGTTAATAATTCCTGTTCCATGAGAACAGGAATCCTTAAAGGGATTCCTTTCATAAACTGGACAAATACTATTGGTCAGCTTTTTGTCATTGTGTCCAATATACCTGACATCAACAACTTAAAGAAGGAAAAGTTTACTTTGGCTCACAGTTTCAGAGATTTCAGTCCCTGGACCTCTGCTTCCATGTCTCTGGACCTTAGCAGAATGTCATAATGAAAAAGCTCATGGCAGCTGCAAAGCATAAGGGCAGAGAGGAAGGGTCCAGGGAAAACATACACCCTTTCAAGAAATGCCACCAATGACCTTTTTCCGCCAACTGCATCCTACCTCCCAATAATCCATTTGAATCTTTAATCCATCAAGTGGATTAATCCATTGTTGAGTTTAGAGCCCTCTTGATCAAATCATTTCCTAAAAACCTCAGCTCTAGATATTGGTCAACCGGGGACCAGACCTTCAGTACACAAGCCTTTGGGTAACGTTCCAGGTCCAAACCACAACAACAGCTTCTGAACGTCCATTGGTGTTAGGGACTCTCTGGGGCTTTGCATGCATAAGAGAAAAAGAAACACATAAAGTTCATATGGAATTTTTAATTCAGATTCTTACTGAACAGTTGTCTCCTGGGGTACTTCTTACCACACAGAGCATAGGATTAAGAATGTACAAGGATGAGATAGAATCACCAAAAGCAAGAGAAGGAGGCTGAGAGAAGCAAGAGATAAGCACCACAGGGTAGAGGGTAAGCTTCTGGAGGAATCCCAACACCAAAGCCTTCTAAGGTAATATTCTACCTACTGCCTGGGGTAAATAAAAACCTTACTTGTTTTTACATTTCTATTCCTAGGAAACTCCATATTCTATAACCCAACAAAACTTTTTTCTCTTTTTTTTTCTAAGCATTGAAGTTTATCATTAATGTATTATTCAGGTTGGGATCTGATTAATTAATCAGAACCCTTTTGTACTGGGAGACTAGAACTAGGCTCTCAGCTAAATAACACCAGATGCTCCAAGTTAGAGTCTGTCAAGAGGATGACAGTGTCAAACATTTTCATTAATTATGCAGTAAAAATTAGAGTCTAGAAGAAAGGAATGTGGATTTTTAGGAATAGAAAGTTTTCCATTACCTTGGGCAACACATATGATATTGTTAAAATTCCAGCTCTGGCTAATGTCTTGTATGAAGAGGAATAATCAATAAACAAATGCAATAACACAGGATGCATCAGCTCAGGGTTTTGGCTTCAGCCTCATTTAATAAGGAATATCAATATATAAAATTTCTGTTGTTCCACAAGTACAAATGCACATTCCAATTGTTTCAAAGAACCTGGCCCACCAAAAACTGTAATTTAAAAAAACAATTGAAGGAGTGATTGAGCCAAAACCAATGTATTTGTCAGTTTATGTTTCCGAATCAGATATTGGTGGATTTGACTTAATAGCTTGATGCTTACACATGAGAGATTCCTTCCCCCCTTTCTTTCGATTTTTTTCCTTTTATTTTTTTCCCTCTCTAATTCTACAACTTTCTATATAGGGTTGGCCAGCTTTCAGAGAAAATGGTCACTTTCAAACACTTGAAAGAAAAAAAAAAATCACACGTGAGAAATGAATCAATCAAACAAGAATAGAAGTCAGGCTTTATCCATAAGGAACATTCCTTTTCTACAATCAGAAGAGGCTGGGTAGTTTCTGTGAGAAAAATCTGCGACACTGCTTCGTGCTTCAGGAGGATGCATTTTGATTATAAGAGCAGTTCAGCAGAAACCCCAGTGATAAGAATGCCTCTCCACTCAGGCTTTATTTCTGGAACCTTCTAGTCCTGCTAAAAAGTAGGCACAAAATGGCTTTAATGGAACCTCTCTTCAAAACTGAATTCTGGATAGAATTTCACATGCCAAAATTTCATCACGTCCACAGTTGAACAAAAACTCCTGCTTGCATGTATTCAAGAAATGATCAATGGCCAGTCCGTCCATTCTTACACTGCAAAGGAAACATACCTGGGTATTATCTCTGTGCAACCAACAGCACACCACAAAGAGCTATTCATCAAATACACGATGTTAAACGCTTTTCAGGGTACAGAATGAAATTCTCTACTGTAAATTTCTCAGGCTTCCTCCTTCCCTCCACATCTTTAGAATAATATAGATGAGTCTTTATTATGCATTTGTTCATCCTTTCAAAACTTCATCCATCAAGTCATTTACTCTATGACTTATGTGCCAGGTTCTACGTGAAATAAAGTTCCTATTTTCCCTCAATCTTCCTTCCCACTTTCTTTCTTTCCTTCTTTTCTTCTCCCAACTTCTCTCTCCACTCCTCCTTCCTTCCTCATATAAATAACAAATGAGCACCTACTATGTAAGTATCAGGCACCATTTTAGGTATTAGACACATACCAGGGAGCAAGATAATCAAGAACAGTGATCTCTAGAAGCTTATTGTTCATTGGACACCACCACACAAACAGAAATAACAAACAAGAAAAGTCCAAATTTCAGATGGTCATGTGTTATGAGAATAACAAAAACAGCCATTGTGATCAAGTTAGGCCGAAGTTAATATAATATCTTGGTCCTTTCCAAGGAGTTCAAATTTTACCAGTTATGAAAATATCTGGTAGAGGAGCCGTTGTCTAGACCCTGAGCTCAGAGGCACCTTGGCATGTTGAGTGTAAAGGAAGTGAAGGGTATGCCTAGAGTATTGGAAAGGAAGAACATGTGAGCAGCTTAATCCAGTACAGAGGCTTTTAATGTGTTTCTGGGTGTCAATACCATTGACGTATGACAAAAGCTGTAGACATTTCCTCTAGAAAAAACCACCTAGATATGTTCCTAGACACATACCACATATTTTGTATAGTATCTCAGAGAGTTCAATGGTCCCTTAAAATCCATCTGCATATTCCCTGGAGACTCATGGCCTTAGAAGATAGAATGTGTTTTGCAATTGTAATGCTGTTCATAAAAACTGATTGAACCTATTGGTACTGAGTGGCATGTATTTGCCAAGCATTTTCAGATACATTACTAAGTCAATATTTACAAGAGGAAACTGAGAATTCCTGGGATGCAATGAATGGCTCAAGACATGCTCATTCATAAAAAGAACCTTTTTTTTGATATGCTAAAACTTTCTAAACACTATCCTCTTGCTGACTTAGGAGGTAAAGGAATTGTTGCCACAGGGTTTCTAGTGGCACATCCTTTCTTTGCCCTGCCCCATTTTAGTCTCATGGGCTACTGATGTTGCATAGCATTGCTTTACAAAGCTACCCTAAATTAACTTATGGCCTGGTCCCTGCCTGGGCTTAGATTCTTTGTTATTTATGCTTCAATTGTTCCTTCCCACACCTAAGAATTTAGAATTTGGTGTCATCTGCAGGTTTCATTAGAAAGCTGCTTATCATCTGCAGGTTTCATTAGAAAGCTGCTGTCAAATACGTCTGGTTGTGGACCTCCCTGTGGAGGCATGCTGGTTACTTAGGAGAGACTCATTTATCATTTCTCAGCAGTAGGAATCAATGGACAGCCTTCAACATTGGGAGAACATTCCAGTTCAAATTAGGATCATTTTCAGATTTCAAGATCTTTCCAATTAGTTGGAGCTCAAGAAATTGAGTTTTGAGAAGCAGAACTCATCGTGTCTAAGAAAAGTGCCCATATAAATTGCCAGACTACAAGGACGTGTTTGAAAGTGAAAGGGACACTTTGGAATAATCACCCAGGATAAGAGATGCAAACAGAAACCCTGAGGGACAAGGCAGGATGTGTGGTCACCTTAGTTATCTGATCTTCAGACTCAAGCATTGTTTACTGAGCACCAACCACTCCTTGACAGGCAAGCTTGTATGCACCATCCTCTAGAGGAGAATGCTGAGACATGAGAGTTAGAATCTGGCCTCCCAGGTCACAGAAGCACTTTAGAACAAGTGTTTTACGAACACTTAAATCTGTTCCTAGTTTTTCAAAATGAATTTCTTTTTCTTGTTTGTCCCTATAAATTCTAGTTCTACTACCTGTCAACTTCTGGAATGGAAACTATTTTGAATTGTTGGATTATATTTTAGTAAAACAGGATCTTATTAGAACATGAAAGATAGGAAAAGCACAAAATTAATAACTGTAGAAAATTATTTGTTTTCTTTCCCATTGAATAACTCATAGCAAACCATAAAATTCTCCCCTCTCCCCTTCCAGAAGTTTTGCTGATAACCTTGTGGCTCACAATTATTTTAAGGACAAATCTACACAAAGCAAATACCACCTATTTTCTGGGTGTGGCCAAACTAAGTTGGGGGCACATTTTCTATGTGTAATTTAAAAGCCTAAAGGTAAAACCATTGCTTTTCTCTCACTTAAATCCACTCAATCACTCACTCAACCACTTAAGAAACCTTGTCCCAAGCCAAATTTCCCCTATTTAAGCTCTAAGTGGCAGAGTACTGATGCATTAGCCTCTCCAAATATGTAACCCCCTGCCCTGTAAAAAATGTTAAAAAGCATACTTGCAGGGAAATCCACTTTACACATTTATGATTTATATATTGAAATAAGAACAGCTTTTAGCAGGCTTTTTGCCATTACTAGATGCCTTTAAAACCTTTTTTTTCTGGAAAAAAAATCACAGGTCACATTTTGCAACAAGTAAATAAAGTAAATCAGGCAAATGTCAGGTAGTAGGTGTATATGAACTGCAGAGTGAGCCAAATACAAATATTTATTCCTTACAAATTGTGAATTTTTCTTGAATCAGAAAAACATTTAGTCGATTGAAAACCTGACTCTACCTGGATAAGAAGGTTGAACTGTCAATGGAAAGACAGTATGTGAGACTCATGCATGGATAGCAATACAAATTCCTCACACCAAGTTCAGTGAAAATGACTGCAAAAACCTGCCTAGGGCAAATGAAGAGCCAAACCAAAGGATTCAGAAGTCAAAAAGGTTTCACTAAAAAACAAAAGCAAGCAGAAACCCTGGAAACTCGTAAAAATTTTTGTTTCTTACCTTCTCTGCCAGGGGTTTTGATGCACAGTGGAATGCCCTAAAAGAATTAAAAAATAATTTTTAAAAACCCTGATATCTAGAACATGCTCCAAAAAGGTTCAGATTAAATTGACCCAAAGTTAACACCGAGCTATTTGAATTTTTAAGATCTCCCTAAGTGAGTCTAATATGCCCCAAAACATTGAAGGCTCCTGATTTAGATGAAATTTCTTCTGAAATGCATCAACAGCAAATGACTGAAGGATATGCAATATGATTCAAAGACAGGATACAGAAAGTAGATATCTCCATGATAGTTAAGTCACAGGTGACCAATAATGTAACTGTTTTAACTTTCATATTCTCTCTTTGATATGGGGTCAAGACACAGAGATGAGCGAGTCCAGCTGCAGAGCTTGGAATAATTTAGAATCCTAGTTGTAATAACTTATATAAAAGAAAAAGGTGGATGGTGCAGTACAGCATGTAATGAGGTTTGGGGGAGGGATTTCCTGACGAAGATTCTGCTGAGATCTGAAGGGTGAGAAGAAATGGACCAGGTGAAAAGGTAATTATCCAAGGCAGAGAACTCAGCATGTACACATTACCTGTGTGACAGAAAAGAGCTGGGCATGTTCTGTGGTCAGGAAGAAGAAAAGTCTAGCTGGAACTGAGTGAAAATTGAGAGATTTTGACTGGGAGTCAAGGGCAAATGGGGAAATGTCACACTCAGAGCATGGCTAAAAGACTAACTTGACAGATGAGGGCAGAAAGTGAAATGGGTCAGCTAAGTGCCGAGAACCCTACTCCCTGGAACATTTATTAATCAACAGCCAACCAGCAACTACAGGGCACAAGCTACACTGTGCACTGACCAGAGTGGACTCAGAGTTGTCAAGTTTAGAACCAGCACTTCCTTCCTCTGACTTAAGCCAATTATTTAGCATCTCTTCACTGTATAAATAAAATGCAATGAATAGTTACCTCCTCACCTAGAGCTCAGTAGGTAAGATGGTGTTTGTTGAGCCTCTAGAAATATGATGTGCCTAAGAAGTGTCAGCCACACTTATTAGGCCTCAAAAGAGTCTACAAATCAGACACCCGGACATAACACAGCTACTACCAAGCCAACAGAGAATGCACTTCAGAGCAGAGGGTGTTTAAATAAATGCTGGAAGAGTAGTTATGGTTTGGTTATGAGGTGTCCCCCAAAAGCTCCTGTTGAGAGGTGAAATGATAAGATTATGCAAGCCATCATCTAATCCCGAGCTGAATCCATTTGATGGATTAGTAATTTGAAATGATAACTGTAGTGGGTGGTAACTGAGGGCAGGTGGGGCATGGTTGGGGAATCAGGTCTTTCGGGACATACACTGGGGGATTATATCTTGTCCTCTTGGTTTCTCTTTCTCTTTTTTCTCTTCCTCCCCTGCTTCTGGCTGCCAATACTGAGCAGATTTCCTCTGCCACACTCTTCCATGATGATATTCGGCCTCACTCAAGCCCAGATCAATGGAGCCAGCCAACCATGGATTGAACTTCTGAAGCTGTGGGCGAAAATAAACCTTTCCTTCTCTAAGTTGTTCTTGTCAGGTATTTTGATCTCAGTGATAAAAAAAAAATGTTGTGTAACATAAACAGTAAAAAGTGATTAATTTTGAATCACAGGACCGGCAAGAGACAGGATGGGGAAAGCAGCAGCTGAGAGAAGGCTTGAAGAGCCACCAGTATCACCTCCCTATTTTCTTTTTTTGCTCTTGCCACCAATCCTTCATCCCAGTAGTGTCCTCTGTACTGAACAGCACAAAACCACAATAACCTCTCATGTTAAGACATAATTCAAAAAAGAAGCAGGGATCCCATCCAAGGGAAAGAGACATTATTGATATAAAGTAGTGAGTGATTGAGTTCAAGTTACACAGGGAGGAGTATACACAGATGAGTGTTTACAAGGTCACCAAAGACTTCCTATGTCACATGCAACAAAGATGACTCTGGTACATTTTTAATAACTTGCAGAACGATTATTTTTAAGAAATCACTTTTTAAGATAATGTCATTTTACATTTTTTATGCCTCACCAATGAACAGAGAATTTTGTTCAGAGCCAAGTAGTGCCATCAGGAGTGTGCACTGCAGGATCTGAGCAGGTGGCATGATTTATCCATTAATACACAGAGTTCTGTGATTTCTATGTACCAGGCAGCAGCAATGGTCGTCTATTTCAAAGGTAAGGGGGACCCTTAAAGGTTATAGGAAACTGGAAAATAATACCGCTGGACATTTCTAATTAACACCTGGCGTTGCCTTGTGGTTTGCTTCAAACTAGAGATGCTGCCAGGACATCACAGGCACCAGTGGACAGGGAGCACAACCTTCCTCAGCATGGGGCATGGGCCATGTTGACACAGTAAAAAGCTGTAAGATTCTGTTCAAGGAAGTTGCTTTCTTTTCAGAGCCAATGCATAACTACCTTTCTCATCTGAAGTCTGAATTCATCCAAGAAGGATTGGTTAAGGAGGTCACCCTTCTTTACATGCTATCTGTCAACAATCTGTGTTCCAGCCATGGAGAAACAAAACCAATTTATTTCAGACCCAGTTGTACCTTTATGATATTTGGCAGGAAAGAATACAAGGAATGTAAGTAGTTATAGAATGAGCTACTCCTAGTTGGTGGTTACAGAGTAGAGATGATGGAGTGTGGGGGGGCATTAATCATGATCGGCATCCCATCCATCATTATAAAAATGTGCTGAGGAATGAGGAAGGACTTCATAAAGGAGCTTAGATAAAGGAATAACCAATATGGCCAGGACAAGAGAACCCAAACCACCATCAAGTCCTGGAAGAATAAGTCAATTATCACTCTCTACTCTCTTACCTTATTGGGAAGCATAGAGTATGACTACCATCCCACCTTGCAATGTGACTCCAGAGGAGAACTACGGGCCATCAGACTCAGAGACAGATATAAGATCCTTTCTGCCATCAAGTTTTTCCTTTCCATCAATTATAATTTTTCTCTGCTCATTTCTAAGGAAGAGAATAATGTCCCATATACTCTAGTGGAAAAAAAATTTTGCTTTGCAGAATAATAAGGCTCATGATGATAGGAAAAACTATCTTGCATTATAAAATTAGCAAATAACCATTTGATAGGGAATTCAGATATTCAGAGGAAGCAAATTAGTGGGTTTTTTTTCTCAACACATTTTTAAGTGATGAAGGGCCATAAATGGGGAAATAAATTAATTAATTAAAATAAATTAATGGTTAAATGCACTCTATGCTGACTAAAATTTCCTCTAGAGAAGAAAAAGCTGGACTTCTAATTTTGCTATAATTTTACAGTAAATATTCCTAACCCAATAATGTGGGAGTGGTTCATACCACTAAGAAGTCATGGTTAATTGATATCCCCTCAAATAAGTCATTTTAAGTTGAGTCCATTTCTGTTTTCCATTTATGTGCTTCCTGTCTGTCCCTCTTTCCCCTCCCTGGGTAGACTTTGTCACCACTTGCATTTAGACCTTCTTGTCTGATCTAGCATTCAGCTTCCCATTCTCAGATCCTTAGCTGCATAATCACTGAGCTTTCCCTGTTCTGATTATCATCACAAAGAGCTCAAAGAAGAAGGCTAAGACAAACAGAAAAGACAAGGCTTCAGCACGAGAGTACAGGAATCAGGAAAAGATGAAATCAGCATTGCTTTTTCTTCATCATTGGATCCTCATCTATGAAAGAGATGCATTCCCATAAAACAGTTTCTCATAAGGTGAGTTTCTTGAACACAAATCTTAATTTCAATCAATCATCAATCAATAGGCACACACAAATGCACAACTCAATCAACATGGGAAATAAATTAATTAATATCAAATGCACTAAGATCCTAGAGAAAGACATTGATTAAAGATCATGGCCTGAACTTTATAGATCTGGCATTATAAAAAAATTATCAGTCTCTGCTTTTTTGGAGTTACAGACCAAAATTAAGGGCTTATGTTTTAAAATTTTTATCCAACAAGGGTCCAACTGTACTCAACTCCAAGAGCTGATCAAAGAAATTATAACTCATTTGAACTAGAGTCAGATACAGAGGCGCTACTCACGAGTTGTCTCAGAAATCTCACAATATCTAATGGAACAGAGCTGCAGAATATTATTTTACCAATAGATTCTACCATTTAGCAAAGAACAATAATGTAAAAAATCCTGAACATCAGACAAGAATTGTTTTCAATATGGGAATTCCGAACCTATATAACCAGTTTACTCTAAAATAAAACATAAAAATGATATAGAAGTGATATATGGACATAGAAGTATATTAACAACACATTAACACAAATTATTCACTCCAAATCAAGAATGGAATATGGAATGAGAAACTATCAAATGAAATAACAGATTATATAACATATTCTCTAAATAATTTATTTATGTATGTATTCTACTGAACTTCTGCATTTCCTTGGACCAACTGTCTCCTCAATACATTCACCTCAACAATCTGCATCATTCAGATTCTCAGAGTCCAGGGTGATCCGTAGGTTTCAGTACACCTTGTATAAAAAGAAACCCATTTGGTTCATGGAACATTTTTGTTACTGTTGGTGGAAAAAGAGCACATATATCCAATGTGCTTTCACAATGGAGCTATCCTAGTACAGGAATAAAAACCTTCCTACAGTGGAAATGTGTCCCTTGACCCCACTTTAAAGATATTTGTGAGGACTGAAGTCTACTTTTATTCAACATGACATAGAAATGGGTATTTCTGGTAATAAATGTGTGTTGTGGCTAATAAAGAATTTTTATTTAAATAGTTACCATGGATGGTCATTCAGAAAAAAAAATTGTGCCAAGGCATTATTAACCATGAAATTACCTAATTTTCTTCAATAATTCAAAAGGCACCACAGGCTGTTGTACTGTCTCAGAAAGAACTCTCACTTAAAAAATGTGTGAGTTTGAACTCCAGCCCTGTCATTCATCTGCGTGGTCCTCAGCATGTTGCTCCCAGTACTGTGCTTCAGCCTCTTTATCACTAAAATGCAAATGAAAGCACATGTCTCATAGTGTGGTGGATTCATATGGCTACAACTGTGTTCCTGGCACATGGAAACAAGAAAAAGAATTTTAGATATCATAAATACTGTGAATATTAAATATCCTTACACTAAGGTACTAGCTGACATAACTTAGCTTATAGTTGTCATTGACCAGGATTTAAGTAATTTAATGTATTACAAATTTGAACCTGTTTGATATCAAATGTACTAAGGTATAGATAATTTTGCAACATTTTAGAGAAAACTGGAAAATCATCAACTATGAAATTGCATTGCTAATAGCAGTGCCACAGGCTTTTATCACATGCTTAAACTCTTCCCTGTAATGCTTCTTGTTACAAAAAACCGATGAACCATTTTTATTTTCCATTGATCTCCGAATTTGTTTTCGATGATCAGTGTCTGAATAAAAAATGCCTTAGCATAACCTAAATCATCTCTAACACACAATATAAAACCTGTGTTTGTTGTCTTCTGGTTGGAATGTAGGGTTACAGGCAGGCCAGCCAATGAACCCAAAACAAGGGGCTTCACTCCCAGAGCTAGCTCCTACAATGAGGCCAAAAGCAAATCCCACGCACAGATTATAAAGACACTCTTTCAGCAAAAGTAACAAATGCAGTTTAGTTTCACTGAAATTATGATACAATACGGTTACAGTTTCCCACATGATCTTATTTTTCAATGTTTTATATTCCAAGATAATGACCTTTAAAAAAAGCAATTCTTCATTACATTTCACACAGTTTAAAGCATTTATCTCTGGTTGTATGACACCTGGTAACTGTTCAAGCAGGGGATGTACAAAATGCCAGTAAAAAAAGAAGCCCGGATTTTCTGTGAAGTCATCACTAACGATGAAAGAAAAAGTCATTAAAATGGTGTGCATGTCAGATTTAAGGACCCGAGTTCTGTTGTAGTGAAGAATCCAGGGGATTCTGTATTAAGGAAGGGCCTGTTTAGTGCTTGGACTGTGAGCTTTATTATGAAAAAACTCTGAACATGGACCATAATGAATTCTATAAAATGAAAGGGACTTCAGAATCCTATCTGGCACATCCTTTTACCAACAAGCCGGTGTAAGTTCCACAATCCAGATAATGGAGACCTCATTCTATTTAGGGTTTGGGGAATGTAAAAAAAAATAAATAAAAATAATAAATTAAAAGTAGATTTTTTAAAACTTGGTAATCTATTCATGGACTCAAAAATTAATGTTCAACCCAACTAAATAAAACTCAATTATGAGGTACATCAACATGCCAGAGATTTGATTACTATGAGGATCACAGAAAAAGCTCTTGACACAGTGATCTTTAAACCATTTGTCTTTAGACATCCTTATTGGTGAAATCACACAGCTCTCATGTAGTCATCCAATGCCCTGCCAGAATTCATCACACACACATACACATACACACACACACACACAATCCCTAGAATACAGAAATACAGAGGGAAGGCTGTAAAAGACAATAGGGATTTAAAGTCTGCATTCTGTCTTCTGCACATTTTATCTTATTCTCAATAATTTAGAACCCATCCAATAAACTCCTTTTTGCTCATCTGTAAAAGTGGGATAATGGTAGTAGAAGGTTTCTTGTGAAGTTAAAATTAATAGATTAGAAAGGCTTTGAAGACAGCAAATGACTGTGACAGGTCTTTGGTGAAAGGTCTCATGCCATGTGCTCATGAGGTCTCAAATATAACAAATCTAAGACATGGAGGCTCCCAGGCATTCCCAGACCTCGGCTCAGATGGAGTGCTTCAGACCTCTTGTCCTCAAACATGGCCTGGAGAAACTCCCTTTCGATCAAAGCCATCCCCTTACACTCAGAAAAGGGAGCTCCCCCATCAATCTTTTCCAATGCTTTTCCTTTATTTTGTGGTATTTGTGGTCCTCAGCGCCAATTTTCCCCTCTTTTGGCACTTGCAATTCTGTTTATTTTTAGCACTTTTTTTAATATTAGAGAAAAGCATTCATTGTAACATTTTAGAAGTTCCTTTATTGCTTTATCATATTTTTTTCATCGTATTTTTCAGGTGATTTAAAAACAAAACAATTTTATAGAATCATCAACATCTAAATCAAGTAACAAAAATTCTCAATATGCATATATTGCATCATCCTTACATTCTCAACTATCCCTTTTCTTTCTATGTTAAATCAAGAAAATTTATCTTTTGTCTTTCCTCCAGCCAGATAAATCTATGAGTAAAAAATAACTGTAATCTTGCTTGACAAGAAGAAGAGCTGTTCTAGTGATCTATTCCATCAAGAAAAAGGAAAGACAACTTTAAAGAAAATTAGACATAAAAATGGGTCAGGTCAAACTTTCAACAAAGGAATCTGACAGTATTTAATAAGAAATTTTACCACTTATTACAATCTATCTCATAGAAGAAGGTACTCAAATAATCAAAGGATAAGAGAAAAAGTAATTTGTTCAAAAACATCCATAACAGATGCTCTACCATGAAAAATAAAATGAACCAATTCCCATGTTAACATCAGTAAAGCATCATAACAAAAATAGCATGCATATCTAATCAAAGTGCTTACTTTCAGCATATAAGAAAGGAAAAGAACATGGCTAGGTTACAGTAAAATTTAAAAACTTAGAACATGACTTGTTTAGTAAAGTTGATAAAGAAGACTCCATCAATTAAGTTTCTTAACACTTCTATGTAAAGGCAATATATCCTAGTTATTCTTCGTGTGTATGCACGCTGCTGTCTGTTTAACAATCCTCTTATAAGGCAGTAAAAAGCTCCATAATTCATTATGCTTTCCTTTTTGCTTTTATTATGGACAATTTGGAGCAAATTCCAAGGCTCAAATATAATAGCTTTTCTTAATCTAGATCCTGATAAGATCATTCATTCAACCCTTTAATTATTTCCTTTCCTTATTTTACTCACATAACTACTATTTTCATTCTATCATATGATGTGAACTGTCTTTAATTTTGGAAATAAGCAGGGCATAATAAATACATAAGTGAATCATTAAAACTGCAAATATGCTGATTACACTGCAATAGAGAAATATATTAACAGAATAAGGTTAAGTGAATAATAAATGTGAAACAAATATCAGAAGCTAAACTGAATGGATAATTATATTAGTAGTACTGAGATTTTAGCCTGTACCAGACATAATAAAATATCCTTCACCTTTTATCATATTACTGAATTTTCACAGAACACTTACAGTGTATCAGCACCTCTGGTTTCTCATCTTTGGAAGAGGAAACTAAGGCACAGGGAAGTTACTTGTCCAAGTTCATGTAACTAGCAATCTACATGTATATCATTTTAATATTTAGAGTTGCTTACTTAAAATAACTTGTAGTTAAAATTTTTTTAAAGGAATGAACATTGAATTTAATTTTTATTTTATTTTTTTAGTACTGGAGACTGCATCCAAGGGCACTTTACCACTGAGCTATATTCCCATTATTTTTTTTTATTTTGACACAGAGTCTAAGTTGCTGAGAATCTTACTAAACTGATGAGACTGGCCTCAAACTTGTGATCTTCCAGCCTCAGCCTCTCAAACTGCTAGAATTACAGCTGTGTGACACCTCTCCCAACCTTGAATTTAATTTCTTCTAAGTCCATGAAAAATTCATAGCCATCACTTTAATCTTCATGTGTTTTGTTAACATCAATGTTTTAAAATCTATGACTATTTTTATAGTATTATTTTCTGTTATTTCAACTATAATTTTGCAGGTAAGTGAGATAGGTGAAGTTAGTTTAGAGGGGAACCTTTTTGTTGTAAATAAGGTAACTTTCATTAATGTATTCATGAAAACTGAAGGGGATGATATGCTAAAACATATTGGTAAGTGGTTAAATTACTAGGCAACAGTAAAACTATTACTATCCCACCTGGGATAGCTCAGGATAATACAGTTTTCCTGGGACATGAAGTCGGACTTTCTGAGCCAAGAAAATAGAAGTTCTTCATTCAAACACTCTGAAGAGTCTTTTTCACAATATAGGATGCAAGTACTCCACTGCAGTCTGATCCGCAAAGCTCCTGAAAAGATGCCATGCCCTTAACATTTACTTTCTTCTGCTGGCATCTCTTTTTTCTCTTTAAGTCAACAAGGTCAGGGACACTGCATCTTGACCTCTGCAGTCAGTGGTGAAGATGAGATGTGCATAAACACAGTTCTATATTGGTCCAGTCTAATGTTTTTCATTTCATTTTATTTATTCTTAAAAAAAATCATCTGTCAGGGACACTCGACCAATAAACTAAATCCCCAGTCCTTTATAATTTTGTTTTTAAACTTTGAGACAGGATCTCCCTAGGTTGCCCAGGCTGACTCCAAGCTTGCAATCCTCCTGCCTCAGCCTCCCGAGTTGCTAGAATTACAGGCATATACCACTGCACTCCACTTTGTTTTATATTTCAATTTCTATTTTTTTTCAAATGATAATTTATGGCAGGGGAACAAATCCATACTGTCGCAAATTATCCAGGAATATATATGCTTCCATAAAGTCAGACAATCAGAAAGTAGAAGTGGATGACCTTTACTTGGTTCATAAAATCTCACAAGATGAATCACTGATAGATGCTGAAAAGTTCGCTAGAAGAGCATGCACATTTGTGTATGGTTATATTTCTACACGTAGGCTTATACACGTTACCAATATGCCAACAACTACTGTATAAATAGCACGTAAGAAATGCATCCTCATAGGAGTTATTTCTGATTCATGGAAATAATAGTTTTTTTTTATATACGATTCTCTTTTTCATGCTTTCTAAATTGAGTAGGCAGTAGTTCTGTAATAAAGCATAATTAAGCTATTTTAGAAAAACTTTGTAGGAAGTCAGGATTCTTTAACACTTTTATATTATCATTTCTATGAGAGGACGGCTCTCCAACCTTGTAGTTAACTGACAATGTTCTACAGAACAAATCATTCAAAACCACTTAAAAGCTGTTAGCTTTTTCAATTCTGGTTAATAAGAAGTAGCCATGTGTACCATATCCAGAAAATCAATTCTCAAACACAAGCTTGTGTGACAATAAAAGATGTTTAGCATGATTTAATATTCTTTTGATAATTTGAAAAGTAATTCAATACCTCACGGTTCCTTATGGTCATAATAATAAACATAAATTCTTATTGACCATGAGTCTAAAGTAAGCCTGGTTTTCATTTTTGTATTTTCCATGAAAGGGACTTAGCTTTCTGTGCATATCAATTCACAGAAGCACATGTGGGTGGAGTTGGTTAAGCCTTTGATATCAGTCTTTAACTTTCTCATACCAAAGTTAAGTTGCTCAATGAATTTTTAGCTTCTTCCATACTTCTTCACACTCCCAATTAAAAATGGAAATTCACTGGAGTCTTGAAGTAACTCTGTAGTTGAAGTTTAAGTGAATTTTAAAATACTGGAAATGAATGTAGAATGGCAAGGATAATAAGGATATAAGACTTAAAATATTCAGTGGAATTCAACACTTGCAAAAACCTCATTGATTTGAAGACATTAACACAGTCTGACTTTATTATTGAGACCTTTTCCCCATCCCTACTCCCTTTACTAAGAATTTTTGTTCACAAAGTTTGAAAATCCTTTTAGATGGGAATTTAAAACCACAATTTTCTATTTCCCAAGGAGTTGAAGTCATTTCTATTTTAACATTTAAACAATTATCTTGACTAAGAATAGAAAAGATTGACTATGGTACCAGCAGCTGGATCTTTCCATTTTAGAAACCAAAACTGATCACTGGAGGGGATATTAGAAAACATTAAGCCTATCTGTCCTATCCATGTCTCCCCTAACCCCCCAAATCAATTAACCATTCTCTGTTTTCCACAGCCTGTCACTCAAAGACATATTTTTCCTACCTGAAGGAAAGGAGGAGGAGAAGCTAATACATTCTGGCTCAAAGTTCCAGCAGTTCCCAAGAAAACACAGCTTGGGGACAAGAGGTGATACCCAATGACTGCTATCTGAGCCTTCCCTCAAGCTTGCTTTCCATCAAGCTTTAATTTTTATGGGCAGCATCAGCTACTGACCTGCATTTTATCTGCTGAAATTTGATTAATACTCCCAATGTGTGTTTATTGAAAAATCTATCCAAAAGTGGAATCTACTTTCCTTGTCCTGATCATCCCTAAGTAGACAAATTATTTCTTTTTCTCTTGTAGATGGCAGCCCGTTTTGACATAGTGCAGTGTTATATTGTTGTGTCATACTTCTCTGTAAGCTCTGTCTACAGACTTTTTTTTTACACACCCAGTGGTGATAAAGTTTAAAGAATAGAGTTTTAAAGTGTTATTTCTGCAGATAGCTTCCATCCCAATGAGCTCCACCCATCTTCAAGATGACCCTGAAGGGTAATTGATTCCCATTTTACAGAAGAGAGGAAATCTCACCCTTCTTGCCTAAAGCCAGCTTCTGAACAGTGGCAAAGCAGAGTACAGAACCCAAATGAAGGCAGCATGGCTTTCTTTTGAAATGTGAGAAATGTCTGCAATTTGAAAGAGCATTCCCTCTCCCCTGTACACTATGGTTCCACATTGAGTTATGCACACCTTTGGCATTTCTAAGTAATACCTTTTGACTCCACCCATGAGAATGACAATAGAAAGGGCAATCATTAACATTTAGCAAGTATTTTGAAAGCTTCTAATTCTATGGCAAATAGTTAATACATAGTCTCATTTAATCTTGTTAGAAATGCTCAGGATAAGTATCATTATTCCCCTCATTTTGTAGATGAGAAAACTAAGGTTTGAGCTCCCATTCTTATTAGTAAGAGACAGTATTCAAATCCAGCATGTCCGATTCCAGGATCCATAACATAATATCACCTCCCTATACTAATTAATGTTGTGGGGCAGGTCACTCAGAAAACACACACAGTCCCAGTTTTGTCCAAATTAAAGAGTCTTTATTTAGCCTACTGGTGGGCAACTGCCCCCAATCGGACTCATAACTGTGTCTGCAAGGAACAGCCCAGAGCCTGAGCATTTTATGATAGTTAAAGGCAAAAATCACATCTGGGTTGACGTAGCTGCAAGCAAGCAGGTACAGAACCTGAACTGGGCAGTGAGTGAGACAATGTAATGGGTACATTGGTATTTCCCATGGGACTTTCCAGGTTGGCATAGCAGCAACCAATCATAAGGGAAGTGGGTCAAAATGACCATAATTCAGTACAAGTGAGAGAATGGTTACAAACATCCAGACAATCTCTGGCAGGTACATTGCCCAAGAAAAATGGAAACCAAAGAGAACAATTTTACATTGTATAAGAAGTGCTAATTTGTGTTGCCAAGAATGCTATGCTAGGTAATTGTTAATGGGTACAGAGGAGGGGATTTTCCATGGGAGAAACATTTCTTACATGATATACAGTCTCAGAGTAAAATGGAGTCTGTTTGGTCATTGTCCATATAGCCTGGCCCAGAGCAATTAAAACATATATCTTAACTTTATGGAAAGAAGATCTCAGTCCCTAGAAAGACTACATCTTTAAAGAGAAGTAATAACATTAATGGTCATTAATATTTGTGGCTTTTTTCCAAGTCTTGAGGTTGTATCAAACCCATCCAGATGACTCCTTTCTCATTTAGTCTGGAATGGTGAGAGTAGCGTGGCTCTGAGTTCACCCCTGGAGTTCTGAGCATCAGGAGCATTTTCCATCATCTTTTATCCAGGAAACAGCTTCCACACTGCATTCTGGGGTTGGTGCTATTGATGTGATTCAAGAGCCTGAAATCCCTTCAGGCAGAAAACTATCCTGTAAGTTGCTACCATGTTCATTTTCCTTCCATCATTTTACCAAATAAAAATGTTATTGAGTGCAATGAGAATGTGTTATGCAAACCGAAAGGAAATCCGGAAATATTACTTAGCATCTTTAGCCCTCTTTTTCAAAGATAAAATCTTTCTGAAAGTGAAAAGCCAACCATCTGCTACAAAGCTCTGCAGATGAATCTGTTGCACTAGACACGGGAGACCCGAGGCTAGAAAGGAACGTGGCACCATGATCAACAGTCATTTAGTTAATTCTGATTAATCCTGGACTCTTGCATTATAAGATTCAAATGCCTACTTTCTTGTAATAATGTAGCCATTTCTATTATTATTTTTGAACACTGTTCAATCCCTCCAGGGAAGAAATTCAAAGCAGGACTGGGTCCTCTAAAAAAAGATTAAGAGATATAAAAGGAGGGAGAATAAATAGTGTGTTCTCAACCATATAAAACAAGAGAAAGAAAAGCTGACAGCTGTTGATTTGTCTCCATTGGGATAGGGAAAATCTTCCTGGGTCCTCCATAATGTTGCTTTACTTAGCCTCACTTCTAATGGTAGGGTTAGTGAATTAACACAGAAAAGTTCTAGTAACTACTGTATTGTTCACAGCTATTTACTATTGAGAAACTCAAACAATAAGAGAATTTTAAAAATTGGGGGATGTGGGTGGGGTGGGGTAAAATGAAGAGCTGACAGGGCAGTATGGATTCACGGAAGTGGCTGAAGCTCAAATTCATTCTGAAGACAGAGCTTCCCCCCGAGATTCAAATGGTGGGATTTGGAATTCAATCTTTCTGGATAATGCAATGCATGGACTCACCTGCTCTCTAAATATGCCCTGCCTTTTCTGCTGCTACTCAGTGACACAGTTCCCCTAGATCAAAATCCAAATTCTGGAATGAAAATTGGCCAGGAAATAGGTTGCTGATCCATTGCTGGATACAGACCTAGATAACCATATTCTGACTCTTGATTGGTTTCTAGACAGGTACTTTCTGCAAGACTGATTTTAGCAACAAATTTTTTGGAATGGAGGGTGAATTAGTCCACTCTAATACATCTTACTATAATGTTTGTATGCCCAAAGCTACATCTAGTAGATTTATAGAATGTCATACACTTTGGGGGAAAAAACAGAAGTGAAATTCACTCCACTAACAAAAATGTTTGGAAACTTTTACTTTCCGTATGTTCTATAACAAGATTTAATTCTTCACTAAGGGAGGCTGGGTTCAAATACCTGTTCTCTCAAGAGTTAGTTATATAACCTTGATGACTACCTCTCATATTCTCACTCAATTTCCTCATTAGTAAAATGAGCATAGTAAAAAGTACCTACATCACATAAGCTGTGGTGAGATTATGTAAAGTGAAAAATGCACAGTTCTTAGAAAATGGAATATTAAGAATGCTATTTTAAGTGGTATTTTAATGGATGATGATGATGATGATGACTATGATATTTCAAAATCTCAGAAAACTGTTTAAAAGCAAAATGAGGAAAAAAAGGAAGTCTGGCTTTTTGCTGTTCCATGTCAAACTTCTCCAAGGATAATTTTGCTGATCCTTCAAGGTCTTCTCTCATTGCCTCTGCATGTCTTGCTTTCTGCTACCACATGGGACTGCTTGGAGCAAGGCATGTGCTTTGCTTTGGCAATAGACCCTTCTTTCCCAACCCTATAGTGCCTATAGGAATTCTTTCTCATCTACCTTTTGCCACAAACCTTGATCCCACTCTGGGTTGAGACAATCAGAAAAAAGAACCTGGAAGATTTGTTAACATCCATTATTAAGTCCTACCAATTTCCATACTGAGGCAACTGAACACAAAGAAAACTGCCTGTTTGAATTTGGTGGAGCAGTGGAGGGTACGCAGGAGAGATAACAGATTAGTTCCTGAAGATATAGATATCCAAACATGCATTCTACCAGATAAGACTTGTGAATAACCACAAGAAACCAGGTACCAAAGTAAATATTACTTTTTTGAAGGGGAGCTGACTAGTTTTTGAATAAGAATTACTTCTGATATAAGTTTGTCTGACTCTACACCTTGAGGGTTATTTCTACCTTAGAAAGCTCCCTATGATCTCTGGGCAGAAAAGCATCATCCAAATACAAGAAGCAATTATATGTGAAACCTAGCTGGAAAGGGACTACACAGATTCCCAATAGTTCCCAAGGTACACACCTGTATTTTGCTGTTATAATTGGTTATTTCGCCTGCCTTTCTGTCTATAAACTGAGTTTCCAATCCAAAGTGTCTTGAATTTAGCTTGATATTTTGGGTACAGCTATTGATTGAATAAACACTTCGAGAGTAGCTTGGAATTCTCCAGCTAATGTGATTCTCCAATGTGTGCATGAAAGGAATCTATGTCCTGGGGAAGGGGATATGGTCACAAAATCATGCCACATCCAGGCTGAACAAATGTGCATCTTTATCACAATTCAAACAATATCAAATGCAACGATTTTTCTCCTTCAACACAAAGAACTAATTTTTTTTATCAACTGTCTCTTTAAAAGATGAGCAGATTATGCTAAGTGAAGCTAGCCAATCCCTTAAAAACAAATGCCAAATGTCTCCTTTGATATAAGGAGAGTAGCCAAGAACAGAGTAGGGACAAAGAGCATGAGAAGAAGATTAACATTAAACAGGGATGAGAGGTGGGAGGGAAAGGGAGAGAGAAGGGAAATTGCATGTAAATGGAAGGAGACCCTCAGGGGTATACAAAATTACATACAAGAGGAAGTGAGGGGAAAGGAGGAAAAATATAAGGGGGAGAAATGAATTACAGTAAAGGGGGTAGAGAGAGAAGAGGGGAGGGGAGGGGGGAGGGGGGATAGTAGAGGATAGGAAAGGCAGCAGAATACAACAGACACCAGAATGGCAATATGTAAATCAATGGTTGTGCAACTGATGTGATTCTGCAATCTGTATGTGGGGTAAAAATGGGAGTGCATATCCCACTTGAATCAAAGTGTGAAATATGATATATCAAGAACTATGTAATGTTTTGAATAACCTACAATAAAAATTAATTAAAAAAAAGATGATAAAATGAAATATAACTCACATACTCTAAAATTTACTATTTAAAAGCATACAATTCAATGATTTTTAGTACATTCAGAGTTGTGCAATTATCCTCACAGTCTAATTCTAGAACATTTTAATCACTGTAAAAGGAATTGTCATGCCCTTTTGCAGTTACTCCCCATTGCCACAGTTCTGGAAACCACTAATCTACTCGCTAGCTATATTCTCTATGTAATGGCCTATCCTGGATATTTCATATAAATGGAATCATGTATTCTGTGATCTGTGTCCAACATCTTTTCCCTTCCATGATGCTTTCAAAGTCCATCTCCTATCATGTGCTCGGTACTTCATTCCTTTCTCTGGCTAAACAGCATTTCATGGTATGAACAGATCACATTCTGTTTACCTAGTGATTTATACTCAGATTGTTTCTTCATTTTGCCTAGTGTGAATAATGCCACATCCACCATCAAACTATTTTCCACTCACTTACCTACCCTTGCCTTGCCTGTGAAGAGGATAAATAATGCAGGGAAAACAAACAAAAATATGGTTTATGATTGTATATGACTTGAATTCTCAAAACATAAATTGTCACATTTATTTAATAATCATGAATGAATATTTTAGAGAATTCAATTCATGTTTGTTCAGAGACATGACTGTGTGCACATACACATGCACATACACACACATATATGACTTATCCTATGAATGTCCATTCTATGTAAGGAGAATGTTGTAAACTTCCCTAACAAAAATGTAAAATGTCTCAAAAAATAGTTCCATAATTGTGAGCTGCTATTCACCCGAGTTCAGTGGTCAGGAGGTTTTCATCTGGCATCTACTAGGTGCTTAATCATGAATAATGCAAAGATACAAAATGCAAACATTGGCTTTGATTCTACCTAGGTGCTCACTGGAAGGTCCAACAAGTGTTGGAATCACAGCCCATGCCTCAGAACCACGCTGCCACAGAGGGATCAGGACCTTGGCAGAGAAAGTGGTTGTCCTCCCTGACATAAGTCTCTACAGCAAGAAAAGTGCCAATATGTTAAAAAGTGGTTCCCAGATAATTATCAGGCTTTTTCCTCCTCTGTCTATACTTCCTTTCCAAATAATCCCCACTATAAATGTTCCCTTTTATGGGTCAGGGCTTCACCAACCTATGAATCTCTTCAACAACACCTACCTGCATTACAGTGAGTCATTTCACCCCTGTAGCACTCATTATGTGAAACAGAATGTCTTCCTACACATTTATGGGATGATAAATGCCATCATTTTTTGGTTTAAGTATAATTGAGGGCGTGATACCCCTGGGGAAAAAAAATCAGCCGTGTAAATTAATCCTTTTTCTTGGATCTAAAATATATTTAGCAAACTACTGCACAAATACCATTTTGCCAACTAGCAATAACTGCGGCATTATTAACAAGGACTGGTGGTCCTAAGACACATATTATTCAATCCAGTTAGCAGACAGAAACCACATCATCTCCTTGAACAGAGAATTTAAATGGAAGAAATGTTAACTGCATCACAATAGTTAAATAGGCATTACAAAAGTAACAGATGCAGAAAGGAGCTTCCCCAGGGCTGAAAGGGTAATGGGAAGAAGTTGGAAATAATCAAAAGAAAAATTTAGGAGGAGGGACTATGGTGTTGAAACTCTGACTTCTGAGAACGAAATTAGTCAGCTTTCTGTTGCCATTAAAAAAAAAAACAAGAAAAACAACTTAGAAAAGATTTATTGTGGCTTATGATATCAAAGGTTTTGTTCCATGGTCTGCAGGCTCCAGTGCAGAAACATCACAGCAGAAGAATATGATGAAGGAAAGCTACCAGCTCACGGCAACCATAAAGCACAGAGGGAGAGAGAGGAAGGGCCATGGATGAGACAGAGTCCCCAAGATCAGGCTCCCAAGGATCCAGTCCTTCAACTAGGTTTCACCTCCTATAGTTTCCATCACCTCCCAATAATCCATTCAGATTATGAATCTGTCAATGGTTAATATTCTACACAAATGTCTTGGAATGTTCAATAATATGGACACATGCTCTGAGCCCTTCCTATGGAACAAAATATATTTTGATTTGGTTAATTTAATCTATAGTATTTCATTTAATCTCCATCACATGAATCCTCCATTACACAAACATTTACATGCATATGCATATACCTATATTTACACACCTACATGTACACAGACATATATATTATATGTAAATATATACACATGTAAATAAAGTATGTAGAGAGAAAAAGAGAAAGAGCACATTCCTTGTGTAGGTCAATTCTAGAGATCTAGTATAATACTTATTTGTAAACAAGAACAAGTTAAGGGTAAAAATGAAATATCAAGAAACTAAAACTAGGAAAGTATGAGTTATTTTCCCATACCCATTGGTAGGTCTGACCCAAACACTGTGCTCTCCACTGCTCTTTTGATATGACTATCTAAAGACAAAATATACCAAATCTGTTTAAAAGGCCAATGACCAATACTGTGCTCACTACTGCTGATGGATGACACTGACAGAGCCCTTATTCCCTCATCTTTGAGGATTTCTCTTACTTAACACACATTTACATTTCCTCCATGTCTTTTCATGAATTGATAGTTCATTGTTTTATGTGTTGAATAATATTCCATTGCCTGGATGTACTATCATTTATGATTCATTCATGTTCCAAAGAACATCTTGGTCAGTTCTGAATTCTGGCAATTCTGAATAAACATCCATGTGCAGGCTTTCATGTGGATGTGAGTTTTCAGCTCCTTCAGATGAATTCCACGGAGCACAATCTCTGGAGCATGTGGTAAGAGTAAATCTTGTTTCATAATAAACCACCAATCTATTTTTTAAAGCAGCTATACCATTTTTGCAATTCCACCTGCAATGAGTGAATGTATTACTCCATATCCTTGCAAGAATTTGGTCTCTCTTTTCTGGTCAGTGTTCTGGAATGTGGCCATTCTAATATATGTATGGTATTCTGGTTTTAATTTGCATTTCCCCAGTTACACATGATGTAGAATATATTTTAAAGCACTTTCCTACCATTTGCATATTTTATTTGGAGAAATATTTGCTAAAGTATTTTGTAGAGAATCAGATGTGACTGCGTTACTATTACTGTCCTTGATGGAGTTTGCCTGCGAACAGGATATTCTGTCGAGACATAGAAAGGCAACAGCGGACATGCTTGAAAACGAGCCGTCTACTGTTCTTGGGAGGGCCTGCTCGCAAACGAGGGGCTCCTTCAAGGTTTAGATAAAGTTACAGCGGACATGCTTGAAAACGAGATGTTTGCTGTCCTTATGAGGGCCTGCTCGCAAACGAGAGGCTCCTTCAAGGTTTAGATAGGTAACAACAGACATGCTTGAAAACGAGGTGTCTGCTGTCCTTGGGAGAGCTTGCCTGCAAACGGGATGTTCTGCTAAGTGAGCATGGAGGGCGCTGAGAAAAATTTTTTATCTGTTCTAACAAAGAGCAGAGCTCAGCATACTCCAGGTCGAGAGTAGATTAGCCATGAGAAGCGGGTCACTTCTGATTAGAAAGTAATCAGTTGGACACTTACGTCCTCTGGTGATAGAAAGGTGTTAGTAGAAGTCTCCTGTAGAGGTGGTGCTGTTGGTTGGACACGTAAGCCCTCTGGTGATAGAAAGGTTTTAGTAGCAGTCTCCTTTTGTAACTTTCCCCCTGATGGCTTTTTCTGCTCTAAACTTTCTTTCTCTGTCTGATTAGCTCGAAAGACCTTCTCTTTTCCTTGAATCTTTTCCTCTGTCTGACTAACTTGAGAGACCTCCTCATTTACTTGAATCAATATGTCTTCTCCTTCCTCTACCTTTGTCTGAATTGAAGGTTTTGGACTAAGAAAACCAGATACCAATGCCCACAATGCCATTGTGCCAGCTGGCAGAGTTCCTGGGCTGTTCTTTTCTATTCTTTTTAAATCTTCACCATGATGGTTCCATTGTGATATATTTAACAATTCCTCCTTAAAAAGCCATGGGCTACATTTTTGCATTGTATCAACGTATGCCCTGACTGCTCTTGATTTTACTGGGATGCCTCCTTCCTCTAACAATTTACTTAACACTCTTTCGGTTTGTTTTTTACTAATTTCTGATCCCGTATTTCTACTATAATACAACCCAACAAGATGACGCCAAACAAAACCGAGACAGAATGAAATAAAAATGGAACCACACAAAATCATTATAACCTTTCTATCCTCCTTACATGTGCATCCGTCCTTTCTCCCTATCTGTTCCTCAGACGTAAATAGTTTTTCCTCAGAAGTGAGCGGTTTTTCTTCCGTCTCACTCATCTCCAGGGACAGGCAACTTAAAACAAAAATGAAGCAAAACAAAAGAGGAATCTTAAAATGGCTCCCCATCCTCTCACCCTGCCCTCAGGGGCGAGCGGTTTACTTACCCTCAGTCGCTCCCTGTACGGGCCACCAAATGCCGCAGTCTGGCTGGGCACAATTCAGGAGCCACTTGTCAAAAGAAACTAACTTTATTTTTAGAACCACACAAGATAAACAAAACAGCTCCTCAGGAAAAAACCCTCAGAGCCCAACTGCCACCACCGGCTTCCCACAAGCCACACAACCCCAACAACCTCTTCCTCCCACAATCCTCCTGCTCTTGAGGCCGATTGGCTGGGTCGCATGGGCGGAGCCAAAAAAGTCCGATGTTGAGAGCCACAGCCGAAGGGGCTCCAGCAAACTTTCAGACTGCCAGCTGATGATTGGCTCACAGCAGCCCCAGCAACATCTAGCTGATTGGCTCCTCTGCGGTGATGCTCATTGGGCTGTTTCCCTGCCCTTTCAGACCACGGAGCTGCTCATTGGGGGACTTTTTTTGTTGGTAAAATCAAACAGCTTTTCAACTTTTTTTATTAGTTCTTCTTCATTTTTCCAAAGAAACTAACTTTATTTTTAGAACCACACAAGATAAACAAAACAGCTCCTCAGGAAAAAACCCTCAGAGCCCAACTGCCACCACCGGCTTCCCACAAGCCACTCTCACCCAACAACCTCTTCACCTCCCACAATCCTCCTGCTCTTGAGGCCGATTGGCTGGGTCGCATGAGCGGAGCCAAAAAAGTCCCCCAATGAGCAGCTCCGTGGTCTGAAAGGGCAGGGAAACAGCCCAATGAGCGTCACCGCAGAGGAGCCAATCAGCTAGATGTTGCTGGGGCTGCTGTGAGCCAATCATCAGCTGGCAGTCTGAAAGTTTGCTGGAGCCCCTTCGGCTGTGGCTCTCAACATCATGCTATGTTTAATTAGTTGAAAGACCCGATTTATTGATGTTGGAAGGCTGCCTTCTTTGTTCACAATACTATAAAAAGATTGCTTCTACACAATAAAGGACTTTTTTTTTCTGCTGCTGCTTCGCTTGCTATGCTTCTTCTTTCTTTTCCCATGCTGACCTGCAAGTGAATTACTGCAACAGTATTTGGCCCAACTTTTAATTCTATTGTTTGATTATTATTAAATTGTTCTTATTGTTTTAGGTATTCTTGGTATATGCCTTTCAAATAAAATAATAAAATGCATTCATTCTATCACAGTTTTCATTGATATGGTTATCTTTAAGAAGTGTTTACTGTTTGTGAGCCAGCAAATATTCAAGGCATGCCTATCCATAAAATAGGAATGTTCTTCGTGTATACAAATCTGTCTTTCTGGAAAAATTCTTGAAATAATGATTGAGGATTCTATAAACTGCGAAGTCCAGTTTTACAACTAGTCAGAATATATTGAATTTTGTGTGTTAAAACACAAGACTTGAGGTTGATACTACAAGCCAGCAATGGTGACTCCACTATTCATCCTTACTTAGAGAGTTGTTAACTTATTAGAAAGAAGCATGGTGCAGAAGAGAATTTGGAAAAAGGCAGGCTTTGCTGTGAATCCCTGGTCTTGTTATGAGGTGCGAGTGCCTCAGGTTTTCCGGACCTATTTCCTCATCCATAAAGTGAATGCCAATATTTTATATAGAATAATTGTTCTAAGCATAGAAGATAATAGAGTCCTCAGTGAATTATCCCACAGAAGCAAGAATGTTAGTTAATACTCTCACAGGACAAATAAGGAAGATTGTCAGGAACCCCCAAATTTACCAATACAGACATGTTGTATCAGGATGACAAATTTCCCCATTCATCTCTTTAAAGTCACAATACTCCTATGAGCAACATTACAGAAGAAGTATCTGTCTTTATCTACCTTTGTACCTTTCAGTAAAGTTCTCTTTATGTATATACGCAGAGCTACTTCTGCACTATATGGAGAATTCAGTGTAATCTATTTTTGAATCATTTTTTCCTGTTTCCACACAAATCACATGGTGGGCGTGTTCCTGTCAAGAAAAGCTGCAGCTGAATTCAATTTTCTCCTCTCTTACAGTCTCTCTTTTCTGGTTAAGATTTTCTTAGGGGGTTTCACATTTGATTTCTTATTGTCACCAGCCATATCAGCTGATTTTCTTCTGATGTACCCTTCTAAGGGGGAAAAATAAGAAAGAAACCTTTATTACTTCAAAAAGGCAATACCACCAGAAAGAAAAACTGAACATGTAAGGAATAGCTGGGCTCACTAATAAACTAAGTGACCTTCTTCACAATGTCCTGAAATTTAAAGACTAACTCTGACAAACTTACAAATTATCTAAGATCATGTGCTTCTGAGGATTTCACACAATTAGTGACACTGAGAATACCAGTCTGTTGTTAGGTTTTCGGCACCTTGTTTGGTAGAATATCAAGACTGAGGGACTCTCTAAATATTTATGCTGTAGCAAAACAGAAAGTTAGCAATATAGCCTTCATGATTATTCACAGAGAATACTAGCATACTAGAATCTCCAAAGTCCTACAGTCAAGAAATCTACTTAATATTGCATGAGCCAGTATAACCTAACCATATCTGGTTATGGAAGCTTTAACAGTTTTGTTAATGCCTTTTTACATCCTGTAGCAATGGTATTCTTCACAGAAATCTCTTCTGAATAGTAAGCACAGTAAACCAAGGAGCACAAAAAGTGATACCAGCAAAACATGTAATGTTTGACCAAATTGTAATTCAATCATCCAGCAAACATTAAAATAATTAATAATATATAAAGGCGAGTTGTTTGTTCATATGGTTCCGTCTGCACATAACTCATTTTCCTAACTTCAGAGTCAATATTTAATGTACCTGGTGTTAGAGACTTTAGGAGAACAACATCCTTCTTTGAAAGTTAAGGTAAACTTCATATTTTAGCTCCCATTGAGATGACCATCACCATGAGCTGGATTTTGTGGGGTGTTCCTCGAAGTTTGTTTTTCTGATTCTTTTGTAGACTGCTATTATTCCACCCACATCCCTAAAGTCACTTTTCACAGTATTATTGGTGTCTGGTATATTGGAATGAATATTTTCATCGTGAGACTAGGAAGTATATTGATTTAATATAGTTAACTCCTTTGTGAAAAATCTTTACATTGTGGTGCTCTCATTTGACATGCATATTCTACCTGTTATCACATTTTCAGGATGAAAGCAGCTGAAGATGATAATTTGCATCTGGCATTTCTAATGACTCAGATTTGCTCTGTTTGTTTTCAGTCACTCGCCTCCTTCATACTTTCTGCCTCTCCTGACTTATGAGTTTTACATGTTCCTATTTTATTTCTGCCCTCTAATGTTTTGTTAGTTTTTATCTTATGGTTTCTCCTCAGATCTTGTTTGTGCTTTAGCCATTTTTTCCAGTTTAAAAGAATTAAGTATATAATTGAGTAATCAAATTCTCAATATTGGACACTGCTTGTATAAATATATTCCATTCTGAAAAGTGATTAATAAATACTAGAAGGCTGGAGCTGTGGCTCAGCGATAATGCACTTGCCCGACATGTAAAATGAGGCACTGGATTCAATTCTCAGCACCACATATAAATAAAGGTCTATCGACAACTAAAAAAATTAAACTAAAAAAAAAGAAATACAATTGGTCTTGTAAACTGTTACTACTTACTTGCAATGGTCAAAGTTATAAATTAACAGGCATGATTTAACTGGAACATTTCCTTGGTGTTTACATGAAAAAAATAAGTGAAGGATGAAACTCAAGAAAACTTATAGATGTCTATTTCACAAGGTCCAATATTGCTAATTGATGATGTTCACCCGACATTTGTTACATTGTAAGCATTATATAAAGCATTTCACATACATGAAATCATTTAATCTTCATAAGAATCTCTTGTGTAAGTACTGTTACTAGAACCACTCACTCCACAACTAAGATAACTGAAAAACAGAAGAACTGAGCAACTATGCTAAGTCCATGCTGCTGGGAAACAGAGAACCAGGTCCTAACACTGGATCTGTCCGAGTCAGAGCTCTTTCTTTTAACTACCGTCTGTTGCTGCCCCCAGAAATTTACACTATGTATGTTGCATAGAGCAGAGGACAAATAAAGTATTTCGATGAGAATATGATAATTAGAAAAGAAGCAAACATGTAGGAAGAAAGTTAAGTAAACACTTACGAAAAAGAATTAGGGGAGAAAACTGATAAATAAGAAAAATCCTTTTCACTCGCTGCCATTACAAGCCATCATTTAGTGTCTAGAAAACTCATGATTTCAATCTGTTAAATGGAAATACTTTTCCTTAATTATAATAAATTTCAAGTGTCACATGAGTAAAAAGAATTAGTAAATTTTCAAGGACATCCAATATTAATTTTAAAATGTCTTTTCTATGTAATGTATAGCATTAAATACTATTACAAAATATTAGGGGACAGTGGTTCTATTTTCATTCATTCTCCAACAAAGTCTTCCATCATTAACTATTTTACCTTTCCAGAGAAGAAGCTTGTGGTGTTAAACAACTTACAGACAGAAGAAAGGAATTCTACCCTGGGATAGTAGAAGTGTTTGGAAATAAAATAAAGCAAAAAATACACCTCATTCTGCTCAGCCGTTCTAGCTCAGCTTGCAGAAAATTCAAAACAAGATTAGGGGAGAGAAGGCAATTCATCAACAAGAGAGAGCAGCCTGTCTTTGACATTGAATTATGAGATAGAAACTTTGCATGTGAACTCTTTCTGCATAGCAGTCTTGCCCAGTTTGCAACTGAAGTACTCTCTGGTGATTAAAACTCCAAAAATAAAAAATGCGTCTGGTCTGGACACACCTCTCCATTCAACCCAGTTCCTTAACATTCCTTTGCATCAGATCTTCTATGCACAAATTGCTTCCTTCATCTGTGCCTAGGAGCTATTCACAGTTTGAATTATGTAAACTTTGATACCTGATGGTTCTCCAGGACCATCACGGTGTTTTGGTAACCAACATCCCTCTCTGGCTTTCAAACCCATCTCATAATAGAGCATGTAAAAATGAGTAATAATAAAGCCACTGATGGCACCACTGTGGTTGTATTTGCATAGTGTACTTTCTGCAGCTAGCCTGAAATCCACCAAGGCCAGCCACCACATTTTAGCTTACTGTCCCACTCACAAATTACATAAAAGGTACTTAAGAAGTGAATCAATTAACAATTACAGTAAGACCTTAAGGGAAGACTCTGAAGGATATACCTCTCACTAAGTAAAGAACTGTCACCATTTTTTGGAAGTCTTCCATGGGTGTTCCAACACAGATTTTATCTGGAATTCAGACATTGGTGTAAGCAACTAAGAACTGGAAATCTTTCAAACAGCCACATTCTATAGTGTTGATTATAGGGAGGGGTGACCATGATACTGATCTTTGTACTTATTCTCAAAAGAGATAGCAAGGAAGTGAATAATAACCACTTTCTCTGGTCATCACCCCATGCCAAGTGTTACTAGTTCCATCTAGCCAATGTAAGATGTAGAGCCAAGACACAGAAAGACTGCTAGTTGCTAGAATATCCTCTAATTAACCCAGTGAGGAAACATTGCCCTCCACTTCTGGAAAATAGAAAATAAAAAAAAAATTGAGAAAAGTGATTCTCCAGAAACAAAATAATGTTCATTTCCTCTGGCTAAAACCAAACCTTCTATTTCCACAGAAAAACAACTCTGTTGAAATCAGTACAGATGCCACACTAACATCACCAAAGAGAGTTTCAAGCACACACAGGATCCTGGATTTGCCCACAGATAATGAAGGCATCCTGGACAGACCCCAGCTCCTGCCTTTCGCCGCCTTATAGCTTTCCTCATGAGTTGCTTCCATCTAAAAGATTAACAAAATAAAATATATGATAAAAAACAAAGAGATTTATCTCTTGAATTGTAACATAATTATGTTCATGCAATCCAAATAATTCTCACCAGTCTGAAATCCTTCAGAGATCCAGCTGAATATATTACAAACACTCTGGTCATAAAGCCCGTGTTTCCTGGCAATAAAATTGCTGTAATAAACATTTGGGTTCTTTTCCATTTTTAGAACCATTTTGAACAACCTGCTTCTAATGTATTTTATTAGCTCGCTCAAAGTCTTCCAATGAATGACAAAACCCCCAGTGCTTTGAGTGGCTGACATTAAATATAATGTTGTTTTTCAGTGTGAAGTCTTTCCACTGCCAAGGAGAGCTTCCTATTAGGTTCCCTGGATTTTAATCTCTTCTAGAAATATCTGCAATCTATAAACAACTAGTAAAATAAGATTATTTCTCTTGATTCCCATTTATTCCAGCATTATCCAGAGGGATTTTGAACACCAACACCACCTTTAATTTGAAAACTACTTGCTTCCTGAAATCAAAAAATTATGAATTCTTTGAACAAACACCTACAAGTCACAAATTCTTGCTGAAGTTCCAGGGTGGTCTGTTAACATATTTATTGAGAAGATTGCCAATTTGGTGGTAAAACAGTCTATAATTTTATAAAGACCTTTGCATACCACAGGCTGCATTAATTCTTGCAATAAGAACATTAAAGGAGTCTTGCACATCCATCAGAAATGGTTTTGTATGCAGGAGGGAGCTAAAGTGGTTCTGTTGCTATGATATTTAGAAAAGCAAATTTTAACAAGTTCTTCTCTGTACTCTTGCTTACAGCTTTGTTATTAAAGCAATAGAAATAACACACAATCTCCTAAATCAATTTTAACCTAAGCACGATGATTGATCTCAATGGCTTAAAAAAAGTTATCAGATTTCAAAATAAAAATTTTCAGGAAAATCAAAAGGCACCTTTGGCCCCCAGGGTCTCAGATCTCATTTAAAGCTTTCTATCTATGTCCCATATACTTCTCTTCCAGATCATCATTAATTTACTCTTTAAAAGAGAGTATGTTGAAGCAGGTTACATTTATCATGCAATTCAGACACACAACCATATAAAGAAGTATCACTGTCATTTTCATTTTATCAGTAAATCAGAACTTCAAAAAAATCAATCAACTTGATCACAAAGGTATTAAGTACAAGAGCTGTAGTTTGCTTTCACTTCTGTCTCTAAAACTTACTCCTTTAAGTCCTCCACCACCATCCCTTTAATTTAATTTTTCCCTATCTTTCCTGTAGGAATCTAATCCCACCATGACTGTTTTACATGGTAGATCATGCTACAAAAGGGAAACACCTCTTGGAAATGTATCCTGAAAGATATCTTGGGTCAACAAGTCATAGGCTGAGCCCAAATACAGTAATTTAAGAGGAATTCATTATGAATCTCTTCACATGAAATTTTCATTAAAATAAAGTTGGCTTGGTTTCTTTTTTAAATGATGTGAACATACATGTAGATGTGTTCAGTCTATGTACATGGGGGGGCGGTATTGGTGCAGCTTTTCATGCAACAAAGTGAACATTTCCATCACTACAATTAACCATTGTAAAATTGACCCAAAGACTTTCCATTTGGATAGCTATTCTTAAACACCTTCTCTCTTCAGTCTGCCTCCTATGGGTGAAAAACTTGAGTACTTAGCCCCTTCAGTTCTGTTTTCTCTTTGCTTGGTACAGCAATTGATGCTTGCATTATTCAGAAAAAATGTTATATTTCATGCATTATGTGATGATGGCTATCACTTAGTCTATTTATGGATGTAGCAGTTTTTGATCCAGTAAATACATAAAGACACAAAGGGAAAGAGAACTAAAATGAAGGTATGAAGGAGAGAAAATTAGAATTGAGAAGAAACTACGCAAATAACAACAACTAAAAAAAGGAATGTCAGCTCAAAGATAATTGGCCCCTGCTGTGGCTATCCAGGTCATGGGTTGTTAACAATAGCCAGGAAACCACAAAGTAAAACACTGCTATGAGCTATGTGGACCAGTAGAAAGCACTAGAAAAATCCTCTTGTTTTACAACTCACAGCAAAGATCACAAACAAAACGCTGTAGTTCCATGTCTGTGAAGAAAGAAAATCACTTTAAATCCGATGAAAGAGATCCCCAAGTCAGCAGCACTTTACCATTTGGCATGTTTGAAGTCACAGTGCCATTTCTAAATTGTCCATTTTGTTGTGGAATTGCACCGTTTTCCTTCATTTTAATTTCAGGGTTTGTTTGTTTTTTAATCACACCTGCACTTCAGAAGCTCTCAGAGCAAAGATTTGCCTGTTGTCAAAGCACAGTTTCCCAACTGTCAGAAAAGGGCCTCCTGTGCCCTCAGGGCTCTGAGGTGGAAATTAGGGCCTCAAAGGTGTGGAACTTGACTTTCTCTACAAAATGAGCCTTTCTTTCATTCTTTTACTTTTTGAAGACTTTTTTACAGGTTACTGTTTAACTACCATTTTTATTTTAGACACAGTTCTGTTCAAAGAGGAAGAGCTTTTTGTTGTTGTTGTTGTTGTTGAACTATGGAGAGAGTTTGGCTTATTTATTTCTTTGTTTTCAAATAAGATTCTTGAGGTCTCAAGTCCAGGGCAGACGTCCTGATGTGAGTAGGAAACCACCAAAGTCTGCTGCTTGGAATTTGAAAGGCTTCATATCACTGAAGCCCAGGTAACCTTGTGGGTAAGCAGAGACTGCTTGCTTTAGTGGCACACATGTTAAAATTGAAGGTGGAAGTTCTCTCTTATGGCTTGTTCCCTTCATAACCGAGAGGTACTAGAAACTGACGAGCAGATTTGAAGAGGAGAATACTTAGGTCTAAAGCAACATCCTATGAGGCAAAATCCTGGAAGGCTGTCCATCTTGTCTACTTGAAATTATATTTGCTTTTTTTTGTGTCTATTTTTCCCATTCAGTTATTTAATGGTTTTATTTTGATTCTCAGTTTGTACTTTGCCTGTTTTTATTGCTCTGATTCCATTTTACTAAATATGCTTTTTAAATAGCATCATTCATTACCAAGACAGAACCAATGTACAAGAGTGTCAAGGGTCAGACTTTTTCCCCACTCCTATCCTCATCTTCAGAAGGCTAAAATGTGCTCATAAAAATTATGTGAACTCACATAACCCATCAAATAAATTCTAAGAAATGGGACCTTGCTGCAGAAGGGGCTTAGCCTATCCATATCCTGCAAATGAATCAGAGCTATTCTAAGTGAAAGGCTTTCTTCTGCACAAAATGTCTACATCTTAAAAAAAAAGAAGGTGGGGAAATTAGGGTTGCCTATGGGCACTCCAGGAAGAAACTGTGGGAATGAGGGGTCTCTGGCATTCTTTTCAGAGTCTGACGGGAAAGGGGTCTTGTCAAGGGTTTGGACATGGCAATATGGCTCTAGTCTGTGGCCTCATCCTGTGATAATGTAAGGAAAGATGCTGGGCACTCACCCAGGATTGGATCACTGTAGGATGTCCTCCCATATTCTACCTAAGAGAATGTTCCAAAGTGTATACATGTAAAACTACAAAAATATTACCTAAGACTACCGTGAATGTCTACAGTCGGACGGTGAAGTGTTCTAAAATGAAGAACTATCCTGTTTCTTAGTATCAGAAATGAAATCTTCATGTAAGACACAGTCTGTATAATGGTTACTGGATGTGAGGTGTCCCCCAAAAGTTCAAGTGTGGGACAATGCAAGAAGGTTTAGAGGAGAAATGATTGGTTGTAAGAACTTAACCCAATCAGAATTAATCACCCGATGGGATTAACTGAGTGTCTAAAGGTGGGTAGCATGTGGCTGAAGGAGGTAGGCACTAGGGGTGCGCCTTTGGGTATATATATTTTATATGTGGCAAATGGAGTCTCTCTACATCCTAAACATCATGAGCCACTTCCTTCTCCTGCCATGATGTTCTGCCTCACCTGGAGGCCCAAAGGATGGAGCTGGTTGGCCTTGGACTGAGACCTCTAAAACCATGAGCCCCCAAATAAACTTTGCCTCTTGTAAAGTTTTTATTGTAAGGTCTTTTAGTCACCGCAGTGAAAAAGCTAACTAAAACAGTCAAGGATATTAGTGTGTACATATATGTACATGTATGGAGAGAGAAGGGGAAAACTAAAATATTGAATTTTCTGATGCAAAAGCAGGACTTAGAAAAGTGAAATAAAATCTTATTTATTAATAGTCTGCAATAGTTGCGAATTCAATCTAATGAAACTCATTAGAAATTTTAGGAATGTGTGTTCTTTCTAATAGAGTACCCTCTATGATCTCCTTGTCAAAAAGATAAATATAAGTATAGTAATGCATTCTAGAAAGGAGTAGAGCTTCCAAAATTATTTGGGGTTCTAATCTATTCCATTTCCAGAAACACTAGAATCAATGGTTCCCGAGACCCTGATCACAAACTTATTAAAACACTGAGGATCTACCAGATACAAATGACAGGGCCTGCAAAATTTCAAAAGCACAACTACTGGAACAAACACTTTGGGTCAATATGAGAGTTAGGAGTGCTATGAAGCCCTTGGACCTTTTAGTTTACTAAAGAGGTCACAGATTCATAAAATCATGGAAGCACTAGAGTCAGGCCTCTTAGTCTATTGACATTTGAAGACACAGAATCTGGAACAAAGAGACAGATATAGGGACAGAGGCAGAAAGAAATGTCACTCAAGGTCCCATTTCTAGGCTTCAAGATGATTAGATCTTGGAGAACTCTTGAATGACTGGTTTTAGGAAAGCCTGTTTTAGGCTTAGCTAGTCCATCTAAAGTACCACAAAAAAAAGCTGGATAGAGAATTAACACATAATATCAGGACAGAGTGAACACGGGTGTCCTCAGATTGAGGTGACATCATGAAAGCTGAAATGGTTAGTCTTCAGCAAATACAAGCAAAATTTATTTCCAAAACATGAGCACATGATTAAAGCTCATATTGCAAATTGTCCTTTATGGACAACTCATGCAGTGCTTTATTTTATTAAATGCTTAAATCATTTATTTACTATAAAATAGCATCCTCATTAGAGGCTACAATAAGGGAGACACAATGCAACTGTGGGGAAATGTGGGAGGAAAAAAAATGCCAGAGGCTCTTTTGAGGGGAAATAGGACAAGAAAAACAAGCTCCCAAGAGCATTTACTCCATTTCCCAGCTCAGAAAATATGGAAGTTTGGTGACACCCAAAAGTATGTCACACAATTAAGATGGATCTTTAAACATCCTAGTTGGCTGAACAGTGTCAAAGTATAAGCACAATCCTTTTTAACAGCTATACAATGTTTTTCTCAAGAGGAGCGGACAATGAGCATTTTGTATTATGCTTAGGCAACTGCATTACAGACACTGGCTCTACATTTTACAATCACTCACAAAGCAATTGGATTTTGACAATAAAACAAACCAGAGCCTTTTCCCTATTACCAAACAAATTTCTAAGCCATATTGTACAAAAGAAGAATGTGGCTGAATAAAGAAGTCCAAAGCCTGGAAGTGACTCAGGGTTTAAAGCACTTCCACAGATGCTGTCAAAATAAGGATTTTTCAAAGCATGTTCTTTTTGCAGGGAAAAGAATTCAGGCATGGGAGAAGCATCTGCATAATCTCATCTAAGCACAATACCTGGAGGGCTCATCACTTGCCAAAGACACAGTCATTTAATAGTTTCACAATTCACACAGAAGTCCTAATCCACTGCCTACTGCAAAAAAGCCCAGCCAAGTCCACAGAAAAAGGCCAAGATGCAAATATACAGATGCAAAATTAATCAACTTCTCAAACCTCCAGTGTGAGCAGATGATGCACTCATTGCTACAGATGAATTATTTTGTGGGGTTGTATGGGGATATCTAAACTCATAAAGAGATCACTTTTAATAACAGAGAAGTTTACTACAGAGCAGCTTGAAATGTAAGGATATTCTGGAATTTTATCCTAGTATTTTTAATTCTTCAAATAAAAACCTTATTATAACAAAATGAAAAGATAATTAATTATAATTCAGATAGGCCTTGAATCAATCCTTTCAACATTTTGACTTGGCCACAGATAACTGACTTTGGGAAGGCCTAATCCATCTCATAGGTTATTTGCTTCTCATTTTTTAAAACATGATTGGAAAAACACAACCATCATAGTCACCTTAGTGGAAGAAATGACCTATCAACATGGTTTGAGAAGGACTGGACTGTCACTCTGTTTAAAATTCACCAATAAAATATTACCAGATATAGAAAGAGTATTAGATGGAGGGTTGCAAAATTTAGATTTTATTTTTATTCCCAGTGGCTTCCTCTATTTTACCATAAGTCAGTCTTTATCTTGTCCTTGAGAGAGACAAATAACTGTCTCCAAACAATAGAGACAACCATTACATTTATCCTGCCACCATACGGGAAGCTTAGCATAGATTTGGACATGAGGGCTTAGCATGGGTTTAGAATAGTCCATCATTTTCCAGGGAAACATGGCATCCCATAGGGGCATGAACCAGTCTGATCTTACTGGATAGCTTTATATTTATGTGCAATTTTCCTGGAGAAAGATGCTTTCATCTCATTAATAAAGGGCAATGTAGTGTAATGGAAAGATCCTGAAGAATCTATGTAGATTGCCTAATATCACAGCCAGGAAGTAATAGAACCAAAGTGTTAACTTTCCCCAATGGTCACTTAATACTAACTGCTTGAGTTGTTGTAAAGGCTTAATAAGAAAATACTGTTACCAGATTCCCAATATCTAGAAGATACTTAAAGATGATAAGTTAACAATGGTTAACTGGAAGATTGCTAGAACCTTATATAAGTTCATCATGGACTCCACTATTTCAGAAATAAAGATATCATTTATGGTGAAGATGTAGCAAACTGGTATGAAGCGTAGAGGAGGGAAAAATAATAGCTAAGGCCCTCTAACTATCTACAGAAACCACCAATAGCTTCTGCTTATTTCCCTTTGGTTGATAGAGTTTCTCAGTTGCTATGGGTTGGGTAATTGCCTTAATGAATTTCTTATCTTTTAAAATGCTTTGATTTTTGTTGTTGCTGTTCTACATCCTTTCTCCAAATACTTTTTACAGGTTACTGCACTGGTGGTAGTTAAGTTCACCATTTTATCAGAACTGTGAGGCACAATTAAGATAAATATGAGAGAGGCAAGCACATCACCTAGGAAGCTCTGTGCCTGGCAAGCAACCCCCACTCTTGCCACTGCATCTGGATGCAGCCTCTGAGCGGGTGGTGTGGGTTTTCTCTGGTTCACAAGGGGATGACAATCATCCTGGTTGTCTGCATGCTGTCTGACTTGTACTCTAGATGCACAAGAGAAATAGTATATGTGGACATGACAAGCCCAAAGGTGTAATGCAGTAGATGTATTGTCACTTGCCAGAACCACCTTGTCTCAGAAGGTCAGCTATCAGAGCCACAGCTGGGTGATCAGCTAATCAGCAGGTTTTGCCTCTCATCCTCTGGATACAGATCATAGACATTTGCACCAAACTGAGAGAACTCATTTCTCCTTCTCATCTATTATTTGGATGCAGAACTTGAGTTACCTCAGTGGTAGAATCTTAGAAGAAAATTTCATGAACAACTTCCACTGCAGACCCTGGAGTTGCCATGTTCCTCTTTTCCTGAAATCTTCCTGGTCAGCTTTTCCTAAGATTTTAGAAATGTGTGTTCTTTCTGATAGTATTCCCTCTATGAAGCTAATATGACCAAATGACTATTATTTATTACTATTATTTGCTACCACTGTTTATTATTCTAATATTAATAGTTACATTAGTATTCTTCAAATTGCAATTACAATCCGACTTAAAACCTTGTTACCTGCAAAAGTCACCTTGGAAAATAGGCTGGACCAATCAATGCATAAACTCTAGAACAGTATGATCAAATTTCTGTATTTTTCATTTAAGTATATGATACACTTTGTCATTTTTTTTAAAAAAAAGGATTTTACTGATTTTGTCTTGTTGACAACTTTACTGAAGCAAAATTATTAAAGCCAATGTTTCACACTACTTTAAAAAATAGTATAGCTGACTTTACATGACATAATCAAAAAGTCTATTGGGATAAACAAAAAGCAGTCTAGATATCCTGGGTTTTATGTGATTTCTATCAAAGTCACATTAGTAATGCACACAATCTATTTGTCTTTTAGGATAGATTAATTTATTCCAGACACATGAAAATCTCTTGTCTTCAGAATTTTTCAAAAAACAAAACATCTTTCATGTGATTTAAAATCATCTAACACATGTCACCCACCTATGTCAGAGGAGTCATAAAATGAGCATCCCCGTCACTATTGTGTCCCATCACTTAGAGAGATAACTTGAGCCCCTGCTTTAAGTCTCATATACAATAAAAAATGAAAGAATAAATGAGTGAAACAGAGAGATGAAATAATCAAAACAGAAATTCAAAAGAAAGTCTGAAGCAATGGGGAGAAGAAAAACCAGCCTCCCAAATATAAAACTGATACCATGATTTTTGAAACCTATCATCCCAAACCCCATCTCTATCCACGTAAAGTACTGAACTCAAGAAAAATGGCACAAAACTAGATTTGAGTTACTATAAGTTATTATGGTCTTAAAATAAACCCAACAAAGTCCAGCAATACTTATTCCATCTATCTTTACAGTTTTTAAAAGGGCTTTAAGATTCTTGAAGCTCTTTTCAGACTTGAAATCCTGAAAAAAAAACTAGGAAAAAAGAATTATCCATAGACCCACCAAATCCCTTAAGTCTGTATTTATTTCGCTTCATAACTCAGCCAAGGATGACGCAGAGGCATTATAGAGTAAAAAGAGGTGGACATCCCAGGTGGCTCTACTCTGATAAAAAAGGCCCCTTGATGCCCTCTCGAATCCTTGTAAGGAAAGCTGGAGCAAGAGTGGCCTGTCCCAACTGTCCCTCCCTAGAGGAATCCCTGCAGCTGCCTGGGCCTAAAGCCCCAGTAAGGAAGGAAGGAGAGGAGGAAAGAAAACAGAGTGGTAGGTATCAGCTTCAAGTCACCACATTAAGTTGGAGAGAAAATGAATATTTCCCTGGTGAGACAAATCTTTTTACTATCGTCCCCATAGGAAGTGAGCGCAGAGTGGCTTGGATTTGTAATTTGGGCTGGATCACCGATTTGCTGACCTCCCCTTCCTCATGCGTGAAATAGTGGTCCTACTAATGATGATAATGACTGAGAACAATAATAACCATTTCTATCTTCCAATACTTTCAGAGACGCTAAATGAGAGTGAGTAATTATTTTATCAAATGTAAAGCTGTGGGTAGATGTTGGTTATTATTTTCCGACTGTTTAGAACTTTCCAACATTGAGCCTGGATGCTTAGCTGGGGTTAGAGACTCCAAGCACAGGAGCGATGGTAAAATGATAACCAATAATAGCCTCATTCACTACACTTCTAATTTGGACCAAAGCCATTTTTTTCAATGAATGGGTTCCAGAAAGGTTAGCCAGAAGACACTGGGCTGGATGCAGCACACAAGTCAAGACACATAAGCCAGGCTGTTCACACTGCCCTCTCCTGCCCTCCTCTGCTTCACGACACCCGGGTTTCACAGCTGAAGTGAAAGGAGAGAGACATGTCAGGAGACAGGCTGGATCCATGATTGACAAGACCAAAGCTATATGGCTAGAAATCTATTTCCAAGCACGCGCGCACGCGCGCGCACACACACACACACACACACACACACACACACAGTGAGTGAGTAAAACAAAAGCAGTGTCTCCTAGAAGAGAATGATCACGTGGAAAATAACACTATTCTCCATGGAGTTTCTGGAGGGAAAAGTAAGGAAAAATAAGCCTTCCCTGGTAAATTTCACTATTCTCACCATCTTCTTAGGAGCCCCGGCATCAAGGATAACTGATACCTTAGGATTCTACTGAATGCTTCCACACTCTCCCCATTTTTATGGAATCAGTCTTCTGATGATGAAAAGCCATTGTTTCATCATTTAATAGGGTTATATAAATAGAATGGGGGATGACTAAGGTTAAGAGGGCACACTGATTTCCATTTCCTAGAGAATAATTCTCCTGATGTTTCTAAACCTGAGTTTTCAGCCTTCTGACAAGTCCCATAAACTCAGGGCGATGAATGGAGTGTCTGTTTTAAAGTCATTTCTGACAGTTTATGGACAGGCATGGTCTTCAAATTCCAGAGATGTACCGTGTTCATTTGCTGCTACATTAAGAGGCCCAGGTGGAGAATAAGTGACTGAGATTCATTCCCCTTCTGCAATAATGCTTATCCAAGAGCCCTTTCTTTAAAACCTTTTGAATGATGAAGATGTAGTAACCACCAGAGACTCCTCACCCTTATTGAACAGATGGACTTTGCTCCCTCAAAGCTCAAATGGTCCACATGATTACATTTTCTTTTCTTCAACTCATCTCCCTTTCTTTGGATGGTGAAGTTTAATGTCCCCTCATCGCCAAGTATCTGCCATGCACTTACATGACCCATCACTCAGTGTGTGATTATCCCGTCTGTGTATGTGAATGAATTCCTAAGTAATGCCATCAAAGTGCACAGCACTGTATTCATCACTATGTACTGGAGCACCTGAAGGACCAAAAGATGCCAGTAAATCTAACAGTATTCCGAGAAGAGCCACAGATGTGATTTAAGAATATTGAAAGCTGATTTATGAAGGAAGATGAAAAGATCTTTTGCTTAAGCCAATAATGGAAATAGGTTAAAGAGAGCATATGCATACTTGTAAAATTCACATACACTTACATAGGATTGAAAGTCACACTAGAAGAAACTGGAAACATTTGAGTTTAGAAAACAGAAATTCAGCGACTATGAGATGTATTCTCTGTTAGATGATTAAGATGCCAGGAACTCTTCAAAATGTGATGTTACCCAAAACTGATGTGGGGTACATCTGTGGTAAGAAACAGGACAAGAGAAAAAAAAATCTTCAGGAGATGTTGGCTTACACCTGTGCTTGTAGTGATGAGTATCTCTTACCTGAAAAATAAGTATAATGTAT